>NC_135808.1:31176139-31537799 GCF_964213995.1 Mustelus asterias
TCATTAGGCAGGCTTTGACCTGTGTCAATGTCACCTCTCTTAATTGCAACTCTTATTACCCTGTTGTTTTGCAATGCATTTTAACCATTGATGCTTTTTAATCTTTTTCTGAACCCTCCTCATTGTCCTTTAAACCTGTTTTAACATGCCAAGGTCTGTTTTGTCTTAGCCTCAAGCATCGTCAACAGATGCTGTTTACTGCGGTTTAACAGTTAATTACTTTCATCCCCAGTGAGTCATATCACAAGGGCAACACACATCCTTCCTCCGCAGGGGCCTCCTTGTTTCAATTAGCATGTCCGTGCAGGTCAACCGACAGAAACTTCAATATATTCAATCTAGCTTGGTAAATTGTAGCAAGCTTACAAAGAGAAAAATGAACTTAAAATCAAAACCAGTTCACTCTGCTTTTAGTTTTGGTCACCGTGTTATAAAAATGATAAAGGCACTGGAGAGAGAGAGAGACAGAGCAGAAATTTAGAAGGATGATACAGGAACTGCATGGGTACACATATCAGGAAAGGATTAACGGTTGTGTCTAAATGTTGCTGTCTAATACTTTTCAACAGGTTTATTTGGTTTACTTTAACCTGGTGTTGTGAGACTTCTTACTGTGTTTACCCCAGTCCAATGCCAGCATCTCCACATCATAATACTTTTCAATACAGTGAACTGAGAGGAGGGGAACTGTAGAGAATCCCCCCAGGCTGTATGACTCACACTGGATATATACAATGAATACATGTATCACAATTATACTGAAGCACCTCAGAATGCAACTTGATCTTTGTAGCCAATTTAAAAACTATTGCACCATCAGCATTGGCTATTTTGAAATGTCTGCGATGTTACTTTGACTGCATTGAAGCACCTCAGCGTGTAACATGATCTATGTAGAGAACCTGAATATTATTGCACTGTGTGGGATAGCCATTATGAAATGTCTGTAATGTTAGAACATAGAAAAGCTACAGCACAAACAGGCCCTTCGGCCCACAAATTGCGCCGAACATGTCCCTACCTACTAGGCTTACCTATAACCCTCTATCTTACTAACTTCCATTAACTTATCCAAAAGTCTCTTAAAAGACCCAATCGAATCCGCCTCCACCACCACTACTGGCAGCCGATTCCACGCACCCACCACCCTCTGAGTGAAAAACTTACCCCTAACATCTCCTCTGTACATACTCCCCAGCACCCTAAATCTGTGACCTTTTGTGGCAACCATTTCAGCCCTGGGTAAAAGCCTCTGAGAATCCACTCTATCAATACCTCTCAACATCTTATACACCTCTATCAGGTCACCTCTCATCCTTCGCTTCTCCAAGGAGAAAAGACCTAGCTCTCTCAACCTATCCTCATAAGGCATGCCACCTAATCCAGGCAACATCCTTGTAAATCTCCTCTGCACCCTTTCTATGACTTCCACATCCTTTCTGTAATGAGGCGACCAGAACTGGGCACAGTGCACCAGGTGGAGTCTGACCAGGGTCCTATACAGCTGCAGCATTATCTCCCAATTTCTAAACTCAATTCTTCTATTGATGAAGGCCAGTATTCCATACATCTTCTTAACCACAGCCTCTACCTGCAATGCTGCTTTGAGCGTCCTATGAACCCGGACCCCAAGATCCTTCTGATCTTCCACACTGCCAAGCGTCTTACCCTTAATATTATATTCTTTCATCCTATTCGACCTGCCAAAATGAACCACCACATATTTATCTTGGTTGAAGTCCATCTGCCACTTCTCCGCCCAGTTTTGCGTCTTATCTATGTCTCGTTGCAACTGCTGACATCCCTCTACACTATCCACAACACCACCAACCTTTGTGTCATCAGCAAACTTGCCAACCCATCCTTCCACTTCCTCATCCAGGTCATTTATAAAAATCACAAAGAGCAAGGGTCCCAGAACAGATCCCTGGGGCACTCCACTGGTGACCGACCTCCATGCTGAAAAAGACCCATCTACACCACTCCTTGCCTTGCCTCCTCCCAAAGATGTGCAGGTTAGGTGGATTGACCATGGTAAATGCACAGAGTTACAGAGATAAGGCAGGACAGTGAGCCTAGGTAGAGTGCCGCATTTGGAGTGTCAGTGCAGACTAAAAGGGCTGAATGGCCTCCTTCTGTTCCTATTTTCTATGTTTCTATGATGGGCCAAAGGCCTCAATCTGCACTGTAGGTATTATAGAATCCCTACCATACAGAAGAGGGCCATTCGGCCCTTCGAGCCTGCACTGACAACAATCCCACCCTATCCCCATCATCCCACAAATTTACCCTGCTAATCCCCCTGAAACTAAGATGAACTTGGTATGTCTTTTGACTGTGGGAGGAAACCAGAACACCTGGAGGAAACCCATGCAGACACGGGGAAAATGTGCAGACTCCACACAGATAGTGACCCAAGTCGGGAATTGAACCGTGGTCCCTGGCACTGTGAGGCAACTGTGCAAACCACTGTGCCACCATGGAATCCATGGTAGCTGTTGGGATATTGGACAGTTCCCACCTTCCTCACAGGCTGCTCAGTCTCCATTCTGGGCATCCTGGAGTAGATCATCATCCACAGTTAATGTCACCTGAATCAATCCTTTTCTAGCTTTATCTAACCCAGTCAGTGCTGGAAGTGCATCGTCCATTTTACTGCTGCATTCTTTGCTTGTGTTCAGCTGAACACAACCATAAGACTTGGTAATTCTGCTTTCAAACTGCTTCCAACCATTGGAGAATGGTCCCTACCCCTTTACAGCGATCTCAATCTGCCTTCCTGAAAGCTCTTGGCTTCAGAACCTCTTCTGATTTCAGAGGAGCCAACTGCGACTAATTGTAATTGTCACTGAAGACTTCTCAAAACTCTTTGGTTTTTTTTGTCCATCACTCTTCTCTCTGGGGAAAAGTAGCATCTGTGCTTGTTTAATTTGTCTCTCTCTCTCTCTGAGGGATAGAAGAAACATGTCTGACTTGTACAGAAATGAGCTTACCCTGGTCACAGTAATCATTTTTAGCTCTATTAAATCTCTCCCAAGCCTTTTCCTGCCCCACTGGAATTAATCCCCGAGGCACT
Source organism: Mustelus asterias (assembly GCF_964213995.1). Classification (NCBI taxonomy): domain Eukaryota; kingdom Metazoa; phylum Chordata; class Chondrichthyes; order Carcharhiniformes; family Triakidae; genus Mustelus; species Mustelus asterias. The sequence goes on from NC_135808.1 coordinate 31,179,216, forward strand.
AATCAGGGCAGAACCTGCTCCATCGCCCTTGGGTATTAATGGAGATCTTCACAAGCTACTGCTGGGACATCAGCGCCGTGTTCCAATCAGTCAAAACTGAACATCGATTCACCCAGAGGCAACAATTAACAAGCACATGTGCATTAGAGAGAGGGATAAGAACAAGCCAGACTTCAATGAAGATTGTGAATCAATGCTGAACACTGTACAAAGAATATTGAAAAGACCTGGAGCTCCTTTATTGTTGAACCTCAGCCATTTACGAAGTTCTGTCAGAGTACGTGACAAGCGACAGTTACATTGGACAAGTGAGGCAGTGGCAGAAATGCACGGACTCAGGGTGCCAGTGGAACAAGGAGGGACAAGTTGGAGCAACTTTTCAATTGAAATCATACAACAATGAGAAGGGCCATTCAGCCCTTTGTGTTCAGGGAGGGCTCTTTGAAAAAAATATGCAATTAGTCCCACATCACCGCAATGCTCCCCTTTACAAGCCTATATCCGATTTCCTTTAAATTTCCTTTGTTAAGGTGCAGAAGGAGGCCATCTGGCCCATCATGTCAGCACCTGCTCTCCAAACGAGCATTAAGACAATGCCATTCCCCTGCCTTTTCTCTGTGCCCCGGTACATTGTTTCTATTCAAGTAATCATCAAATAACCTCTTGAATACCTCAATTGGACCTGCCTCCAACACACTTCCAGGCTGTGCATTTCTGACCTCAACCACTTGTGTGATAAAGTTTTTTCTGACATCATATATCCTCTTTTGCAAATCACTTTAAATCTGTGCCCTCTTGTTCTTGATCATTTTATGAGCGGGAACATCTATCTCGCCCCTTCATGATTTTGAACATCCCAATCAAAACTTTTCTTAGCCTTCTTCTCTCCAAGGAGAACAGTCCCAACTTTGCCAATCTATCCTCATAACTGAATTTTCTCATCCCTGGAATGATTCTCCTGAACCTCTTTTGCACTCTTTCCACTTCCTATCTTGTGGCACCCAAAAGTATACTCAATACTCCAGCTGAGGTCTAACTCGTGTCCAGTATAAGTTCAGCATAACCTCCTTGCTCTTGTACTCAGTAGTATCCCAATTAATAAAGCCCCGAATACTATTTTCTTTATTACCTGCCCTCTTCACCTGTCCTTCCATCTTTAATGATCTATGCACATATACACCCAGGTCTCTCTCTCCTGCACCACCTTAAGGACCTTACCTCTTATTTTATATTGTCTCGCCATGTTCTTCCTACCAAACTCCAGCATCACACGCTTCTCTTCACTAAACATCATCTGCCACCTATCTGTCCACTCCACCAGCTTATCAATGTCCTTTTGAATTTCAGACGGCACATTCCGCCTTCCAACAATTCACGGTGTAAACAAAAAATGGTCCTCATTTCTCCCCTGATTCTTTTGCTGAATAGCTGAAATCTTGCTGCTCTGATAACCAACCCTACCTACTCAACTAGAACCTCACAAAACATTAAAGATGCCTCCTTGATCAGCACCCTATCCACAACATGACATTACCATCACTGAATCTCCCACTATCAAGATCCTGGAGGTTACCGTTGACCAGAAACTCAACTGGACTAGCCATACAATATTGTGGCTTCAAGACCAAGACAGAGGCTTGGAGTCCTGTGGTATGTAACTTACCTCCCGACTCCCTAAAGTGAGTCCACCATCAATATGACACAAGTAAGGAGCATAATGGAATACTCCCCACTTGCCTGGATGGGTGCATCCCCAACAGCACTCAAGAAGCTCAACAGCATCCAGGACAAAGCAGCCCACTTGATTGGCACCCCTTCCACAAATATTCATTCCCTCCACCACCAATGCACAGTACCAGCCATGCGTACCATCTACAAGAGGCACTGCAAGGCTCCTTAGGCAGCATCTTCCAAACCCATGACCACTTCCGTCTGAAAAGACAAAAGCAGAAGATACCTGGGAACACCAACATCTGGAGGCTTCCTGACAAGTCACTCACAATCCTGACTTGGAAATATATCGCCGTTACTTAACTGTCGCTGAGTCAAAATCCTGAAACTCCCTCCCCAACAGCACTGTGGCTGTACCTAGACTATAAGGACTGCAGCAGTTCAAGAAGGCATCTCACTACCACCTTCTCAAGGGCAATTAGGGGATGGGCAATAGATGCTAGCCTGGCCAGGGATGCCCGAAACTCATGAACAAATAAAACAAGCAGTTTGATTAAGTCCTTCCATACTGTCACTGCTCTAACAATAACAATGCCAACTCCTCTAGCCTCTCCAAAAGGTATGAAAATCTTTGCAAGGGGTGGATTTTGGATCTGAGATTGTAAAAATATTGATAAGGGATTCTGGGCACCCACACATCAGGAAGGACACAGTTGGCTTTGGAGGGAGTGCAGCATACATTCACTAAGACTTAAGGGGTTAAATGAAGAGGACAGGTTCCATTTTGTATTCTTGAGTTTAGAGGTTTGAGGGGGTGATTTAACAGAAAATAGGATTCGCGAGGTGAGATACAGAGAAACTGCAACAAGGCCAAAAGACCATAAAACGTAGGAGCAGAGAGATAGGTCATTCAGCCCATCAAGTCTGCTTGCCATGCATTGAGACCATGAAACCATGACTGATCTGATATGATCATCCTTAACTCCACTTTCCCACCTTATGGGACGGCGCGGTAGTACAGTGGTTAGCACTGCTGCTTCACAGCGCCATGGACCTGTGTTCAATTCCCAGCCTGAGTCACTGGGAGGGCCCTATTTTACCAAAACTTCGCGCCTGTTTTCGGACGTGAAATCGCAGTAAAGTCGGGCGTCGGGCCTTTAACGCGATCTGCACCTGAATCCGAGCAGATCGCGGCTTTACCCGAATCGGGCGGCCCAACGATTTAAATGCATTTGCATGCATTTAAATCGACTTAATGAACCGCGCGCCCAACTCTACCACCAAATCCCACTTTACCATCTTCTGGCCCAATCCGGATTCACACTTTTAACGACCTGCTGAATAAAAGTCTGAGTCGGGCGCTCCAGCCTCTGAAGAGCGCGTTCAGTGTTTCCAACGGCTCTCTGACTCAGATCAGTGGTGGGGGTGGGGTGGGGGTGGAGGCGGGTCAGATCATTCTCTAGTTGGCGGGGGGGAGGGGAGTGAGGTCAGATCGTTGTCTGGTTGGGGGGAGGGAGGAGGGGAGTGAGGTCAGATCGTTGTCTGGTTGGAGGGGGAGGAGGAGGAGGCGGGTCAGATGGATCTCGGGGAGGGGGGCAGATGGATCTCTGGTTGGGGGGCAGATGGATCTCTGGTGGGGGGAGGGGGGCAGGGGTGGCGATCGGTCTGGGTAATTGGGGGGGTGAATAAGGGGGACACACACACACATCACTGTCCCCCTTATCCACCAACCCCCGCTACCCAGACCGATCGCCACCCCTGCCACCCTCCCCCACCCCACCAGAGATCCATCTGCGCCGCCCCCCCACCCCCCTCCGAGATACACCCTCGCTGCCGCTTTTCACTCCCGGGCCACTTTCTCTGCTTTCTGCGGCCCGGGAGCAATCTGACACGGGCGCACTGCTTCAGATTTTTTTTCGAACTGCGCATCGTTCTGGCAGCGCTAAGCCCCGCCCACAGCACGGATCAGACTGGAGCCGGCAAAAAGCGTATGGGCGCGCTGCAAAGAGGATTCCGGGCTCGGATCTCTATTACGCCCGGATCCGGCCCTTAGGCTCCAAATGGTAAAATAGGGCCCAGAGTGTGCACTGTGTGGAGTTTGCACATTCTTCCCGTGTCTACGTGGGTTTCTTCCAGGTGCTTCAGTTTCCTCCCATACTCTGAAAGACGTGGGAGGAAACCGGAGCATTGACCTGAACAGGTGCCGGACTGTGGCGACTCGGGGAATTTCAGAGTAACTTCATTGCAGTGTTAATGTAAGCCTTACTTGTGACTAATAAATATACTTTTACTTTTTATTTTACTTTTTGTTCCCATAACCCTTGATTTCCTTACTGATTAAAAATCTCAGCCTTGGACACACTTAACAATCATCACTTAAGTGCACCAGCTTTCCAGCCACACATTCATCTGCTCTGTCCTCCTACTTATACATTCATTGGCATGTAGCACTGGGACCAGCCATTAGCCAATAAAATGGAACAGATACAAAGGGCCAAGTGGCATACTTCTGTTTCCATGTCACATTTTAGCACTCTTTGACCATTTTTCCAAAGATTGGGGGGGGGATAATCGTCCTTTAAGTACTGAATTAAAAAACAAAGGGCAGAATTTTCCATCCACCACTGGGATCCTCTAATCCCACCGATTGTCAGTGGATCTCTGGCGGGGCTGTGGCATCTCCCCGGCAAGTCCTGGTACAGTGAGGCCAAAAAACATCGGTCAATGTGGAGCTACATCAATTGTAACAGAGATGAGTATTTATGGAACAGACTTTAGAAAAAAAAATCAGACATTAAATCTCTTCCCCATGATCATTCGGGGGAAGAGAAACAGGGTCTCAGCCTGGGCTCCAGAGAAACTTTTCCACCATGGAATATCCCTGCCTCTGTTCATCTATTCATGGAGCTTGTTTCAAAGTGGAGAGGGAGGGAGAGATAGGCAGCAGCAGCTTAAAACAAAGAGACGGAAATACTGAAAACAGACAAAGCCACTCAGCATTACTGGAGTGGAGAGAATAGAATATCTACTTTCCCCACCCACAAAAGTGCAAACAGTTCTGTTCTCTTCATCGATGCTGACTGACCGACGATTGCAATTTTCTAAGTAACTGCCAGACTTAAGGGTGGGCCAGGAACCAAACCCCAGGTTCCTGGTGGACAGGAGACAAGAGTATAAAGAACCACAGCTCAACAGCTAGGGATCTAAATAGAGACAACTAGAAGCGACACAATGGAAAAGGCATTGGTCCATGTACTGCCTGAAAGTGTGGTCGAAGCGGATTCAGTCATAGGTTTCATACAACAAACACCTGAAGGAAAATAAAATAATAAGACTATGGGGGCAGTGCCAGGGAGATGGTCTATCTGGATCACTCTTTGACAGACAGGGCACAGACGTGATGGAGCAAGTGACCACCTCCTATGCTGGCTCATTCTCAAATTCTATGAACTATGAGAGCCCTTACTGAGATTCAGAAGGTTAGCAATTAAATCATTTGGTTTAACAAAAGCATGACAAGAGGACCGTATAGGATGTTTCTATATTAATACATGAGCACATTATACTGATCAGAGGTCATGTGGCACAATGGATAGCATCCCTGCCTCTGCCCCAGAAGCTTGGGTTTCGAGTCCCATCCCAGGACTTAATGGCTAAGGAACCATAACCGTAATAACCATGGTTCATAACACAGCCAAAAAGGTTGTTTGCCAATCCTTACAGCAGACACCAATAGCTGGCAGTAAAAGTGGGAGAGACACCTGATCAACCATGTAGGATGGGGAGTGCCCACTCCCACCCTCACAAGTTAGGAGCTTCAGACCACAAGATTGCAACATGTTCTCGGAAAAACTTTACTTTGGGAGCTGAAAGTGTGCCTTATGCACCAAGAGGTGCAGGAAGAGAAACAACAATATTGTACTGATTGAAGTGAGCCCTGCTGGAACAACTGACGACTTTGTATGTTCACTTGCTGTAAATAATGCAGTTTACTGAGATTTCCAAATATCTTTGCGCACTCCTTTCGCAAAGGTGAGAGAGGAATTTGCAAAACACTAGGATATCTACTTGAGATCACAGAGGACTATTACTGTTACACATACAAGCTACACTATTGCATAAACGGGTATTGGGCAGTATTTGATTTGATTTATTATTGTCACATGTATTAGTATACAGTGAAAAGTATTGTTTCTTGCACGTTATACAGACAAAGTATACCATACACAGAGAAGGAAAGGAGAGGGTGCAGAATGTAGTGTTACAGTCATGGCTAGGGTGTAGAGAAAGAACAACTTAATATGATGTACATCATTCAAAAGTCTGATGACAGCAGTAAAAAGCTGTTCTTTAGTCGGTTGGTACTTGGCCTCAGACTTCTGTATCTTTTTCCCAACGGTAGAAGGTGGAAGATTTTCAAGTTTGCTGATGACACCACCATTGTGGGTCGGATCTCAAACAATGATGAGACACAGCACAGGAATGAGACAGAGAATCTGGTGAACTGGTGCGATGACAAAAATCTCTCCCTCAATGTCAAGAAAACGAAGGACACAGTCATTAACTTCAGGAAGCATAGTGGAGGACATGCCACTGTCTACATCAATGGGGATGAAGTAGAAATGGTCAAGAGCTGCAAGTTTTTAGGTGTCCAGATCACCAACAACCTGTCCTGGCCCCTCCATGCTGATGCTAGTTAAGAAAGACCACCAACTTTCGTAAGAGGCTAAGGAAATTTGGCATGTCCACTACAACTCATGAACTTCTACAGATGCACCATAGAAAGCATTCTTTCTGGTTGTATCACAGCTTGGTATGGCTCCTGCTCTGTCCAAGACCACAAGAAACTACAAAGGGTCATGAATGTAGCCCAATCCATCACTCAAATCAGCCTCCCATCCATTGATACTGTCTACACTTCCTGCTGCCTCGGAAAAGCACCCAGCATTATCAAGGACCCCATGCAGCATGGACATACTCTCTTCCGCCTTCTTCCATCGGGAAAAAGATACAAGGGTCTGAGATTACGTATCAACCAACTCATAAAACAACTTCTTCCCTGCTGCCATCAGACTTTTGAATGGACTTACCTTGCATTAAGTTGACCTTTCTCTGCACCCTAGCTATGACTGTAGCACTGCATTCTGCACTCTCTCCTTTCCCTATGTACGGTATGCTTTGTCTGTATAGTGAACAAGAAACAATACTTTTCACTGTGTACTAATACATGTGACGATAATAAATCAAATCAAATCAAATCAAATGGAAGAGAGTATGTCCGGGATGCGTGGGGTCTTTGATTATGCTGGCTGCTTTTCCAAGGGTGGGAAGTGTAGACAGAGTCAATGGATGGGAGGCTGGTATACGTGATAGACTGGGCTTCGTTCATGACACTTCATAGTTTCTTGAGGTCTTAGGCAGAGGAGGAGCCATACCACTCCATGATACAACCAGAAAGGATGCTTTCTATGATGCATCTCTTATGTTTGTTATTAATTTATGGTATTTGGGCATCACTGGTTAGGCCATAATTTATTGCCCATCCCTAGTTGCCCTTCAGAAGGTGGTGGTCAGCTGCCTTCTTGGACCACTGCAGTCCCTGAGGTGTAGATACATCCATAGTGCTGTTAAAGAGGGAGTTCCAGGGTTTTGACCCAGTGACAGTGAAGGAACGGCAATATATTTCCAAGTCAGGATGGTGAGTTGCTTGGAGGGGAACATCCAGGTGGTGATATTCACAGATGTCTGCTGCTCTTGTCCTTCTAGATATTACAGGCTGTGGGTTTGGAAGCTGCTGCCTAAAGGAACCTAAATGATTTCCTGCAATGCTTCTCTGAAACTTAAGATGCTGGCTGCTTAATGGAGTAATAATAACCACTGAACTCAAGAGAATATCAACATCAGACCCTAACCATAGAATCAGAGAAGATTTTCAACAGATGAGGCCATTCTGCCCATTGTGTGCATGCCTGTCAATGAAGAGTTATCCAGCTTAACCCCTGGATCAGTATCCTACAGCTCATTGTTCTTCAAATGGGCATCTGAGTTTCTATCTCCACCACCATTTCATGGAGAGTGCTAGCCTCCTGCTTCATCCAAAAAATATGTTTCTTCACTTTTATCCTTCCACTAATTATTTAAAATCTGTGTTCCTTGACTCCCCCCATTTACTTTATCCAGGTCCCTTATCCGCCTCAATTAAATGCCCCAAAAATTCATGGGGTTGGATTTTCCAGGTTCTCCGACATTGGGCGCAGGAAACATCCTGGTGGTAAATTGGGGAGATTGCCCACCCAGTGCCAGTCTGTCGCTGCCCACATCCAGCTGCTTTGCCACCTTCCCAGGTCAAGTCAAATCAAATCAGGCTACTAATCAGTCGCAAGTAGGCTTACATTCACACTGCAATGAAGGTACTGTGAAAATCCCTGAGTTGCCACACTCATACGCCTGTTCTTAAAGCGAAGTTTATTTATTAGTCACAAGTAAGGCTTACATTAACACTGCAATGAAGTTACTGTGAAATTCCCCTCGTCGCCACAGTCAGGCACCTGTTCGGGTCAATGCAGCAATGCACCTAATGAGCACGTCTTTCAGAATGTGGGAGGAAACCAGAGCACCCGGAGGAAACCCACGCAGAACGGGGAGAACGTACAAACTCCACACAGAGTGTCCCAAGCCAGGAAACAAACCTGGGTCCCTGGCGCTGTGAAGCAGCAGTGTTAACTACTGTGCTACCATGCCGCCCACGGGTACACTGAGGGAGAATTTTGTATGGCCAATGCACCTAACCAGCACATCCTTGGACTGTGAGAGGAAACCGGAGGAAACCCATGCAGACACGGGGAGAATGTGCAAACTCCACACTGACAGTTACCCAAGCCGGGAACCGAACCCGGGTCCCTGGTGCTGTGAGGCAGCAGTGCTAACCACTGTGCCACTTCAATTAGGAGTGGACCCATTCATTCAGGACTGGCCCAAAGCCTCATCAGGTCAGATGTGACCCCCCACTGGGCCTCAACTGAATTCAGCTCCCGTGGTGACATACTCACTGCCCGAGCTCTGAAGCATCTGAAATTTCCACCCTCTCAACCTATTTCTCATTCACAGAAGCAGAGTTGACTTGTTTCTGCATGAACACAAATATTCTTACGTGGCCAACGAATAAATCTCTCTGACAGGGCCATGCCTTTCCTGGATATAATCAGATCAGTAGAGTCAAAGCTAAAGCCATGTGTCCAGACAGGCAAAACTAAATCAGCACAAGGATTCAGCAAAGACAAGTAGTGAAATTAAGAACAGAAACTGCTCATTGTGGCTTTATGTGGAACTTCTTGTCTCTGTCTGCAGAACCTGACAACCATAGAAAAAGGCCATTCAGCCCATCTTCTCTGCACTGGCCCCTGGTATCAGGGAAGCTACCTGTTCCAGCCAGCAATCTGCGCCAACACATTTCAATCCCTGGATTGTGACAAGTGCCAGGATTTTCCAGTCCCACCCGTGGAGAGACCCACCGCCGTAGAGGATTCATTGACTTTAGGCGGAACTGGACAATCCTGGCGGCAGGTGGGACAGGAACATCACGCCCAATGTCAGCAAATACTCCATCCAATCCAAAAACTGTTATGGAGGTAACCAGAGAATCCAATAAAAGTCATTCAAAAGGATTAAGTGACACTTTTTAAAATGATTTCATGGGATGTGGGTGTCACTCGTAAGGCCAGCATTTGTTGCCCATCTTGTGTTGTCCAATGAGGAAAGGTTAGTCAGACCGAGCTTGTTTCCACTGGAATTCAATGCAGAGAAATGTGAAGTGATGCATTTTGGTAGGAAGAACACGGAGAAACAATATAAAATAAGGAGTATAACACTAAAAGAGGTTCAGGAGTGGAGGAACCTGGGTGTATTATCGCTGAGATCATTGAAACTGGCAGCAGAGGTGGAGAGGTAGAAATTCTCATCACTTTTGAAGTGTATAGTATTCTGGGCTTTATTAAGAAGAACACAGAGTTAAAGACCAAAGAGGTTACGCTGAATTTATACAAGCCATAGTTAAACTTCAGCTGGAATATTGGGTGGAATTTTCCCCCCAAAATTCTAAGCGTGCGATCTTACAAGAAAAACTCTAACTGCGGATGGAACGAGAAAATGGGAGTGAATGGTGCTGGTTTTTTCGGTGATCCGCAAGTCTCAATCAAATGGCACTTAGTGCCATAAAGGAGCCCACAGTGATTCTCACTGGCATGGAGTCTCTGGACGCGTGACTGAACCAAAGTGGCTGCATCTGTACGACATTGACAAGGGACAGCGCCATATAAGCTCTATCGATGGATACACAGGCAGTCACACCAGAAATATGGCACCTCGAAGAACTGCCCCAAGAGTTACTGAGGGAGAGCTGGGCCAGCTGCTGGATACAGTCGAGGAGAGGAGAAAAGGTTTCTTCCCCCGGATGGACGATGAGCCAGGGGTTGCACCACCAGTGAGGCCTGGGAGATGGTAGAGGTGGCAGTCAGTGCCCATGCACTAGCATGGAGGACCAGCCACCAGTGCCACAAGAAACTGAATGACCTCGTAGGGGCAGCAAGGGTGAGGTTCCATCCCGCCCTGCAATCAGTCCGTCTGTCGCGTCTGCAATGTCCATGCCGAACCATTCCCTGACACCCTGCAGCCTTCCAGCACCCGAGCCCTGAGCACCTTCCTCCAACCCCTCTGGCAACCCCGTTCGCAACCCCTGCCTGCCAAGGCACAGCCTCGACAGACCTCACACAACCAACACATCCACACCTCTCCCTCCCGATACCCTGTGCACTTCCAACCATGAGTCTGGCAATTCCCCCATTCTGTCCCCGCAGGAGATGGCCCATAATCGCCAGGAGAGGGTGAAGCGCAGAGGTAGGGGTCCCTGCGCTGTGAATCCTCCCTTTCAGGAGAGAGCCCTGGGTGGCAGGGGAGGAGGAGAGGACCGTGACTGACATGTGACTTGGAAGTGACTATCTACAAAACTTCATTCATATGACATATCTCAAGTAGGTGCCATGCTGCCCGGATCCCTGTCCCTCTCTTGCATTGAACCTTGTGACCTTTGTTGCAGGAGATGACCCCAATGCACTTGGCCCGCCGGGCATCACCGCCCCTCCCCCACTGCTCCCACCGAAACGTCCCACAACAGCTCAGAGGAAGCCTTGGAGGAAGACCCCGAGGAAACCAGTCAACCGACACAGGCTTCCACCACACAACCCACCAGCGCAGACACTATCATCTCGGTGGGACAAGTTAGTGGTGAGGCTTCTGGGTCGCTCTCTGGTGCGCACAACACAGCTGTAGATCTTCATCGGATGGAGGGAGCGTCTGAGGCACACCGAGTTTCTGCCAGAGGCAAGGACTCAGCTGGCCTCAAGCCAGATGCCAGGCTTTGCGATTCATTCTCCCGAAGCTGCTGGAGATGCAGCAGCAGAGCCGGGAATGCAGGAGGGGCTGTCAGCAACATTGCAGCAACTGCCAAGCTGTTGGGAGAAGTCCCATAACTTTCAGATATAGGATATGATGCCAGCATTGCATGGCACCCAGGAGGCCAACCCTGCAAGAGTGGTGTCTGGGGTGGAAATCCAGGGGCAGGGAATGGTCGCAATGGGTGGCAGAGTCCAAGGCATGGCCGAATCACAGCGGGTCATGGCTGCAGGTCTCAAGACTGTGGCTCAGTCACAGCAGGAGATGGCTGAGGGGATGCAGAGGTTGGCCCTGTCTCAGAGGGCACTTGCTGTGGGCATCAAGTGCTTGACCCATGCACATAGTGTACACAGTATACAAGGAGATCTGCCACCACCCCCCCTTCCCATCCCCTCCTCCCCCCTGGACATCGCCACCCGCCCCCGATCACCACCCTGAACATCAACCCACCCACCCCCCTCCCCGATTGCTGCCCATGCATCACTATCCACCCTCTCCATCCCGATTGTGGCCCTAGCTGATCGCACCCAATTGCCACCCTGGCCAATTGTTCCCCCCCGCCCCCCGATCGCCACCCGGCAAGTCAACAGCCCATCTCCTTCATATTTCCCTACAGTGTTCCTGCCCTGGCCTCACCCCCGGTCATGGACCTAACCCCCTCAGGTCCCACCTCCATCAGGCCCTGATCCCATCAGGTCCCAACTCCCAAGGCCCCACCTCCTTGGCACAGCCCAGTGCCCAATGGGCAGTGCCGGTGTACCAGGCTGGCACTACCTGGCTACAACTGTCCAAGGGGCATTGCTCGGCCCTGGCCCCAACCAATCAGGGGACTGTCATGGCCTCTGGTTGCACTGGAAAGGCCATCACATCAGGTCCCCTTTGGTGAGGACCATCACTGGTGAGCACCTTTAGCGGCAAAGGGGGTAAGGTAAGTGAGCCTGGACAATAAGACCCAGGTCACATTAATGGCATGTCTTTGATATTGTGACGCTAATGTACAAAGGACAAAGAACCAAGAAAATTACAGCGCAGGAACAGACCCTTCGGTCTTCCAAGATTGCACCGACCATGCTACCCGACTTAACTAAAACCCCCTACCCTTCCAGGGATCATATCCCTCTATTCCCATCCTATTCATGTATTTGTCAAAAGTACCTTTAAGAGATTTTTAAAAATCATATTCACTCCAGCTCTCCCAGCCTTAACTGATGTCAATGTTGCCGAGTTGGCTGGGGAAGTCATTTTATTGCTCCTTAAGTGGCTTAAATGGCGTTTGTTTATTTTTACTTTGCGATCTTTTATGACCCTGCATTGTCAGAAGGCAGGTCATGGGTTCTGAGCAGTTTTTTTCCTTCCTAGGGAATTTAAGATTTCATTTTGGGTTTTGGCTGGTGGCAGTTAGTGTTAGAAGGGATGAAGCTGATTTTGCCATCAGGACGGGATCAGCAAGATCACAAGAGGCGAGAAATCGGGCACAAACTCAAATTTTCACATCTCGCCTTATTTTAACGGCTGGCCATGTCAATCGACCGGTGTAGTGAGCTGGTAAGATCCTGCCCATTATATTAAATCTGTCTAAATCTGTCTCAAGGTTCAGAGGCCTAGGTCATGTGACATGACCCAGTAATGCGTTGACTGCAGCTAAAAGGTCAGTATCTGTGCTTCTGGCCAACTTCCTTAGTTCCTCTTAGGACAGAGACAAGGTGGCTATTAGCCCCTCTTCAGTTATAACAAGCATCAATGTTTGCATTTGTGATAATAAGGGGAGGCACAATGGCACAGTGGTTAGCACTGCTGCCTCACAGCGCCAGGGACCCGGGTTCAATTCCCGGCTTGGGTCACTGTCTGTGTGGAGTTTGCACGTTCTCCCAGAGTCTACGTGGGTTTCCTCCGGGTGCTCCAGTTTCCTCCCACAGTCCAAAGATGTGTGGATTAGGTGGATTGGCCATGCTAAATTGCCCCTTAGTGTCAGGGGGACTAGTTAGCGTAGGTGCATGGGGTTATGGGGATAGGGTCTGGGTGGGATTGTGGTCAGTGCAGATTCGATGGGCCAAATGGCCTCCTTCTGCACTCTAGGATTCTATAATTCTATGATAATTCAGGCTTGAGGAGCCAGTTTATCTTCAGGTCTTCTGCCTTAGTGGATTGCCAGGGGTTTTTAATAATGAGGAATGAGATTCATCAGGTTGAGCATTGCTATGGGGAGGGTGATGGTGGAATTAGTATTGGTTTGGTAGAGGGCTATGGGGAGTGAGCAGGGAATGGGATTAGTATTGGCTTGGTATAGGGCTATGGGGAGAGAGTGGTAAATGGGATTAGTATTGGATTGGTATAGGGCTATGGGGAGAGAGTGGGGAATGGGATTAGTATTGGCTTGGTAAAGGGCTATGGGGAGAGAATGGGGAATAGGATTAGTATTGGATTGGTACAGGGCTATGGGGAGAGAGTGGGAATAGGAATAGTATTGGATTGGCATAGGGCTATGGGGAGAGAGTGGGGAATAGGATTAGTATTGGATTGGTACAGGGCTATGGGGAGAGAGTGGGAATGGGAATAGTATAGGATTGGTATAGGGCTATAGGGAGAAAGTGAGGCAGTGGCAATAGTTTGGAATTGTTACAGGGGGAGAGAATGGAGCAGTGGGAGTTACTATTCGTCTTTCAGCGTCCTTTAGAGGAAAGGAGTTCCAGTCCAAATTGCCTCCCTCTCTCCAGATTTTAATGCACAACCAGCAAATCCAAAAACATCAGTGCCAATTGTTTTTTACACAAATCAACATTCAGGGAAATAAAGATTTGCTGGACACTTTTACATGGTGATGGTGCTCCTTTAAGAGGAGGGATTTGGAAATGAGCCTAACAATAAATTGGAAAATGAAACTGAAATTATGATGAGCAACAGAACTAGCAGCAGCAACAGAGATGGCCGTCAGTAAACACATCTTATCCCTGTTTGAGGGTTTAACCTGCTCCATCTGCCAGTCTCTGTTTGTGGAGCCGGTGCGGCTGGACTGTGGGCACAACTTCTGTAAATCCTGTATCCAGAAGTGTTGGGGAAAGCAGCGTCAGGCTGTGTCCTGCCCGGAATGTCAGCAGCTTCTCCCCCGGAGAGGTTTCACCAGTAACAGGGTACTGGCCAATCTCTGTGAGAAAACCAGGCAACTGGAGCTGAAACTGGAACAAGGGGAAAAGTTGAATGGGGAAACAGAGAGGGAGCAGTCTCTCTGTGAAGAACACAGGGAAAAACTGATCCTGTTCTGTGAGGGTGATGAGACTCTGCTCTGTGCCAGTTGTGTAGGTACTCACCCACATTCAGCGCACAGATTCCTACCTCTGCAAATGGCCGCTCAAAAGTATGAGGTATGAGGACACAGCAAGTTACCCGTCTTCACTGTTCATTGTGTTTACTGGGCCATAATTAGGGCGGTTTGAAATTAGCAGATACATTTTGCTCAGTCCTCTGGTTTGCTCACTTTCAAATCTGTAATTTCATCATTGAGGCATCTGAGAGTGAGGAATCTGTCTGTCTTATGCATACTAATGTGTAAATGCACATGCACTGCTGTCCAATGCAACTTCATGTGCCTGTTTCCAATAACACAAGCTGTATTTACACAACTGCTATGTAGATTGGGATGCCAACTCCGAGAGAATGTTTTCCATCCCAGCTAATGCAACTCCCCTTCTTTGGGGCAGCACAGTTGCACAGTGGTTAGCACTGCTGCCTCACAGCACCAGGGACCCGGGTTCGATTCCTGGGTTGGGTCACATCTGTGTGGAGTTTGCATGTTCTCCCTGTGTCTGCGTGGGTTTCCTCCGGGTGCTCCGGTTTCCTTCCACAGTCCAAAGATGAGCAGGTTAGAACAATTGGCCTTGCTAAATTCTCCCTCAGTGTAACCGAACACGTGCCGGAGTGTGGTGACTGGGGGATTGTCACAGTAACTTCATTGCAGTGTTAATGTAAGCCTACTTGTAACTAATAAATAAACCTATGAAAACGTAGGAGCAGAAGTCAGCCATTTGGCCCATCAAGTCTGCTCTGCCATTCAATTAGGTCATGACTAATCTGATATGATAACCCTCAACTCCATTTTCCCACCTTATCCCCATAACCCTTGATTCCCTTACTTATTAGAAATCTGTCTATCTCAGCCTTGAACACACTTAACAACCAGCCTCTATAGCCCTCTGTGATTAAAAAAATTTCCACACATTCACTACCCTCTGAGAGAAGACATTCCTCCTCATCTCTGTCTTAGATGGGTGACCCCTTACTATGAGATTCTGCCCTCTGGTCCTAGACTCTCATACTAGGGGAAACAGCCTCTCAGCATCTATTCCTGGAGATTTCATCACATGATCACTTGTTTGTAAACATTCCATCAACAGCCTACTGCCATTGGTTGCATGAAATGTCCATACTCACAAGTACAGTCTTCCACACCAACTGGATAAAATGAACAGGCTATTTATCTGATTGGATGATTATTGACACTCAGTCAAACAGGCTCTCTTCCCTATCGATAACAGATTGGTAACCAGAAAAACAGAAGTGTTCAAAGAAAAACACATAATTTTCTAAAATGATTTGTTTTTTCCGGATTGCCCATAGTTGAATGTTGGAGATTAATCTTCAATTCCTGGAGGCTCCAGGACAAAATGGGAGATTTGGTAGCGCTAGCTGTAGCATAACATAGCTTTAAGAAGTTTTCCTTCTTTACACACTGTAGGCAGAGTTGAATGCCTTCCCCTTGGGCGCGTCTGGTGCCAGAGGACATCTAATCAGGTGGGAAGGTGGCAGGTGGGGACCCTGCCACTTTGCCACAATTGGCGGGCAGGCCCTGCTGCCAATTGAGGGCCCAAAGCTGGCACCTAATGCCAAGCAAATCCATGTGGGAGCTCCCAGTGCAAGTCCTTCATTCACTTCGGAACTGACTGAGGGACCCAGCGTCAGGATGGAGTAACCGGCTGAGAACTACGTCTTTCATCTTTGTGGCCGACCCTACACCGCACAATCCTCCCCTCACTCACCTGTGTCTGGCTTGATCTGTGTCCTTGGGAGTATGCATTACGCGTGGCAGCCAATGTCCTCCCAGTGGCGCTGCTGAGTAATGCACAGCTGCTGGCCACTGATTGGTTGGAAGATTGAGATGGGCAAGAAAATTTTATTTTCACCAACCGTTTCTTCAGCCAAACTTAAATTTAAAATTCTCATCCAGATGTTCAAAACCCTTCATAGGCTTGTGTCTCCCCTGATACCTGCAATTTTCCCTGACCCCCGCAACGATCAACAACAATTGTATTTATATAACAGCTTTCTTCGAATAAAACTTCCCGAGAAACTTCACAGGATCATTATAAAACAAAGGATGACACTGAACCATCTGAGCAAGTATAGGGCCGATAACCAAATGCTCCGTCAGAGAGGAAAGATTTAAGAAATGTCTGAGAGAACATAAGAACATAAGAACTAGGAGCAGGATCTGGTCCCTCGAGCTTGCTCTGCCATTCAATAAGATCATGGCTGATCTTTTCATGGACTTAGCTCCTCTTACCCACCCACTCATCCTTACCCCTAATTCCTGGACTGTTCAAAAATTTATCTATCCTTGCCTTAAAAACATTCAATGAGATAGCTTCAACTGCTTCAACGAGCAGAGAATTCCACAGATTCACAACCCTTTGTGTGAAGAAGTTTTTCCTCAACTCAGTCCAAAGATGTGTGGGTTAGGTTGATTGGCCATGCTAAAAAAATTGCCTCTTATTGTCTTAAAATGGGTAGGTTAGCGGGATTAGCGGGTGGTTATGGGGGTAAGGCCTGGGTGGGATTGTGGTCGGTGTAGACTCAATGGGCCGAATGGCCTCTTTCTACACTGTAGGGTTTCTATAATTCTTTCTATGATTCTAAAACTGCTTCCCCTTATTTTGAAGCTATGCCCCTCAGTCCTCGTTTCACCTGTCAGTGGAATCAACTTCCCTGCTTCTATCTTATCTATTCCCTTCATAATCTTATATGTTTCTATAAGATCTCCCCTCATTCTTCTGAATTCCAATGAGGGTATAGCCCCAGTCTACTCAGTCTCTCCTCAAAAGCCAACCCTGTCAGGAGGAAAATGAGCTGGAGAGGTGCAGAGGATTTGTGGGAGAACCTCAGAGTTTTGGGGTCGAGGTTAACTAAAGACTTGGCTGCTGTGTGAAAGCCTGGAGCAATTGAAATTGAGAGGTGCTCAGAAGAGTAGAATTGGAGGATCTCAGCTATCAAGGAGGGTTGTGGAGCTAAAGTTTAAAGTTTATTTATTGTTGTCACAAGTAGGCTCACATTAACACTGCAATGAAGTTACTGTGAAAATCCCCTAGTGGTCACACTCCGGTGCCTAGGTACACTGAGGGAGAATTTAGCATGAGTATGGACCTAACCAGCATGTCTTTCGGACCGTGGGAGGAAACCGGAGCACTCGGAGGAAACCCATGCAGACACAGAGGAAACGTGCAGATTCCGCACGAATAGTGACCCAAGCTGGGAATCGAACTCGGGTCCCTGGCGCTGTGAGGCAGCAATGCTAACCACTGTGCCAAGAGACAGGGAGGGGGACAAGATGGTGGAGGAATTCAAAAACAAGGGGATGAATTTTAAACAACAGGCACCAATGTAGGACAGCGAGCATAGGGTGGGGGTGGGGCAAGATGCTCGGTCCTTTGTGTGAGTGAAACATACAGCAGGGTTTCGGATGACCTCAAGGCTATGGAGGGTAGAATGTGAGAGAGCAACCAGGAGTGCATTGGAGTCATCTAGCCTGGAGGTAACAATGGCATGAATGTGTGGGTGGGAGGGGTCCGGATGGGTTGAGAAGGGGAACAAAAAACAGTAACACTTGGAAATGACTGGTACTGGTCAAACTGGGTCTTCTATACTGTTATAACTCCTCCAGTGTCCCTTCACCAGATTCCCTTTTTTTGCAAACTTATCTCCACTACTTAGAGTGCTTCAGATACAAAGTCAGAATCCAGAGTGTCAGTAGACCCGACACTCCTCAATAGATATATATATATACACAGGTGAGACTCTCTGATTGGGCAGGCAATCGTTACCTCAATCAGGGAGCTCATACTCCAAGAGGCCAACCTCATGGGCCTCGTTGAGGGAATTACATATACTTGACCACGGGACTTCAGCAATGGTGCCAATAATATTGGCTTTGACAACTGTGAACTGACCTTTCCTCCTGGGCACAAAGTGAGAGGACTGTCCTGTGCTGAGAACCTGGAGTAAATTGGACTGATATTCTCTGGAGTTTCGCAGATTGAGAGGTGATCTAATTGAAACATACAAGATTTTGAAGGGTTGACACTGACAAGTCGTTCCCCCTCACTGGGAAAATTAGAACAAGGCAGGGGGAGGGGGGGGCCAATCATTTAGGAAAGAGATGAGAAATTTCTTCACTCCAAGAATTGTGAATCTTTGGAATTCTCCAGCCCAGAAGGTTGTGGATTTGTCATCTCCAGTTTATTCAAACTTGAGAGCAATTGATTATTGATTTCTCAGAGAATTAAGGGACATAGGGAACAGCAAGAATTTGGGGAAGAGGCAGAAGATCAAGCGTGATCATATTGAATAGCAGGCTGAAGACCACAAGAAATAGAAGCAGGAGTAGGCCCTTTTGCCCTTTGTTGTTGCTCTGCCATTCAGTAGAATCATGGCTCATACAACATTCATCACATTGACTTTTCTGCCCTTTCCCTGTGAACCTTTATTCCCTTACTGATCAAAAATCAATCATTCTCAGTCTTCAGTATACAGAAGGACTCTGCCTCCATCGATCTCTGTGGCAAGGAATTTCAAAGACCCACAACATTCTGAGAGAAGAAACTTTTCTTCATCTCAGTCTTAAATTGGTGATCCTTTATTCTTAGAGTATGCCTTCTGGCCCCAGACTCACCCATGAGGGAAAACATCCTCTCAACATTCACCCTGTCAAGCACCTTAAGAATCCTAAGGAGGTGGTCGAGGGGTGCGATCTTACCAAAGGAATTCGAAGTGCCGAACGAGCATCAAAACAGGAATGCTTCAGGCACATTTTTTCAGCAAGAGAAAAAAATGAAATCTTATCACACTTAGAAAAAGAATGAAGCAAAGTGTAATTCTCGCCAGTAGGGGGAGTAGACAGAGTCTATTCAAGCTGGGAAGCCAGCAAGAAGGTGCTATTGTGCAAGTCCCTGTGTACACAGTGTATTTGGAGATTGTCACTCCCCCCAGACATTGCCTCCTTGAACAGCCAATTGCACCGTTCCCCATGATCAAGCTTCTCCCCCGATTGTGGCCCCACAAATATGGACCCCCCCCCCCCCCCACCACCAGCCAATCGCTGCCCCTGATTCATCCACCCACCCCTCTGGTAAACCTCAGCGAACCCCGATTGCAGAGTGCGCATCTCTCCATGCACTGCCTCCCCTTCAGGCACTGCCACCTTCAGACCCTGGCACTTCCCCTTAGGCCCCACCCCTTGGTACTGCCCGGTGTCCGGTTTTCACTGCCAGGGTGCCAGGCTGGCACTGCCATGGTGACAAGCTGGCACTGCCCAAGGCTCACTGCCCGTATATGCCCCAACCACCGGGGAGCCTCAATGGCCTTCAGTCCCACCGGTGAAGCCATCATGTCTGGTCTCTGTTGTTGGGGGATCATATGTGATCCTCACCGATAAGGACCTCCATCGGCCACAGAGGCAAGTGAACTTGGATGATTATTAAAGGCGTGAAGCTGATTACTCAGGCAATTCAGTGCCGGTATTATCATGAGAGGCGAGAAACTCGGCACGAACCACGTTTTTCACTTCTGTCGCGATCTTACTGGCTCGCCTCGCCGATCGACTGGCATGAGAAGCCAATAAGATCGCCCCCTACATGTTTCAATGAGATCACCCCTCAGTCTTCTCAATTCCAAAGAGTGGAGTCCAAACATATTTAACTTTCCTCACAAGACAATCCCTCCGTACAGGGTATCATCCTTGTGAACCTTCTCTGAACTGCCTCCAATGAAATAATACCTTTCCTTAAATAAGGAGCCAAAATTGCTCTCAGACCCCCAAATGGGGTCTCACCAGTACCTTGTACAGTTGCAGCAGGACTTCCCTACACTTAGACTCCAACCCCCTTGAAATGAGGACCAACATTTCATTAGCCTTCCTGATTACCCTCTGTACTTGTGTGCTAGCTTTCTGCGTTTCATGCACAAGTACCCCCAAGTCCCTTTGTGTTGCAGTTTTTCTACATTTAAAGAATACTCTGTTCTCTTGTTCCCCTTCCAAAATGAACAACTTCACGTTTTCCCACTCCATTTATTATACTCCATTTGCCAACTTTTTGCCCACTAACTAAACATGTCAATATCTCTTTGTAAACTGTTTGTTTATCTCTCGCAACTTGCCTTTCCACCTATTTTTGCATTGATCTGCAAGGGGTTAATCAGGCTGCTCCTGCTCCTATTTCATGAGTCCTTAGTTCCTTAAATATTGCTAATGTAGCAAATGCCACATTTTAATCACCCTGAGTAAAGTGGTTTATCTCAAATTTGCTACAGGATTTATTAGTTACTATTTTATGTTAGTAGTATCTTATGTGAAAGTGGCCTCACAAGTTGAAGCATCTTCTCCGAATATCTACCTTATCAAATCCATTCATATATTCTTTATACCATGACGCTGTTATTGGTTTGAAGCTGTACCTGGTCTGATTCAATACCTTTCACTCTGCCGGTTATAAAGTGCTCGTGCCACATGTTAACAGCTCTCCCTGAACACCTCTCCTCACAGTTTGTGATATAACAGCAGACATTACAATGGATCACGCTGAGATCTGATTCCATTTTTAGGACCAGCTGAAATTATCCTTGGATTCCATGGAGAAGGAAAAGAAAAATCAAAGTGAATTAAGTAACAAAGTGGGCGGCACGGTAGCACAGTGGTTAGCACTGCTGCTTCACAGCTCCAGGGTCCCGGGTTCGATTCCCGGCTCGGGTCACTGTCTGTGTGGAGTTTGCACATTCTCCTCGTGTCTGCGTGGGTTTCCTCCGGGTGCTCCGGTTTCCTCCCACAGTCCAAAGATGTGCGGGTTAGGTTGATTGGCCAGGTTAAAAATTGCCCCTTAGAGTCCTGGGATGTGTAGGTTAGAGGGATTAGCGGGTAAATATGTGGGGGTAGGGCCTGGGTGGGATTGTGGTTGGTGCAGACTCGATGGGCCGAATGGCCTCCTTCTGCACTGTAGGGTTTCTATGATTTCTATTAATTCAAACAGCGGCAGCAGAGGGAGATTTCAGAACTGGAGGTGAGTATGACTTCAGATCCCTTTCAACACTGCAACCCTTTAACAACCCGCTGTTTAAACAATCTCTCTCACTGTCATAGCAACTCACTGGATCCCTGGAGCAAGACATCTCCACACAATTTGCCAAAATCCATCAATATCTTGAAGACAAAGAAAAACATTTAATCGAAGAGGTGAGGAAACAAAAGGAAGAAGATCTGCGACCAATGGAGGAGAATCTGAGAGGAATTGAAGAGGAACTGACTTCACTTGAGGGGAAGATATTGAACCTTTGTGTAGACATCGATCAGCAAGACAGTGTCTCCTTTCTCAAGGTGATCCTTCATAACCCAATCCCAAGCTGTTGGTGTGATTGTAAACTGCATTTTATAATACGGTCAAAGCCCATCACAACAGTGCACTATTTGCAGTATAGAATCATAGAGAATCCTACAGTGCAGAAGGAGGCCATTTAGCCCATCGAGTCTGCACTGACCACAATCTTACCCAGGTCCTATCCCCATAACATAGAACATAGAACATATAACGCCATGCATTTACCCGAGCTAATCCCCCTGACACTAAGGGGCAATTTAGCATGGCCAATCCACCTAACCCACACATTTTTGGACGGTGGGAGGAAAACCCAGAGGAAACCCACACAGACACAGGGAGAATGTGCAAACTCCAAACAGACTGTGACCCAAGCCAGGAATCGAACCCGGGTCCCTGGCACTGTGAGGCAGCAGTGCTAACCACTGTGACACCATGCCACCCAGTATAAATGCATGCATCAGTCAGGGTTCAACGCGGAGTGTCAGAGAGGTGCTCCCACACTGTCACCACCTTACACTGACTGCAGTGTAGCTGGAAGCAGAGTGGGATGGAGGAGATACATTGCTTCTTTGTCCGTCTTCTTTCACCGCTCTCCTCTGTTCCTTCACCCTCCCCTCCAACAAGGACCTCATGGATTTCTGACACAGGGTCATGCAGACTCAAAACATTGGCTCTATTCTCTGAACACTGTCAGACCTGCTGAGATTTTCTGCCATTTTCTGTTTTTGTTTCGGATTCCAGAATCTGCAGTATTTCGCTTTTAGCTCATGGATTTGTTTGTCGCCAAGACTGAAGCCATCTGATCCGCTGCCTCTACCACCTCTCAGTTCCCTTTAAACACTGCAACCCTCTAACAATCTGCTGCTCAAACAATTTCTCTCACTATCATCTTTCCCCCCAGCCCATTCTGGTCAAATTTCCACTCTCCCAGGCCTGAGCCTTTCTCTCCAGTGTCCACTTAGGCCTCTCCAAATGCAACTTGGCACTGAGACCCACCTCTTGTCCCTCGACCCTAAACACATTGAACTGACTTCCCCCTCCCCCAGCCCCATGTTGGCTAATCGTGTTGTGTGGCTGGATTTTCTGGCCTCCCCTCGGGCATGTTTCTCAGCGGCAGGAGGTGGCCCGCCATGGGCTGATTGCAGGATCTTCTGATCCCGCCAATGAGATTTCCCGTTGCATCCACTGCCCGTTGCTGGGAAACCCATGGTGGACCAGAGTATCCCACCGGCGGGAAAAACCATAAACTTGTGCCCAATGTTTCTGTCTCCCCCTATATTGTTCCCACTCTTCAAATCTGCCGATTTCACTTATCTCCTGCAAAATAAAAACCCTTCTCCCCTCTTCCCCCCTCCCTGGGTGGGATTGTGGTCAGTGCAGACTCGATGGGCCAAATGGCCTCCTTCTGCACTGAAGGGATTCTGTGAACATGTTGTCACCGCCCAAACTATTGCCCATATTTCCTGGAACTCAGTCCTTTCATCAGGTTGCATAATACCAGACAACTCTTTTCACAATGACAATTGACATCCCCTGGTTCTATAGAAATGGTGAACAGTCCCTCCTCAACCTTCTTGACCTGTCTGTCATCTTTGACATGGTTGACCACACCATCTTCCTCCACTGCCTTTCCAAAGGGGTGTGACTGCACTCACCTAGTTCCATTCTTACCAATCTAATCACAGCCAGAGAATGCCCATCAATGTCTTCCCTCCCAGCTCTTGATCTGTGGGTTCCCCAAAGATCCATCCCTGTCGTCATCCTCCACCTCCCTATTTCTCATCAGTATGTTGGCCCCTTAGTGTTCTTCCTTGATCCAATTGCCCCATCTCATTCCCAAACATGCTCTCACGTGTACATTGTTAACACCTGGCTCTATCTCACCACTATCTTTTCCAATGCCTCCACTGTTGCTAATTTATTAGACTGATAGCATAACATCCTGTACTGGATGAGCAGAATATAACTCCATTAAAATATTGGGAAGAGCAAAGCCGTTGCCTTCAGTCCCTGCCACCAATCTCCGCTCCCATTTACTACTATCAGTCCCAGGTGTGATTCCCCAAAAATTGTTTTGAACGAAATGCCTCAATTTGTCACCACCCAGCTGGGATACCTCTTAAATTGTTACAAAGCTGAGTGAGGAGTGATCACTGGCTCCATGTCTTTATTCAACCCACCCTCTGCTGGTCACAACAAAGGTTTAATCAAAGAAGGTTCCCTTTCCCTTGGATACCTGTTCCAGACCCAATACTTATGTATAAAAAAGGAGCCAATCTAACCTGGCTTTCTTGAGTTAAGATAGAGTACATTTATTAACCACTAGAAAGATAAGGAGAAATGTTAAAACATATTCATACGCATTAGAAGTGAGAATTGAGTCTAATAGTAAATAAATACAAATAAAACATTGTATGGAACAGTCATTGAGTGAGTAGATGATAACGCATTGCAGCCGATATGGATTGATTCCAGTATAGTTGACTTTGGCTGGCAAATAGTGGATTCTTTGATTCAGCTGTTCTGTCGTTTGGTAGAGAGATTTCAGTTGTTTTTCTAGTTGCAATCCTTTTGCTGGTCGCTTGACTTCCATGGACAGAAACGAATGCTGAAATCTTGCTGCCACTCATGCCGGCGGGATCAGATTGCGATGCCTCACTGATTGTGTGCCTCTCCATCCAGGAACACTGACCAGTGATTACAGGAATAGGAGAAGGCCATGGAGCCTGCCAAGAGTCTATTGTCAATTCAATGAAACCATGGCTGACCTCCAGCCCAACTGCATATATTTGTCTTTCCTCCATATCGCGACATGCCATTGATTAAAAACCTATCAATCTCAGTTTTTAATTTAACACTTGAGCTCCAATTGTTTACCATTTTGCAGAAATGATGTTCAAACATCTATTATCACTTCTGTGTAGAGGTGTTTCCTAATTTCACTCCAGTAAATTATGGCATTATTTTTATACTATTCCCACAAGCCCTGGATAACGCAAACAGCAGAAATAGTTTAATTGTTTACACTATTTGTCGAGAGCTAAGAACAATCTTGCCACCATTACATTTCTTGGTGCATTCTAAGACCATAAGATGCAGGGGCAGAATTAGGCCATTTGGTCCATCAGATTTGTTCCACCATTCAATGAGATCATGACTGATCCTGATGTGATAATCCTCAAATCCACTTACCCACCTTATCCCCATAATCCTTGATTCTCTAACTGATTAAAAATCTGTCTATCTCAGCCTTGAACATACTTAATGACCCAGCCTCTACAGCCCTCTGCAGCAAAGAATTCCACAGATTCACTACTCACTGAGAGAAGAAATTCCTCCTCACCTCTGTCTGAAATGGGCGATCCCTTACTCAGACTATGCCCTCTGGTCTTAGACTCTCCCACAAGGGGAAACAATCTCTCAACATTTACCCTATCAAGTCATCTGAAAATCTGATATGTCTCAATAAGTTTGCCTGTCACTCTTCTAAACTCCAAGAGTACAGGCCCAACCTACTCAACCTCTGCTCATAAGAAAATCTCTCCATACCCGGGATCAACCTAATGAACCTTGTCTGGACTGCCTCCAATGCCACAATATCTTTCCTTAGATAAAGGGACCAAAACTGTTCACAGTATTCCAGGTGTGGAATTCTATTGACTATCAGTTAGTGGGGAAAGATGCAGAGGAACTAATTTTCATGGAAATTGCCCTGAAGTGCAATAATTAGAGTAGTTGGAATGGTGAACTTCAATGGTCCAAATGTAAACTGGGATAGAAATAGTGTAAAGGCAGAGAAGGACAAGAATTCCAAGAATGTGTCCAGGAGAATTTTCTATGCTTCCAGTCCCATGAGAAAGGAAGCATTTCTGGACTCTTTTTGGGAGTGATGGGACAATTGGATCAAGGGTGAACATGAAGAGGACATTAATCATTGTATCACAGGATTTAGGTTGGCTATGGAAAAGGACAAGGAACAATCCAGAAAAAGAGAAATTTTTTGTGGGAAAGCCAACTTCAATGAGGTGAGAACAGACCTGACCCAGATAAACTGGACTCGAAGATTGATGGGCAATACAGCTGCTGAAAAATAGGTTGCCCTCTAAGAGGAGCCAGTTTGAGTCCAGTCAAGATAAATTGTCTCAAGGGGGGAAAAGATAAGACAGATAAATCCAAAGCTTCCTGAGCGCAGGTCAGGCAGATAATGTGGTTAAGAAAATATATGGGACACTTGCCTTTATTAGGCAAGGAATAGACTTTAAGAGCAGGGAGGTTATGTTGAAGCTGTGTAAAACACTGGTCAGGCCACAGCTAGAGCACGATGTGCAGTTCTGGTTGCAACATTATAGGAAGCATGTGATTGCATGAGAAAGGGTGCAGAGGAAGTTCACTGGGATGTTGCCTGGGCTGGAACGTTTCAACTATGAAAAGAGGCTGGATAGGCTCGGGTTGTTTTCCTTAAGAGCAGAGGAGGCTGAGGGGTGACCCGATTGAGGTGTAGGAAATTATAAGGGACATAGATAGAAAAAAGAACAAAGAAAATTACAGCACAGGAAGAGGCCCTTCGGCCCTCCAAGCCTGCACTGACCATGCTGCTCAACTGAATTAAAATCCCTTATCCCCTCCCCTTCCAGGGACTATCTATGGATAAATTGGATAGATAGGAATGAACTTTTCCCCTTAGTAGAGGCGTCAGTAACCAGGGGGCATAGATTTAAGTTCAGGGGCAGGTGATTCAGAGAAATTTTGAGGAAGAAACCTTTTTGCCTAGAGGGTGGAACTCACTGCCTGAAAGGTTAGTAGAGGTGGAAACCCTCACAACATTTAAGAAGCATTTAGACGAGCACTTGAAATGCCACGGCATCCTCGGCTATGGACCAAGTGTTGGAAAATGGGATTAGAATAGACAGGTGCTTGCTGGCTGAAACAGACAAGATGGGCCGAAGGGCCTCTTACTGTGCTGTAAAACTCTTTGACACTATCACAAATGTACAACCTGAAATAATGAAGGACACATGTAAGGTAGATAGTCAACATCTTTTCCCAAAGGTAGAGAGTCTAAAATTGGAGAGCATAGGTTTAAGGTGAGAGAGGAGGGATATAAAAGGGTCCAGAGGGGCAATTGTTTCACTCAGAGGATGATGAATATCTGGATCGAGCTACCAGAGGCAGTCGTAGAGGCAGGTAGAATTATATCTTTTAAAAAGCATTTCGAGAGTTACATGGATAAGATGAGTGTAGAGAGATCTGGGCCAAATGCAGGCAATTGGGACTAGCTCAGTGGTAAAAACTGGGTGGCACGGACAAGTTGGGCCAAAGGGCCTATTTCCATGCTGTAAATCTCCATGACTCTATGTACCAGCAAAGTGGTGACAGAGAAATGCAGAGGAAATCCACCATTTTGATGATACCCTACGGAAGACACACATTGGACCCAGATTGTTTTTGTAATTGGCGGGTGATTGTAAATAACCTGGAACACTGCAATTACCTCGAGATTTTAAAAAAAATTATGGGAGCCCGTGAAACACATGGGGCGGGATTTTACGACCTCACTCATCCTGGAACTGTAAAATCCCGCCCAAGGTCAATGGACCTTTCCATTGTCTGCCCCTCGCCCACTACGATTCCCATGGCAGGCAGAGCGGTAAGATTCTGCCCTATTCTCCAACCTCACCCGCAGCTGGGATTCTCTGGTCTGGCTGCGGTGAATGGAGATTTGGCTGAGCGTTGGCAGCGGTGGTGTTCCGAGGGAGACAGTCTTTTCCAGTAGCCTGGTTTGAACAAATGACAACATTTGGTGGTGTCACGAATTGATGAAGGAGTTGACAATTGTGGCATTTTGCGATTGTCCAAATGCTGGGCGCAGGCATTAGTGGAACTGAAGAGTTACATCTGGGAAAAATGAGAATGAAAGCGCCTTTAGTAGAGCTGGATATCACAGCAATAAGAGGTGAATGAACACCAGGAACGCCTGGGAAACAGTTAATGGGTGCTTCAAGTCTGACTCAAAGTATTATTATGCAACAAGCAGGATCCTTAAGATGACACATCCCACAGAGAATTCTGAGACTGAAGTAGATGATAATGATCTACCAGAAGGAATTGTATTCATCACAAGGAGTTTTAGTTTGGCGATGACTGTTGTAGTTACAGATTTATTTAATTATGTTTTGTTGGATACTGCTGCACTACCTAACAACGTGTGCAACATATTAGTTAAAATGTCACCAAGATTCATTTAGTAGTGAACATCGATGCAAGGTTAAGGAGTATAAAAGTTCCACTTGTTTTAGGTTTGGTGATGAAAACACATTGAGCTCACTAAAAAGAGTGGTGATTCCATGCAAAGTAGCTGGAGTAAGTCACTTCATCAAAACTGATGTAGTTTAATGTAAGATACCCTTGCTGCTGAGTAAGCCTTCCAAGAAAAATGTCACAAATTAAATTGGACATGGAGCATAATAAGGCATTTCTTTTTTGTAAACTCAATGGATCTGCAGTTTATTCAATCAGGGCCATATACTATCCCCCCAACACTAGCTGATCTTTCTGACCAAAGTGTTACAGAAATATTAGTGACATCAGGTGACAAGAGTCAAAAAGAAACAAAAACAAATAGTCTTAAAGTTACAGAAACAATTTGCCCAACCTTCTTGTCAAAGATAAATAAATGTTGCTGAAATGTGGAGGTATGGTTGATGAAGAGTACATAAGGTTCATAGAAGAGATTAGTGCAAAATGTGAAACTTGTAACCAGTATCAAAGGATACCACCACATCCTACTGTAAGCCTTTCATTAGCAAGCAGGTTTAAGTGCTGGATTTTCACAGTCCAAAGATGTGCTGGTTAGGTGGATTGGCCATGTTAACTTGCCCCTTCGTGTGTCAAGATGTGGAGATTAGGTGGGTTAGCCATGGTAAATGTTTGGGGTTACAGACATCGGGTGGAGAGAGGGCCTGGACAATATACTCTCAGAGAGTCATTGCAGACTCGATGGGCTGAAAAGCCTCCTCCTGCATTGTAGGGATTCTATGTTTCTATGATAAGACTATACAACCATAAGAAGTAGGAGCAAAAGAAGGCCTTGCGGCTCATCGAGTCTGCTCCGCCCCATTCAATTATGTCATGACTGATTTGAAATGATGATCCTCAACTCAACTTTCCCCCCTTATCCGAACTGAAAATCTGTCTATCTCAGCCTTGGATGTACCGAACGACCAGAGAGTCGGTGAGACCCCATGGCGTTGTAAAGCATGTTGGGCGGGAAACTGATTCTGGGATTACTGTCTCCACCAACTTTTGTCAAGATGGGATAAGGGTGAAGGTTAGTGTGCATCACGAGTCTGGCACCCTGCACTCCTAATCTGGCTGGGTTCCATTGAAGGAATAGGCATCTCCAAACACTGAGAATTTTTCGTGAAGTGGAAGCAGCTTTTTAATATAACATAATTCACAACCCATCAGACATGTGCTGGTCAATAGTCTAGATGAGGGAACCTTTTGGCACCTAATTTCAAAAGGTCTTACGCATGCCCCCACCACAACAACCTATTCTCCTCCACCATCCAACTGCCTCCAGCTCCCTGTCCCTCCCCTACCCATAACCCGCTTCTCTAAAAGCCCCAACTAAGAAACCCAAATTCACCTCGATGGTGACAATTGAAAACCCTCATGAGAGAGAAATGGGGCGGTATTTTATCATCACATTGCGCCCATTTTTGGGCTCGGAAAATTGGTAAAGTCGGGCACAAGGTGATCAGCGCAATCTGCGTCCATTTTCGCGCCCATTCCCACTTTACCAAGGCCAAAAAACCGGTGCGCTCAGGACCCCGCCCAAAATGGGTGTGACGTCAAATTAAATATTTTTGCATGCATCTCAAATCCATTAGCAGGCTGCACGTCCCAATTTAGCAGCACGCCTGTCTTTACCACTGCGCCCTCCCCAGCTGGATCTGTCTGGAACAGACATGCTCTGTCAAAGTCGAATTGTGGCACTCCATCAATGAGGATTAGTGAGGAGCTGAGTGCCTACCATTGGACAGCTCCGTGATGCTCACAGGGGGTTGTTTCGTGGTGGCCATGTTGCGTTTTGGGTCAGGAGGGCCCTGCGCGTGTGTGGGGGGTGGGAGGTCTGTTGCTGATTACCGGGTCCGATGTCCGATTTGCAGCATGGACCCAGGTCTCAGCACTGACCTGAGGTCTTTGGCATGCTGCTGGGTCCTAGTGCACGCAGCACTCTTCCAGGTGGGGATGTGCTGGACACCCTTTGAAATAGCAGTGCTGCAGCCTCAGGACTTTTCAAGCAGCTGTGTATTTGGTCACTACTGCATGCATTCTGGGTGTGTGTTACTGGGGGGTGGATGGAGGGGGCTGTGTTGCTGGGGAGGGGATGTGGGGGGGGGGGGAGGATGGGCTGTGATCACTCTGCCTGCAACCGGTGGGGAGGTAACCGCGATCAGTCTGCATGGTGGGGTGTGGAGGAATAAGAGGGTCAGTAATGTTGGGGGGGTCCAATGTCCGTGGGGCCAGGGGAAGGCCTGGGAGGGATCTGTCAGGGAAGCTGCATTTTTCTTTTTTGTGGCGCATGCGCGGCTGGAGCCTCCAATCGGAGCTGCAGGATTTCGGGCTTATTTCAGTCCCGTCCACAGGCTTCTGCAGCGAGAATCAGACTCGCTCAAAATTTTGCAGCCAGAGTGCATATGGGACGCCTAAAAACATGCCCAAAAAGCAGAACTGAAACTCTCCCAGTTTCAAGTCCACCCGGCACTTAGACAAAAAACTGTAAAATAACCGTCCAGAGTCTCAGTGGGAATGATTGACACACAGTGTGACTAACATCTGTGCGTACTGTGGAGAAATTCATGGAATCTGTTTTGGTCACATTTGTCATCTATTTTGCAGGTGTGTTCAACCACAATTTTCCTATTCATATGTATCTCATACTCACCCTCAATGTTAGAGGTTAGGATAAATATTCTAAATTGTTTCATCTTTCTGACCTTCTATGGTAAAGTTTATTTTTGTTTGTTCAAAACACTGGGGAATCTTGTGGCTCTATTAAGACAAGTATCTTAAAAATCTCAAACATCAAGTAATTTGAACGAAACATTGGTCCCTAACCAGATCCTGTCAACAACTTGGAGGTCTGGTCAAGGATCATAAGAGCCCACAGACTCTCATGCCATTGTCTGCCCCGGCACCCGCCACCCCATGGCCTCTCGTATCCCCCATGTCAAACTATACTCCACTATTCAGTCCCTTGGCCCCTCATACTGTCCAGACAAAGCAATGGAATTTCCATGTCCATTCACCCAATATACACTCTGCACAGAACCAATGATCCAAAGTGCCACATTCTCCATTCTTGCTGGCAGTGGGTGCAGGATGTGCGAGACTGGAGAATTCCAGCGCAGTAATTAAAAATCTGATGATAACCATGAAACCATTGTCAGTTGTCACAAAACAAAATGTATCTGGTTCACCAATGTCCTTTTGGGAAGGAAATCTGCCGTCCTTACAATGTGGTTGACTCTTTCTTAACTGCCCTCTGAAATGGCTTGGAAAGCCATTCAATTCAAGGGCAATTAGGGATGGGCAACAAATGGTGGCCAGCCAGTGACACCCACATCCCCTGAAAGAATAATAAAAATATTGGGGGGAATTTTTCCCTCCCACCTGCCATGGAAATTGTCGTTGGGGAGGGGGGGGTCCGTTGACCTCGGGTGGGATTTTCTGGTTTTGGGGCGAGCACGACCGGAAAATTCCACCCATTACTCCAAGTGCCACAGTCCAATGAGTACAGAAATAGGAAAATAAAGCAAATGAATGGTTGGAGAGATAGTGCACTGCTGAAGGGAAGGTTTTAGATTTCTGAGGCACAGTTCAGGGCAACTGAAGCCTGTATAAGACAGAGCGGTTACACCTGAGACTGGGACCAATACCCTTGTCAGGTGATTTCCTAGTGCTGTTGGGGGGTGTTAGAACTAACTTGGCAGGTGAATGGGAACCAGAGAGTGAGTTCAGATAGCAGAGAAGCAAAGCTGGTAATGGTAGGAAGAAAACTCACAGGTGAAATTGGAAGACAGCAGAAATAAGGGCAAACATCATATTGGGTCAAAATGCATAAAAATGTTAAAAAGGCAAAATTAAAAGCACTCTATCTGAATGCACACTGCATTCACAACAAGGTAGAGGTATTGATGGCTCAAAGAGAAGTAAACAGATATCAACTAATTGCCATCATGAAGACATAACTGCAGGGTGATCAAGGCTAGGAACTGAAATTTCAACATTTCGGAAGGATATCCAAAAAGCAAAAAAGTGGTGGGGTTGCACTGTTAATAAAGGGTGAGATCAGTACCTCAGTGAGAGAGGATCTTAGATCGGAAGATCAAGATGCAGAATTAATTTGGGTGGAGCTAAGACACAACAAGAGGAAGAAAACATTTGTTTGAGTTGTTATCGGCCTCCAAACAGGAATGATAATGTAGCAATCAGGAAATTACATCGGAATGTGAATTATGAGGAGGATGCAAAGAGATCTACGTTAAGCTAAGGGAGTGGGCAAGAATTTGATGGAGGGAATATAATGTGAAAAAAATGTGAAGTTATTCGCTTTGGTAGGAAAACGAGAAACACAGAGTATTTTTTAAATGGTGAGAAATTGGGAAGTGTTGTTATCCAAAGGGACCTGGGTGTCCTTGTTCATGAGTCACTGAAAGCTGGAATATTGGTGCAATTAGTAAAGCAACTGCTATGTTTGTATTTACCAGAAGAGGATTTGAACACAGGAGTAAATGTGTCTTGCTGCGATTCTATAGATCCCTGGTGAGACCCCGCCTGGAGTATTGCGTACAGTTTTGGTCTCCTTACCTAAGGAAGGATAGACTCGCCATAGAGGGAGTGTAATGAAGGTTCATCTGACCTGGGGTGGCAGGATTGATCTATAAGCAGAGATCGAGGCTACTGTGCTTGCATTCTCCTGAATTTAGAAGCTTGAGAGGCTATCTCTGAAACATATAACATTCTTACAGGGTTCAGCAAGGTAGATGCAGGGGGGATGTTTCCACTGATTGGTGGTTGGGGGTATCGAGAACCAGGGTCACAGTCTCAGGATAAGAGGTGGTCCTGAGATTAGGTTTTGGGTTAACCCTAACTCTAATTTCTTCACCCAGAGGTTGGTAAAACTTGGGAGTTCTTTACTCCAGAGGTCAGTGGGGGAGCAGTCATTGAGGATTATCAAAACAAGCTTCAATAGATTTCTAGATATTAAAGACATAAAGGGATAGGGGCATAGTGTGGGGAATTGACATTGGGGTAGAAAGTCGGCCATGATCCATTTGAATGGCGGAGCAGGGTTGAGGGGCTGAATGGCTTACTCATGCCCCTATTTCTATGCTCCAAAAAAGAAGTTGAAGATTATTTATTAGTGTCACAGATAGGCTTACATTAACACTGCAATGAACTTACTGTGAAAATCCCCTGGTCACCACAGTCTGGCGCTTGTTTGGGTACACTGAGGGAGAATTTAGCATGGCCAATGCACCTATCCACACCTTTCAGACTGTGGGAGAAAACCGGAGCACCCGGAAGAGACCCACGCAAACATGGGGAGAACGTGCAGACTCCGCACAGACAGTGACCCAAGGCTGGAATCGAACCCGGGTCCCTGGCGCTGTGAGGCAGCAGTGCTAACCACTGTGCCACGCCCTACAAGTGCTTAAACTAAGAAATTGTTGGATGCCCTGTAAGAGAGGCATTGCATAGAATATGGAGAAAATTACTTTTTTCCCTTTGATTTGTTATGAAGCATTGTTTGTGCATGTTAACTGTTAAGTTTGATATAAAGAGAAGTAAAGGAATCCAGGGTAAGTACATACAGTTGATCGGAGGGTACTTGAACACATGGGAAAAGGCATTTCCCCGTACAGGAGTAGAGTGGATCAGGAGGTAACTATTCAATCTGTTAATAAATCTGGTACAAGTGATGATTGGCTCTGGTTTCTTCCTTAACTGGTTGGTGAGCAGGATTAGAACATTGCCCAAGACCCAGCTGTCATTGAAATACATTAATCACCAAGGTTTGTTGCATAGGGCACAATTTTAAAATTTGCCGACTACACAAAAGGTGGAAATATTGTGAACTGTGAAGTATCCTTGTGTTAAAATTCAAAAAGAGGGCAATCCAAAAGCTAGCCTCAGTAAATGTGATCATGAAATTACTGCGGTGAAAGTTAATCTCATTCGCCATGGTCACGAAACCTATGTTGTTCACTAGTATCCTTTCAGAAAGGAAATCTGCCATCCTTACCTGGTCTGGCCTACATGTGACACACACAGCAATCTTGTTGCCTCATAATTGCAGTCTCAAATGGGTTAACAAGCCACCCGGTTGTACCAAAATACAACAGAAAGATTGCCTCGGTTTAAGAAGAGAGCCACACCGCCATCTTCTCATGGGCAATTAGGGATGGCAATCAAGGTCCTCGTCCCTTGAAAAAATAAAGATAAATTATGGAATGCGTGTTGAGTCCAGTTATACAGATAACTGATCTTGATTGATCATGACAAAGGGTCATCTAGGCTCGAAACATTGGCTCCATCCTCTCCCCACTGATGCTGTCAGACCTGCTGAGATTTTCCAGCATTTTCTGTTTTTGCTTCAGATTCCAGTATCTGCAGTATTTTGCTTTTATCTGATTATTTTGATCTTAACTAGTGTCCATCCAGCTTCTTCTGTCTAAAATATTTGACAGGAACTCTTTTTTATTTCCCCCAGTCCCAGCCCCACTGGCCCTGGACCCAAACACAGCACATCGTAATCTCATCCTGTCTGAGGACCTGACCAGTGTGAGATGCAGCGACACAGAATTACAGGTTCCAGATAACGGCGAGAGATTCGATATGACTGTCGGTGTCCGGGGGTCACAGGGTTTCACATTAGGGAAACACTACTGGGAGGTGGAGGTCGGGGACAAAACTAGGTGGATAGTGGGTGTGGCCAAAGAATCAGCCAACAGAAAAGGGATGATAAAAATGGGGCCTGTTCATGGTTACTGGGCTGTATGGCCTAGCAATGGGCATGACTACGGAGCTACGGAAACCCCAATAGTTCAATTGACTCCGAGTATAAAGCCCAAGACCATCGGAGTTTTCCTGGACTATGAGGGGGGGACAGGTGAGCTTTAACAATGCTGATGATATGTCCGTTCTCCACAATTTCACTGACACATTCACTGAGAAACTCCTCCCTTTTTTCCATCCTGGATCATGCAATGAGGGCGAAAATGCCGCCCCTCTTAAACTGCGTCATTCTGAACCGTAGATTCCTAAATTATTGTTTCAAAGTATGGAGAGTGTGTCCCCTGATGAATAAGTGTTGCAGAACTCACACATTAACATATGACAGGAAACTGAACTGGGAAAGGGTCCTGGTAGTAAATGCTGGAGAGTATTGGGCGAGTGAATTGTAAGTGTTCCATGCTCTGCGATCTCGGGCTGTGATTGTGACATGATGTGCATATACCTTTCAGGTTGCGCATCTCAAAACTACTGCGTATCATTGCATACCTCGACAGGACCTGATGTATTAGCCCCATGATGTGTGAGTCAGTCATCAAGCAACAAGGTAGAAATCAGGATGGGAATTCTTTGGCCGATCACACCCCTCTGCTGGCACAAACAAGGATGGAGAACTTGGCGCTTAGTTAAATCTCCATTCACTGCAGCAGGAACAGAGAGTTCCGCCAATGTGAAGGGCCAGAGAATTCTGACCCAGATGTACTATATTTAGCATCCTTCTAAATCTATCTGTAATCTGTATCTATGTAAACTACATCCATCATTTTGTCTTCAGAAAAACAATACACATTATTGTTTCATCAATCCTTGGGTATGATTAGTATATTTAGATCAAACAACAGAAGAATGTAACACGGTGGCAGTTAGTGACAGTATGGTTTCGGTGACATGCCTGAGAAAGACATAACCCTCAACCCCTTTACATCCAGCTTGAGAAAACAGCTGATGTGAAAGTGAAGTATACGTAGTATCACCACATGTAAAGATTCTGCGGCTTTATCGTGATTCTATGCACACCGTGTCTTCATTCTGGTATTGCACTATGGTCCAGGCAGCAGACATTGAGTCCCAGGAAGATTGTTGAAATCTGGGAAAACTTAATTAAAAGAAATTGCTGAAACAATTGCTTTAAACAGGAGATGAAATTAAACAGCAAACTGCAGGCTGTTTCACTTGAAGTTGGTTCCACAGACAGGAAGATTCATTATCACTGTAGCTATATACTGCAGACTGGTCTGGGAAGAAGTATCTAACCAGTAAAATCTAGAAGAAACCTGTAAAAAAACAGATTCTTTGTGAAGTTTGGCGCCATTTTCCCACCCAAATCACTGCAATGTGGTCAGAGCTTAGGGCAAAAGCAGGGAAAAATGAGACTGAGCTCAACAGTGATACATTGCAGACAAGCAACAACCTATGACTAGCTTCATAGAGTCATACAGTCATAGAGTTTTACAGCACAAAAGGAGGAACTTCGGCCCATTGTGTCTGTGCTGGTCATCAAGCACCTATCTATTCGAATCCCAGTTTCCAGAACTTGGTCCACAGCCTTTTATGCTATGGCGTTTCAAGTGCTCATCTAAATGCTTCTTAAATGTTATGGGGGTTCCTGCCTTTGCCACTCTTTCAAGCAGTGAAAAAGTTTTTCCTCAAATCCCCTCTAAATCTCCTGCTCCTTACCATAAATCTATCCCCCTGGTTATTGACCCCTCTACTAAGGGGAAATGTTTTTCCTATCTAACCTGTCTCTGTCTCTTATATCAGGTCCCAGTTCAGCCTTCTCCACTCTATGGAAAACATCCTGGTGAATCTCCTCTGCACCCTTTCTAGTGCAATCACATCCTTCCTATAATGTCCCAAGCAGAACTGCACACATTCTAGCTATGGCCTAACGAGCCTTTTATACAGCTTCATCATAATAATGTCCCTGCTGTTATATTCTATGCATCAGCTAATAAAGGCAAGTATCACATATGTTTTCTTAACCACTTTACCTATCTGTCCTGAACCTCCAGGGATCTTTGGACATGCATCTCAAGTTCCCTCTGGTCCTCTGCTCTTCCCAGCGTCCTGCTGTTTATTGTAAATTCCCTTGCATTGTTTGTCTCCTCAAAATGCATCAGCTCACACTTTTTAGGGTGAAGTTCCATTTGCCACTGTTCTGCCCATCTGACCAGCCCATCTATATCACCCTGTAATGTATGGCTTTCCTCCTCACTATTTACCACACCAACAATTTTTGTGGTATTTGCGAACTTACTGATCATACACCCACATTCACATCCAGAACATTAATGTACCCTACAAACAGTAAGGACTCAACACCAATCCCTGTAGTAAGCCACTACACAGGCATCCAGTCATAAAAACAACCTTTGACCATCACAGCTCTGATGAAGAGTCATCTAGGCTCGAAACGTTTGTTCTATTCTCTCCACACAGATGCTGTCAGACCTGCTGTGACTTTCCATCATTTTCTGCTTTTGCTTTGACCATCACACTCTGCCTCCTCCCAGTGAGCCAATTTTGGATCCAATTTGCCAAATTGCCCTTGATTTCGTGGGCTCTTGCCTTCTTGATCAGGCTCCCATGCGGGACCTGAGCAAGGAGGGGTTTACGCTAATCACTTCATGGTCATCATTTCGATTTTTTAATTCTAGACTTTTAGTGAACTCAAATTTCACCATCTGCCGTGGTGGGAATTCCACCCCACCACTCCCCTCCCACAACACATCGGAGAAAGGGAGACTGTGAATGATTTGTGGCTTGTAGAGAGGCAGGGCAAGAGAGAGAGTGGAGCAAATGAGGGCAGGAAGTGAACGGTCATGATGCATCTTATGGAGGTGTTCAGTTTTTACTATGGACCCAAGACATAAAACTTGGCAATTTGTATATGCAGCACAAGCAATTGAGTTTGATTTGCACTTTTATTTGTTACTCATTGGCTTGTCCTGTTTGAATTGTGTGAGACTAATGGTTTTATTCGGAAATTCCAGCCCATTCTCCTTCAGGAGCTGCTGCCCCAGTCCCACCCATTTGGCTGGTCACACTCAGATTGGATGAGAGGCTTAATGACAACGGCCGGCTTCGTGTTCCAGAAGATGGCGGTGGAACTCTGGAGGGCGCTGATGGTTCCATTCCCGGCTGCTGCTTACAGGGCAGCCATGCCCACGTGCAGCAGCTCGGCACTCACTAAACAGCTACAACATGACACACATGTTTACACTATTTGAGGTGAATACATATACCCATTCCACACGTGCACACTTCATTGAGGACAGAATGGTGACACGATGGTTAGCACTGCTGCCTCACAGCGCGAGGGACCTGCGCTGTATGACCCACACAGCACTGAGGTCATATGGTAGTTGCAGGGTGATGGTGGGGAAGAAAAGTAACAGGGTTACCAAGAACATACAGAAAACAGCAT
Source organism: Mustelus asterias (assembly GCF_964213995.1). Taxonomy (NCBI): domain Eukaryota; kingdom Metazoa; phylum Chordata; class Chondrichthyes; order Carcharhiniformes; family Triakidae; genus Mustelus; species Mustelus asterias. Next base: position 31,217,475 of record NC_135808.1, read on the forward strand.
CTGGAAAACACTTTGAATAAAAAAAACCCTCAGAACCAGAAAACGAGTAAGACTGCAGAGAATGTGTGTATGCAGGTTCTTACTCGCTATTACTGATTGTGTGGGCTTTATTCTCTCCCATTCCCCAACCACATCAAGGCTTTCCAGATTATTTTTAAACACTGCTTACGGATTCCACTCAACGTCAGTGTTTTATACGTGTACAAAATATTCCGATTACTGAACTCAAGGCAGACTTCTCGAGTGAGGTCAAGCTGCCTTTGAGTGGGTCCGGGGCCATGTCCTAGCCACAACTTGATGGCCAAGAAAGGTGCGTTCATAACATGGTCAGACATGTTGAGTGTGTCAACCTGCTAAATCCTTCCAAGGGCTGGCAGTAAGAGCAGGAGAGACTCATTTCATCTGTTATTTTCTTATTTCTATTCACTCCACATCTTCTGTGAAACTATCTGTTTTTATCTATCCTAGCCAGCTTCCTCTCATACTCTAATTTCTTTCTCCTGATTTAATGTTTAGTCATTTTCTGCTGTTTTTCATATTGTGTCAAATCATCTGACCTGCCATTCACCTTTGCACAGTTATGTGTCTTTTCTTTAAGTTTGATACTTTCCTTAACTTCTTTAGTTAACTATGGATGGAGGTTCTTTTCTTTGGAATTTTTCTTTACAGCAGAAATATTCTTATTCTGAGTATTTTGAATTATTATGTTGAAATGTCTGCCATTGCTTCTCTATTGATTTAACAAATGTGCCATCCTTATCTGGTCTGGCCTCTGGCCCACACATGACTCCAGACCCACAACAATGTGCTTGGCTCATAAATGCACTCTGTTGCAACTCAATCACAATCTCTAGAAAGTTTATCAGGAATGAAAATAGATGGACAACCTGGCATCAACCAAGGTATTAACTTTGTCAGGGATTGTGGGTTTTAGACAAAAGAAAAAGGCATGATTTGCACATGTAAATTCAAACTAACAACCAACAGATTTATTCCAGAAGCTCTTCCTGGTACAGAGTATAAATTGAAAGTACAACAGCAACCTGCAACCCTTTTAACTATATAACACCACAAATGGCAATGACAAGCTTAACTCTGTTGACCCTTGGCTTGTACCAAAATTGGGAGAGCTGTTCCATAGATTAACCAAGCAACAGCCTGACATAGTCATAATCACAGAATCGTACCTTACAGATAATGTCCCAGACACCACCATCACCGTTCCTGGCTTTGTCCTGTTCCACTGGCAGGACAGAGCCAGGAGCGGTCACAGTGTTATACAGTTGGGGAGGGGGGGGGGGGGGGGCAGGGGGCAGAGTTGTCCTGGGAGTCCTCAACATTGACTCTGGACTTCATAAAGCCTCATGGCACCAAGTCAAATATCAGCAAACTAACCTCTTGTTGACTAACGTGTAGCATCCCACTCGCTATCAGCTGATGCATCAATATTCCTCCATGTTGAGCATTACTTAAGAACAAAGAACAAAGAACAATACAGCACAGGAACAGGCCCTTCGGCCCTCCAAGCCCGCGCCGCTCCCCAGTCCAGGATTGAATCCTGAATCCAGGATCCCCGCCCAATTTTCCAGCCTATCTACATACCAATATCCTATCATCCGAGCTGTCCCTTACAGCTACGATGCTTTGTTCATCACAACCTATTAACTCACCCCCACCCCCCCATTCCAGACCATTAAGGAGGGGCTGAGGGTGACAAAGGCACATAATGTATTCTGGTGAGGGTCTTCACTGTCCATCGTCAAGAGTGGCTCAGTAGTACCACCACAGACTGAGCTGGTCGGTTCCTAAAGGACATAGCTGCGAGACTGGGATTGGGGCAGGTGGTGAGAAAAACCAACAAGAGGGAAAAACATATTTGACCTCATCCTTATCAATCTGCCTACAGTAGTTGTATCTGTCCATGACTGTATCAGTGGGAGTGACAATTGCACAGTCCTTATGGAGACAAAGACCCGTCTTCACAAAGAGGATACCCTCCATTGTGTTGTGTGGCACTAACAGTGTGCTAAATGAGATAGATATCGAACCGATCTAGCAACTCAATACTTGCAGGCGGCAGCAGCAGAATTGTATGTAACCACAATCTGTAACCTCATGGCCTGGCATATCTGCCACTCGACAATAACCAACAAGCCAGGGGATCAGCCAGGGGATCAACCCTGGTTCAATGAAGAATGCAGGAGTGCGTGCCAGGAGCAACACCAGACATACCTAAAAATGAGATGTCAACCTGGTGAAGCCACAACACAGGATCGCTTGCATGCCAAACAGCATAAGCAGCATTTGCTGAACAAAGCTAAGTGATGCAACAAAGAATGTTTCAGATCTAAGCTCTGCAGTTCTGCCACAGAACAAAGAACAATACAGCACAGGAACAGGCCCTTCGGCCCTCCAAGCCCGCGCCGCTCCCTGGTCCAAACTAGACCATTCTTTTGTATCCCTCCATTCCCACTCTGTTCATGTGGCCTGTATAGTTGTGGGCAATTAAACAACTAGCTAGAGGAGGAGGTTCCACAAATATCCCCTTGATGAAAGAGTCCAGTGCATCAAAGCAAAAGACAAGTCTGAAAAGTTTACATGTCCAACCATCTTCAGCTGCTTCATCAATTACCTTCTTTCCATCATGAGGTCAGAAGTGAGGATATTTGTTGGTGTTTACACAATGTTCAACACCTTTCACAACTCCTCAGATACTGAAGCAGTCCATATCCAAAAGCAGCAAAACTTGGACAATATCCAGGATTGGACTCACAAGTGGCAAGTAATATTCATGCCACACAAGTGCCAGTCAATGACCATCCCCAACAGAATAGAATCTCTTGACATTCCTCTTGGCATTATCATCTTTGAATCCTCCACTATCAACAATCCTGGGGGTTAGCATTGACCTGAAACTGACCTGGGTAAGCCATTATAAGTACTGTAGCTACAAGACAGTAAGAGGTTTAACAACACCAGGTTAAAGTCCAACAGGTTTATTTGGTAGCAAATGCCATTAGCTTTCGGAGCGCTGCTCCTTCGTCAGATGAAGTGGATATCAGATGGAGTGAGATATCCACTCCATCTGACGAAGGAGCAGCGCTCCGAAAGCTAATGGCATTGCTACCAAATAAACCTGTTGGACTTTAACCTGGTGTTGTTAAAACTCTTACTGTGTTTACCCCAGTCCAACACCGGCATCTCCACATCATGGCTACAAGACAGGTCAGAGTCTAGGCTCCCCGTCATAAACATTCACTCTCTCCACCACCATTGTGTGCACCGATAGCAGTGTGCACCATCTAAAGATGCATTGCAGGAACTCACCTAGGCTTCCTATACAGCATCTTCCAAAACCATGACCACTACTGTCTAGAAGGACAAGGGCAGCAGATACCTGGGAACCTGGATGTTCCCCTCCGGTCACTCCCCACCCTGATTGGGAAATAGATTGCGGTCCCTTAATGTTGCTAGCTCAACATCTAGGGACCATACGAAATAGGAACAGAAAGAGGCCATTCAGCCCTTCAAATCTGCTGCACCCTTTAATAAGATCGTGTCTGATCTAACATTCATTAAGTCCACTTTCCTTCCTTCTCTCCGTAATCCTTAATTCCCCAAATGATTAAAAACCTATCGATGTCAGCTTTGAATATGTTGAAGGACTCAACCTCCACAGCTTCCTTGTGTAAAGAATTCCAAAGATTCACCACTCTATGAGGGATTAAATTCTTCCCGAAATCTATGTTAAATGATCACCTCTTTATTCTGCAACTCTGCCCTCTGGTCCTATTCTCTCCCATGATTAGAACCACCCTCCCAACATTTACCCTGTCTAACCCTCTAAGAATCTTATATGTTTCAATTAAACCACCTCTCATTCCTCTGAACTCCAAGGAGCACAGTCCCAATTTGTTAATCTGTCCTCATATGGCAATCCCTCCATATCCGGCATCATCCCAGTAAACCTCCTCTGTACTGCCTCCAATGACAATATATATTTTCTTCAATAAGGGACCAAATCTGTACACAGTATCATAACTGTGGCCTCACTAGTACCTTGTACAATTGCAGCAACACCTCTTCATTTTTATACTCCAGCCTCCTTGAAATAAATGCCAACATTCCATTTACCATCCCCATTAACTTCTGTACCTGTATTGCTAGCTCTCTGGGTTTCTTGAATAAGGACCACCCAAGTCCCTTTTTGCTACAGCTTTCACCCTTCCAGACAGCACTGTGGGTGTACCGACAACACAGGGACTGCAGTGATTCACGAAGGCAGCTCACCACCACCTTCTCAAGGGCAATTGGCGATGGGCAACAAATGTTGGCTGACCCAGCGTTGCTCATATCCCATGAACGAATATGAGAAAGAAACTTGGCAAGTCTGTTTCTTATAAATCATTCAGTACTTTATTTCTAATCAGAAAAGCCAATTCAAATTAAACCGATCATGATTTCCACAAATCAAATCCAAACCGACAAGACAAGAATTTACATCCCACCTCGGGCTCGATAAAACAAGATCCAAGCAGACAGATGAGGCATTGTACCCCCTTCCGGTCTTGATCTAACGCTTCACCTTAGCTAAAAGTCCGAGATGGCTTTGAAAAATTGCATCAGGTAAAGCCTCGGTTAAATCTCATTGGCTACCTTGACCCTTTACTCTACCCGAGCTTGGGTAAAACCACAATCGCAGGCATGGTACACCCCTAGTGCAATGGGCTAGCCTCGTCCCCTACCTGATCATTGACTTGCCCCTGCCAGGTGAGTTGTAGCAAGTTAAAGAGAAGTTGGTTTATTAACCTTAAAGTCTCCAGGACTCATCCACTCCTTGCAAGAACTCTTGCCTCGAGGCTGCAGTAAGTGTGGAACGAATGGAATTTTGGTCAAAGCAGGGGCGGTTAACATTCCATTTGTGTTTGAGCTGAAATTCCAGCCCGCTCACCTGACATGCATCCACAAAATTGTCGCCACCCAGTTTTGAACCCTTTGGGCGTGATTTGAGATTCGCAGTTCGACATTAAAAGAATAATGATTGGTCAGTCAATCCTGCCGGCTGACCAGTGTCTCTATAAAAAGGAAGAGATCGCAAAGCGAGTTTCACAGTGAGCCGGGGTGAGGAGGAAAGAAACGAACCTTCATGTGCGCAGTCTAACCAAGGAACTCCACCTGAAGATGGCTGTCAGTAAAGAACAGGTCCTCAACCTGACCAAGGATTTAACCTGCTCCATCTGCCAGTCTCTGTTTGAGGAGCCGGTGCGGCTGGACTGTGAGCACAACTTCTGTAAATCCTGCATCCAGAAGTGTTGGGAGAAGCAGGGTGAGACTGTGGCCTGCCCGGAATGTCAGCAGCTTCTCCCCCAGAGAAATATGACCAGTAACAGGGTGTTGGCTGATCTCTGTGCGGAAGCTCGGCAACTGGAAGTGAACCTGAAGCGGGCAAAGGAGCAGACTCACTGTGAGAAACATGGGAAGAAGTTGGTGTTGTTCTGTGAGGAGGATCTGATGCTGCTCTGTGATGATTGCAAAGATTCAGGCTCCCATTCGGACCACGAGCTCCTGTCGCTCCAGAGCGCAGAGCAGAAATACAAGGTAAGGGGACTGGCGAGGGGGGTCACTCAGCAGCGACTACTGTTGCTTGTGGAGTGGAACTGTGTGCTAATGGGGGTGGATAACCAAATGGTTGCTATCTCGCAGAGGAACAGATGGGTTTGTTTCTGGAACCATTTCACTGCTTCCCTGTTAGAACCAGATTGCTGTGAGGCACACAGGGAGAACATACAGGCACACGAATTAGGAGTAGTCCACTTGGCCCCTCAATCTTGCTCCACCATTCAATAAGATCATGGCTGATCTGATTGTAACCTCAACTCCACATTTCTACCTACCCCTGATAACCTTTCATCCCCTTGCTTATCACGAAACTATCGAGCTCTGCCTTAAAAGTTGTCAAAGACTCTGCCTGTCGAGGAAGGCAATCGAGAGACTTTCAACCCTCTGAGAGAAAATATCCTACTGATCACTGTCTTAAATGAGCCACAGCTTATTTTTAAATAGTGATCCCTAGTTCCAGATTCTCTGACAAGAGGAGACATCCCCTCCACATCCACCCTGTCAATACCCCTCAGGATCTTAAATGTTTCGATTTCTTATGTTTCTAAATTCCATCGGGTACCTCTCCAACCTTTGCTCATTAGGCAACTCACTCATTCCTGCTGTTCATCTAATAAACGTTCTCTGAACTGCTTCTAATGCATTTACATCTTTCCTTAAATAAGGAGGCCAATGCTGTACACAACACTCTGGATGTGGTCTAACCAATGCCCTGTGCAACTGAAGCATAACCTCCCTACTTTTGTAGTCAGTTCCTCTCACAACAAATGATGATGTTCTAATAGTTTTTTCTAATTAATTGCTGTACTTGCACGCTCGCGTTTTGTGATTCATGTACTAAAACACCCAGACCTCTCTATACCTCACTGAAGCTGAATGGGGACACCGAGGGGGAGCAGTTTCTCTGTGAGGAACACGGGGAGAAGTTGATCCTGTTCTGTGAGGAGGATGTGTCAGTTGTGTAGTTTCTCCACCATGTTTAGCCATGTCAATTCAGAACGCAGTTCCAAAGTATAAGGTAAGGGGATGCTGTTTACAGGAAGGAGGGACTGGATTGGTGACAATCAGTTTCATTACTATATTCACATTGGATAACAATTGGAAATCAGTTTCATTACAATTTTCACATTTAATAACTATTTGAAATTTGTTGCAGCACAACACAAATTTATGAACAATTGAATTAGGAGCAGGAGTTGGCCACTTGGCCCCTCGAGCCTGCTCCCCCATTCAATAAACGAATGGTTGGTCTGATTTTTAATCTGAGCCCCACATTCCTGCCTACCCTGGAAAGCCTATCAACCCCTTTACTTTTCACAAATCTATCAACATCTGTCTTAAAAATATTCAAAGAAACAATAGTGGTGTGAGGTAAACATCTTTATACAGTGAGTGTTTAGGATCAGGAATGTACTGCCAGAGAGTTTGGTGGAGGCAGATTCCATTGAGGTTTACAAAAGAGCATTGGGTATGTATCTGAAGAGAAGCAATTGCAGTGCGAAGTGGTGAGACATTGTAGAGCTCTGAGGTTTAGAGTGATCTGGGTGTCCTAGTGTATGAATCACAAAATGTTGGTATGCAGGTACAGCAAGCAATTAGCAAAACTAATAGAATGTTATTGTTTATTACCTTTTTGAGGAAGAGAATTCGAAAAACTCTCAACCCTCTGAGGGAAGTTATTTTTTCCATAATCCAGGTCTTCAACTGGTGACCCTTTATTTTTAAACAGTGACCTCTAGTTCTAGATTCTCCCATAAGAGGAAACATCCTCTCCACATTCCTGTCAAGTTTCCTCAAGATCTTATGTTTCAATAAAGCTGACTCTTGCTCTTCTAAACTCTGGTGGATACAAGCCTAGCCTGTCCAGCCATTCCTCATCAAACAACCCTCCCAATCCTCGTAGCTCTGAAGAAGAGTCATTCAGACTCGAAACATGAGCTCTATTCTCTCTCCATAGATGCTGTCACACCTGCTGAGATTATCCAACATTTTCTGTTTTGGTTTCAGATTCCAGCATCCGCAGTAATTCGCTTTTATCATTCCTGGTATTAGTCTGGTAAACCTTCTCTGAACTGTTTCCAATGCATTTACATCCTTTCTTAAAATGTGACCAATACTGTACATAGTACTCCAAATATGTTTTCACCAATATCCATTATAACTGAAGCATAATATCTGTACTTTTGTAATCAATTCCCCTCAATATATGATACCATTTTATGAGCTTGCTGTACCTATATAACTAGCCTTTTGTGATTCATGCACTAGGGCACCCAGATCTCTCTGAATCTCAGCGGTCTGCAATATTTCACCATTTAGGGAGTATACTTTTAAATTCTTCATGCCAAACTGGACAATTTCACAATTTTCAACATGATATGCCATTTGCCAGAACTTTGTCCATTGACTTGACTAATCTATGTCACTTTGTACCCGAATTTTATGTCTTCACAATTTACTTTCTTTGTGCAACTACCTATCTTTGTATCATCAGCAAATGCAGCAAGCATATCTTGAGTCCTTCACCCAAGTCATTGATAGAAATTGTAAACAGTTGAAGTCTCAGCATTGAACCCCATGGCACAGCACTCGCTACATCACGCCTACATGAAAAAGACCCATTTATGCCTACTCTCTGCTTCCTGGTAGCCAGCCAATCTTCTATCTAAGCCATTGTTACGACTGAGCCATGAGCTTTTATATTCCATAATAACCTTTGATGTGTCACTTTAACAGAGACCTTCTGGAAATCTAAGTATAGTACATCCACCAGTTATGGTTCACAAAACCATATTGACTCTGCCAGACTACCTCAAATTCATCTAAGTGCCCTGCTATAATTTCTTTAATAATACCTTCTAACATTTTCCCTATGATAGATATTAAGTAAATTGGTCTAGATTCCTCCCTTTTTGAATAAAGGAGTTGCATTCTCTATTTCCCAATCTAATGGAACCTTTCCCGAATCGAGTGAATTTTGGAATATTAAAACCATCACATCAACTAACTAACTCGCCATTTCTTTTAAGACTCTAGGATAAAATCTATCAGGAACTTAGGGTTTTTCAACCTATAGGTCCAACAATAGTTGCATTAACTATAGGGACTCCTTTTCATTACAATATTTACATATAGGCAAATTTAATGCACACCATAAAACCACTATCTGGTTAAAAGCTCTGTCCTACAGTTTATGATATAACAGCAGACATTACAATGGATCATGCTGAGATCTGATTCCATTTTTAGGATGAAATGAAATTATCCTTGGATTCCATGGAGAATAAAAATCAAAGCAAAAGTGAATTCAAACAGCAGCAACAGAGGGAGATTTCAGAACTGGAGGTGAGTATGACTTCAGATCCCTTTCAACACTGCAACCCTTTAACAACCCGCTGTTTAAACAATCTCTCTCACTGTCATAGCAACTCACTGGGCCTCTGGAGCAAGACATCTCAGCACAATTTGCCAAATTCCATCAATATCTTGAAGACAAAGAGAAACATTTCATCGAAGAGCTGAGGAAACAAAAGGGGGAAGATAAGCGACTGATGGAGGAGAATCTGAAAAAAATTGAAGACGGACAAACATCACTTAAGGCGGACACAACCAACCTTCATTCAGATATCGAGCAGCAAGACAGTATCTCCTTTCTCAAGGTGACCCTTTATAACCCAATTCTCAAACTATTGGTGTGATTGTAAACAGCATTTTATAATAGGACTCAAACCCCATCACAGCAATTCCACATCCGCAAACATACAAACCCTCAGCCACTGACACTCAGTAGCAGCAGTGTGTACTATCTACAGAATGTACTGCAGCAATTCACCAAAGATCCTTAGAAAGTGCCTTCCAAACCCACGACCACTTCCATCTAGAAGGACAAGGGCAGCAGATACATGGGAACGCCATCACCCGCAAGTTCCCCTCCAAGCCACTCATCATCCTGACTTGACAATATATCACCGTTCCTTTGCAGTTGCTGGATCTAAAATCCTGAAATTCCCTCCCTAACACCATTGTGGGTCAACCCACAGCACATGGACTGCAGTGATTCAAGAAGGCAGCTCACCACCACCTTCTCAAGGGCAATGAGGGATGGGCAATAAATTTTGGCCAGCCAGCAACGCCCATGTCCCACAAACGAATAAAAGAAAAATGTGCAGTCTAACTGAAGACAAGTATGAGTCAGGATTGAGTTCAGGAGTGTTGAGTAGACTGCCCCACACTGATAGCACCTCACTAAGTGCAGGATAACTGAAACTAGATTAGGAGATCCCACATATCAGATTAATGAATAAGGTCAAAGAATGTGGACTCGGGGATAAGGGGAACAATGCTGAGAAAGCTTAGTTTCTTACGGGAAAATCAAGATCAGAAATAAGAGGAACTGATCTGTGAACCTTCAAAGTGTTCTGCAGCAGAGAAAACTCTGTCCCATGTATTTTGTGGGTGGGGGAATAACTGACCTGGTTTCACAACAATGGAACCCGTCAATGAAAACTCCACCCAGATCCCTCCACATTTTATTAAAATCACTGATTCTACATCATTGAAAATTACAATGTAAACAGCAGCGTGTGTATTTATTAAAACATTTTTGATTCTCTGTCCCACAGGAACTGAAAAGATTGAGAGAAAGGTGAGTATCTAATCCAAACTCTCACAGGGTTTTACACTGTGACCACAGTCTATATCCAGCAGAGAGTGATTAAATCAATCCCATTTACACAGGAACCTGGACAAAGAAGAGAATGGGGAAGATGCAGAGAAAGGCGAAGAAGATGAGTCAATACTATTGCTTCAAAGACAGAAATACACAGAATTTCAAGGCCCATTGCTCTACACAGTGTGGAAGGGAATGAAACAGGCCATCTCTCCAGGTAGGAAACTCCACAGCTGTGTGTGGTCCACTCTCTGTAGTGTCTCCTGCTCTTTTCCCCTCCTCTCCTGAAGGTGCTGCCTGTAGCTGTGTCTAGAATCCTAGGAGTCAATGAATGGACACAACACAGAAGAAGGCCATTCAACTCATTGCATTTGTGCCAGCTCTTTGAAAGAACTGTTCCGGTGCCACGACCATTGTCCCAAACCCCATCGCCACACTCACAACAACCTGCAACACCACCTACCCCTCCCAATCGCACCTCCTCGGCAATGTCCAGCAAACAGCCCTTCAGGTACTTATCCAAATGCTCTTTAGAAAACCACAATGGAATCCACTAAACTCAGGTCATACATTCCTGATCCAAGCCACTTGCTGCATAAAAAAATGTGCTCCACATTCCACTGATGTTTCTCTTCCCAGTCACCTTGGATCAGTGCCCACTGATTCTCCACTCCACCAGAAATGGAACCACTTCGCTTCATTTTCTGTCTCAATTCTCTCATGATTTTACAATCTCTATTAAATCTCCTCCTCAGCTTCCCTTCCCTGAGGAGATCCAGCCTAGCCTCTCCAGTCTATCCACGGAACCAGAGTCTTTCATCCCTTGATCCGTTCTCAGAAACATTTTTGTGCACCCATCCCTAAAACAATCGCATCCTTCCTAATGTTGTCCTTCCTGAAGTCCAAATGGAGACACAACACTCCAGCTGAACCTGAATATCATGCAATTTTTGCGTGTTTTATAAACATTCATCATACCTTCCTTACCTTTACATCTTTGGCCCAGATTTTGTTTGTGAAGTCTGGCCCACTTTGGGCACCTTTCAAAGTGATGCTGGGACCTGATTTCAGCAATCCCAGTCCCATTCCTGGCACTGGCAATTTTCACTGGCATGGCACAAAGGTGCAAGTTTCAAGAATTCGCCACACACTCCTGAGGAGGCAGGTCCAATTCAGGTGTTTGTGGGGGTGGGAGGTAGGGTAGGCATCTCCTAGCCCTCACCCACTTCGACCCACTCTGCAATTTAGTTAGTTCGAAAAATAGTGCATCACTGGGTGAGTGGAATGGGGCAGTGAAGGTGCATCAAGAGGACATGGCGAGCACTGAAAAAATGATGGGCTCATGGCGGGGGTGTACATCACCTGTGGGGGAGGCTGAAGGTTCTGAGGGGTAGAGAACAGAGTGCCTACCAGCATTTAACACAACTAGGTAGAAGTTCGGTGTGGGGGGTGTGGGTGTCATGCGGTCTCTGCTCTGCGATATGCTCTGAGATTAGCAGCGCCAGGTTCATAAAATCCCTACTGTGCTGAAGGAGGCCATTCGGCCCATCAAGTCTGCACCGATTTTCTGAAAGAGCATCTTATCCAGGCCCGCTCCCCTATCCCCATATCCTCATAACCACTCGCATTTGCCATGGCGAATCCATCTAACCTGCACATCTTTGGACAATAAGGGGCAATTTAGCACAGCCAATGCACCTAAATATCCAAGTCTATCCAGAGGAACTAGCTATTCCACCCATGATCAGAAATCACACTCATTGCCAACCAATATATATTTAACTGAGATTCCACCCTTTATGTGGGTGAAGACTGAGTGAGTCAAGAAAGATGGTTAAAAGACATTGGGAAGAATTTTATATTCCACAAGTGGGACTGATTCCCACAGCACTGGACTCAGCCTGGGGCGTGATGTTGTCAGGCTGTTTCCAACATCATTGTGCTGGTTTGTAATAATACCTTATACGGCAGGGCGAACAGTTGAAAACACACCTCCATTATCTATGTGTGAATTTAACCTGTAATTAAGTTTGGTACCTGCCTAACTGACAGCAGCAATAGGTTTGGAAGAAAATGAAATGCCTTCAGGGTGTGATCTGTGCCATGCAGGGAATTATTTTTTTCATGGTAAAACATGTTTGGGCAGGACTGAAATCTTCACCTGAGCAGAGTTTCAGCTTTGCCATTGACACATTAGTGATCATCAGGAGGGCTCATATGATTGGTAAGACTATCCTGTTTGAGATTATTTACATCGGAGGCCTTTCCTCTGGTGTGGAGGGTTCTGCTGAGTGCTTGGTTTTGTTCCTGGCCATCTCCCAGGGTTCTGGCAACAAACATTGAGTTCTCAGTTGGAGCCACAGCCACCAGTGAGATAGAGAAGCATAAGGAGCAGGAGGGAGAGACAGAGATGGGCACCGAGGGGGGCTTAGGCTGCAGCAGTGTTGTATGAAGGGGACCAAGCAGTGCCAGAACCTGAGGGCCAAGAGGAACTCCGAGACCCTCAGCAGTCACTAAACCTTTGCTGACATTGGGACCAAGTCCTTCTGACGACGCAGCCTCCCCCACACGCACTCCACCTCCCCACACATCCCCCGACTCCTGCTCCCTAGTGCTGACTAGCTCGGCCCCTCCTTCCAGACAGTATGTGCCTGGCTGGGCTTCATTCTATCGCCAGTGGTTGGCATTACCTGCCCACATCACACTGATACTGCATTGGCGAGACCTCAGTCAGTCCTCATTGAACCAGGGGCTGCTTTGGCCCTTCATCCACTTCTCCCCTCGCCCTCATAACATGGCAACATATATCCAAATATACAGCTCCTCCATGCCAAGGAGTGGGAGACTGGTATTTAATAAGAATGATACCTATGAAGGGGTGGGATATTCCAGCCCCTCCCACTGGCAGAATTTTCCAGTCCCACCAGTGGGATCTTCCAATCCTGCTGATGTCAATGGAGGTTGGAATGGCTGGCGGCATCCATCACGGGAACCTGCCACAGCAGGGCTGGACAAGGTTTGGAGACATTGGGTGGGATTTTCCAGCCATTCCCGCTGACTAGACCTTCCGGTCCCAATTCCCGAAGGTCGAGGATGAGAACAACGGGATAAACCCCTGACATGGAACAGGGTCAGGGGATTCAGTAGAAGAATAGTCTTGTGGAATCTCTGCAGAAATCCAGGATGTGTGCAGTTTTTAGTCCTGCAAGATGGAGCGTTTCATTTTCAGTTAATGGATGGCATTTTCTGCACCCAAGTAGGAACAATGGCAGGACCAGAAGATCCCACTGCCACCTCCAGTGCTGCAAAAACCCTACTTGGGTGCAGAAAATGCCACCCATTAACTAAAAATGAAACACTCCATGTTGCAGGCCTAAAAACTGCGCACATCCTGGATTTCTGCAGAGATTCCACAAGACTATTCCTCTGCTGAATCTCCCACCCTGTCCTATGTCAGGGGGCTGCATGTGGCCATGTTCCCAGCACTCATTGGATGGCATAAAGGCCTCTAACCCGCCCATGCCATTAATCAGTCGAAACTTGGATATTATCAGGCACGTTCCAATGGCTTAAGCAGAAATCGGATCACTGCCAATCCCGGGTCTGGAACCCAATCTCAGCACTATTATTGAGCCAATCTTCTGATTTGACATGCAACCACTTGCACATTCCGGTGGGAATCATTGGACAAGAATTAGATTGGGATCCTAAAATATCTGTTCATTGTACATACTGGAGTCTGGGAATATATCTAACCGTACACCGTACTCAGTCTGTAATATGTGTTCACTGGAGTCTGGGAATATAACTAATTGCATACCATACCCAGTCTGTAGTATTTGCCAATACAGAAATGATGGGATGAATGGCGAGTCCAGTTGTAACGATATCTGTCCACCTTCCCCTGTCTAAAATATTTACATATTTTTCATTTCCCACAGGCCCAGCCTCCCTGACCCTGGACCAAAGCACAGCACATCACAGCCTCAAGATCAACAAAGACCAGACCACAGTGTGCTCCACCATCAAGATAAAAATGTCTGGTAATAACACAAAGGGATTTGACAAGGCTCCGTATGTCCTAGCATCAGAGGGATTCACTTCAGGGAGACACTTCTGGGAGGTGGAGGTCAGGGACAAGACCGCGTGGGTCCTGGGTGTAACCAAAGAGTCGGCCAATCGGAAGGGAAAGATAGAGTTGGGGTCTGAGAATGGTTATTGGGCTTTATCTCTGAGCAACGATGGCAGCTACGTAGCCACAGAAAGCCCATCGGTCACCCTGACCCCCAGTGTGAATCCCAGGACCATCACGGTTTACCTGGACTATGAGGGGGGACAGGTGACTTTTTACAATGGCGATGACATGTCCGTGCTCCATACTTTCACTGACACCTTCACTGAGAAACTCTTCCCTTTCTTCTCCCCTGGAAAGTACGTTAAGCATGAAAACAGAGCTGCTCTGATGGTGTGGCATTAACTGCCCTTTCAAAGGACGGAGAGAATAGTTCATCTCACAACTGAGAGACTGGAAACAGCACCAATGAAGGGGCTTGGCATTAAATGGTGAGGGGGCGGGGTGGTGGTGGTAGGGGGGTTGCGGAGGATGTGGTGGGGAGGGGATGGGGGCTGAGAATATAGGGCTGATCAATTGTCATTTTTCCCTTGCTCTTGGCGTGAGATCATGCATTTGAACATAGACTGCTGTGCAAGTTGAAGAGATTCCAGTGTGAGTGTACCAACTGTCCGATCCGGAGCTCTTGTCCTTCCACTGGGAGAGGCTCTGCTGGTCTCTCGGAAAATGCAATCCATATTACAAATCCCAGCAATGTCATTAATTGTCAGGAAAACTGAAGTAGCAGGATCCCAGAGCCACATCATACTGTTCTCACCCAGGCAAGGGATATTAATGGTATAATACACCAAACAGGGCTGGTGAAGATCTACAACATCACATTCTGGGACACCGAGCTATTTGGGAGGCTTCAGCAAGTCAGAGCAAACCATGAACAGAAAGAGATTTTGTTAAGGGGGTATTCGGGGACAGCCCAGCATTTTCAGATAAGGGAATGGATTTTTGGAGTCGGAGGCTTTTCTTATTGTCTTTAAAACCATTGAAAATCATTCATCAATTTGTAGTTATTATTTTATCTTAATGTGGTACGTTTCTTCTGTATAATAAATACTCAATGTTTATAAAGGCAAAATCTGTGTCTGGAGTTTCTTATTCGCAAAAGTAGTCACTAAATTAAACGGAACGTTTCAATCCAATTATACTGAATAAAAGGTCAATTCGGGAGAGGAGTTTGAAAATGTTTTATTCCTTTTACGGGATGTAGGTGTCACTGGCTGGGTTCAGCATTTATTACCCATCCCTATTTGCCCTCCATATCAGAGGGCATTTCTATGAATCACATTGCTGTTGGTCTGGAGTCACATGTAGGCCAGACCAGGTAAGCTGCAGATTTCCTTCCCTAAAGGACATTAGTGAACCAAATGAACTTTTATGACAATTAATTCATGGTCAACATTGGACTTTTAATTCCAGATTTTTACTGAATTCAAATTTCGCCATCAGCTGTGGTGGGATTTGAATCCTGGGTCTGAGGATACTGCCCAATCAGTGCTGGGGGGCGGGGGGAACATCAGTGTGCCATTGGAGGCTGTGACCCAGAACGTGTATAATCAACATAGACCTTCAACATTTTTGACCTGTAGATACTTGCAGCACTTCAAAGCATTTGTGCATCTGTTTGTTTGAACTTTCTCCGAAATGTCCATAGTTTGCCACTGATCACAGGCGGTTTTCACAATCACAGTATGTTACAGTGCAGAAGGAGGCCATTTGGTCCAGTGTCTGCACCAGCTCTCCCAATGAGCCTCATGACTTGGTGCCATTCCCCTGCCTTTTCCTTGTACATGATGTGGAAATGCCAGCGTTTGACTGGGATAAGCACAATAAGAAGTCTCACAACGCCAGGTTAAACATCTGTTGGACTTTAACCTGGTGTTGTGAGACTTCTTACTGTATTTTCCTTGTACCCCTGCACATTGTTTCTCATCAAATAATTATCAAATGCCCTCTTGAATGCCTCAATTAAACCTACCTCCACCACACTTCCAGGCAGTGCGTTCTAGGCCCCATCTACTCCCTGCGTGAAAAAGTTTCTACTTGAATAGTAACAAATTTTCCAGATCTTATCAGAGAAGATTATTCTTGTATCTTTCTCTCCAGAGATGTCTGAGGCAAGCAAGTGAGGGAAGGGGAGGGGAATAGGGTTGAATCAGCCCCTCAATTTGATGAGGAATCTCTGTGTGCCCTCTTCTGAGCTGAGCCACTGTCTGTAAGATGGTCAGTGTGGGAAGAGGTTGCTGCAGAGTTCAGCAGCATTGGGATAGTAGGTGCACTTGGAAAAGGGCCATTGAGTTCCAGAAGAGGCTCAATGACCTCCTGAGGTCAGCCAGTGTGAGTAAATCCTCAATATGTATATTCGTGTGCCAGGAAGCTACAGGATAGCATCGCGATTGCTGGAGGCACGTAGTGCTGTGAGGCAGTCTAAGGCCGCATGATGCATCAATGTCTGTGTGCACTTATTGCTTTGGTCTGGGTGGAGGGTAGGGGTTTGCGAGCCTGTGCAGGATAAGTGTATTGACAGGACAATGACACGGGTCTGACTTTCCACATGGAATAACGCTCAGAGACATGGGGTGGGATTTTACGGCCTTGTTTGACCCAAGGCTGGAAAATCCCACCCAAGGTCGATGGACCTTCCCATTGTCCGTCCCTTGCCTATTCCGATTCCCTTGGCGGGTGGGGTGGTAGAATTCCTGCGATACTGTTTACACATCTGTGAGGTTGGGGCTTCATGACCGATTGGAACCTTTGCCTTAACAAGGCATCCTCTCACATCACAGCAATCCATGCAATCACATCAAGGGCCTTCTACCTGAAATTCACCATGTCCCCTCCACTCATCCTCCGATGAATGGCCTCTATCTAGCTTGACCTTGACAGCTACAGGCAATGAGTGACCCCCAATCCAGTTAAAGATCTCTCATGAAAGAAGTAGGTCTTTTGGCCCATCAAATCTGCTCCTCCATTCAATGAGGCTGATCTGATGTGATAATCCTCAATTCCACTTTCTCGTCTTATCCCCATAACCCTTAATTCCCTCAGGAATTAAAAATCTGTCTACCTCAGCCTTGAACATACTTAATGACCCAGTCCTCTGCAGTAAAGAATTGCATAGATTGCTCCTCAACTCTGTCTTAAATGGGTGACCCCGTTTACTCTGAGATTATGTCCTTCAGTCCGAGGTTCTCGCACAAGTGGAAACAATCTATCAGCATCTACCCTGAGAATCCTATATGTCGTACGAAGGTCTCCTCTTATTCTTCTAAACTCCAATGAGGAAAGGCCCAAACTACTCAACCTCTGCTCATAAGAAAATCCCTCCATACCCAGGATCAACACAGTGAATCTTCTCTGGACTGCCTTCAATGCCAGCATATCCTCCCTTAGGTAAGGCAACCAAAGCTGTTCACAGTATTCCACCATGTCACAGAGTGATGAGATTGTGGCCCTTGAGAGTCTGAGCCTCCTCTGGCCTTGTGTTTCAGACATCTGCAGACAGCTCACTCTTTGCCTATAAAACCAAGGGGCTGCATAAATCTTTCTCTACCTCCTTGGGGTATTCATGATGGTTTATTCTCCCTCTAGGTCTGGCGGAGCTCTGGTATCATCATGCATCATTAACATATCCTGGCCATCTCGATGTGCCGTCCTTCCTCTTACTCTCCTCCTCATCCTCCTCCCCTCCTCACAGGAGAATGTTTCTCTCACAGACGCCAACCCCACATTTGGCCTATTTAGAAGGCTAAGGTGATGATTGTGGTTTCATTGGATCTGCCTGCAGGAGGAATAAATCCTCTGGATAAAATAATCTTCAAATGCAACCTCTGCTTCTTAGTCATAGTCATAGAGTTTTGCAGCACAGCGAGACCCTTTGGCCCATCATGTCTGTGCCTGCCATCAAACCTATCTATTCCAATCCCATGTTCCCACTCTTGGTGTATAGCCTTGTATGTGATGGCATTTCAAGTCCTTATCTAAATGCTTCTTAAATGTTGTGAGTGTTCCCGCCTCTACCACCCTTTCAGGCAGCGAGTTCCAGATTCTCGCCACCCTCTGGGTAAAAATGTTTTTCCTCAAATCCCCTTTAAATCTCCTGCTCCTGACCTTAAATCTATGAACCCTGGTTATTGACCCTTCTACTAAATGCAATGGTTTCTTCCTATCCACCCTATCTCTTTCCCTTATAATTCTGTACACCTCAATCGGGTTCCCCAGTCAGCCTTCTCTGCTCTAAACAAAACAACCCCAGTCTAAGCAATCTCTCTTCATAGGTGAAACTCTCTAGCTGAGGCAACATCCTGGTGAATCTCCACTGCACACCCTCTAGTGCAACCACATCCTTCATGTTTGAAGAACTAAGATTCTAGAGACTTGAGTTCTTGTTTGAAGTATTTCCAGCAGGCACAGATTTTTGAACAGCTAAGCTGAAACTCGGATCTCAGATATACCCTTTAAACACACACGAACATGCAACTTAATTTTAAAACAAAAGGGAAATAGACTTGGCATGAAACAAAATCAGCGAGCACAGTTCTCCAGAAAGGTCATAGGGACTCCAAACATTAACTCTTGTTTCTCTCTCCACAGATGCTACTAGACTTCCTGAGTTTATCCAGCAAATGTTGCTTTTACCTGCTAGCACTTTATTTCTTACACCACGTTTTATTCCAGTCGGTTGGCTTTTTATGAGCTTAACCATCTCATTAAATGAGATTTCAATAAAGCGGGTGGGCTCCCAATTTTTTAGCCCCACCCAACTGCCATATTACCTGGATCTGGAATGATGACATCAGGAATGTGACACAATGTCATTGCGTCCTGTAATATGTCAGTGTGGGTGCCTGAAGCACCCATTTTCAGAGCGTGTCAGTCAGCCTGACACTGAAGATTGATATTACTTTGTGACTTGTGCCCCTATATATAATACAAAGTAACAGCAGCACAATGTTTCTCCCACTTGATTAGGATTTCAGAGGCCTCTTTACAACTACAGGTGCATCAGTAAGTACAGGACATAGATTTGAGATAATTGACCTACAAATCCATGGGAATGAGGAGTTTTTTTTTTCTCCACTGAGTAAATTTGTAACTGTAGGGATGCTCTGCCAATATCCTTTTTTGGACTGTCACATTGTTAATTCCACAGACTAGTGTATCTCACAACATGTGGGATGGCACGGTGGCACAGCGGTTAGCATTGCTGCCTCATAGCTCCAGAGACCCAGGTTGAATTCCAGTCTTGGGTGACAGTCTGTGTGGAGTTTGCACATTCTCCCCCTGTCCTCCAGATGCTCCAGTTTCCTCCCACAGTCCAAAATGTTCAAGTTCAGTGCCAAGCTAAATTTCTCCTTAGTGTCCAAGAATGTGTAGGTTAGATGGATTAGCTATGGTAAATGTGCAGCGTTGTGGGGATAAGGTAGAGGGAGGGTCTGGGTGGGATGCTCTTTCGGAGAGTCAGTGCAGACTCGATGGGCCAGATGACTTTCTTCTGCACTGTTGGGATTCTTTATTAGGACGGGCGTTCAAAAGGCATTACAATTTGAGGATGAGGGACTGAGGGCCGAGGTGACGAGAAATTCCTTCATTCAGAGGGTGGCGAATGTGTGTCATTCACTACAACTAAAAGTAGTTTAAGCCAAAACATTGTGTAATTTCAAGAAGAAGTTAGATATAGCTCTTGGGGCTAAAGGGATCAAGGGATATGGGGGGAAGGGGGGATCGAGATATTAAATTTGATGGTCAAGCCATGAACAAAATGAATGGTGGAGCAGGCTTGAAGGACTGGATGGCCTACTCCTGCTTCTATTTTCCATATTTCTCTGTCATTCAGGGTAGCCTGAATTCACAGTGCTCTGCCAAATTTCGTAACCTAGTCAGAATTTTGGTGACAGATTCCCCAGAGGTCCTGCTGTGTTAAAGCAGTAGTGCTGGAGTATTATGGAGCTTTAGGGTCATGTCTACCAATTCATTAAAGTTTTTAGAGTCAGGGGCATCCGAGTAGGTCAGGCTTTTTATTACACTGAAAGTTGGGACCCCTACATGCCATCAACAGGACCACTTTCTGCTTCTCATCTCCCGCCTCCCCCCCCCCCCCCCGCCCCCCGAAACTTAATTCTCTTTCCAGGTACTCCCCCCCCCCCCCCCCCCCCCCCCCCCCCCCGCCCCCCGAAACTTAATTCTCTTTCCAGGTGCAGAGGAGACTCACCAGGATGTTGACTGGGCTGGAGCATTTCAGCTCTGATGAGAGGCTGGGATTATTTTCCATATAGCAGAGAAGGCCAACTAACTAATATGTCCAAAATTATGAGAGACAGAAATAGAGCACATATGAAAAATATTCTCTGCTTGGTAGAGGGGTCAAAAAAATAGATTTAAGGTAAGGGACAGGAGATTGAAAGGCGATTGACAGAATTTTCATTTCATCCAGAGGGTGGTGGGAATCTGGAAGTCACTGCCTGAAAGGTTGGGAGGGGCAGGAATGCTCACAACATTTAAGAAGCATATAGATGAGCATTTGAAATGTCATAGCATATAAGGCGTGCAGACCAAGTGCTGGAAATTGGGATTAGAATACATTGGTGTTTGATGGCCAGCACAGGCACAATGGACCAAAGAGCCTCATTCTATTTGTATAACTCAATATCTAAGATTTGATTTGAATTGATTTGATTTATTATTGTCACATGTATTAGTATAAACTGAAAAGTGTTGTTTCTTGTGCACTATACAGACAAAGCATACCTTTCATAGAGAAGGAAATGAGAGTGCAGAATGTAGCATTACAGTCATAGCTCGGCTGTAGAGAAAGACCAGTTTAGTGCGAGCTAGGTCCATTCAAAAGTCTGATGGCAGCAGGGAAGAAGCTGTTCTTGAATCGGTTGGTACGTGACCTCAGACTTTTGTGTCTTTTTCCCAATGGAAGAAGGTGGAAGAGAGAATGTCCGGGGTGCGTGGGGTCCTTTATTATGCTGTCTGCTTTGCCAAGGCAGTCGGAAGTGTAGACAGAATCAATGGATGGGAGGCTGGTTTGCCTGAGGGACTGGGCTACATTCATGACTCTTTGTAGCTTCGTGCAATCTCCAAGCTGTGATACAACCAGAAAGAATGCTTTCTATGGTGCATCTGTAAAAGTTGGTAAAAGTCGTAGCTGACATGCCAAATTTCCTTAGTCTTCTGATGATAAGCAGTCCCATCCCCACCACTGTACCAAGGATAAGATCAGCCATGATCTAATTGAATGGCGGAGCAGGCTCGAAGGGCTAAATTTGCCTACTTCTGCTCCTAAAATCCTATGTTTCTATGACCTGGAGGTCGGATTCCCTCAAAGTTACCGTCAAATTTCGTTTCCCAAATCCCTGATGTTCCGCTCATATTCCGGTGAGGTTGCCGAGTCGTCAGTTATCATTTTCCACAACTTAGTTTATTCCCAGCGTCGACAGAATCCCTTACTTCCCAGCAGTAGTTGCAGAGATGCCGAGGTGATGGCGGCCGGATTACCCACAAGGCATGGCATCAGTGAAACTGCTCTATCCCAGCTGGCAGGGGGCCGGAAGCGCATGTGCAGCGTTGGCAGCGGAAAGGCAGAGGGGCGGATGGTGCGCATGCGGCATATTGCCGGCGGCCGGCGCTGTTGTGGGCTCAGTGCACAGGCGCGAGATGGCGGCCGTGGAAGCGGCCTGGTGCGCATGTGCGAGATGACGGCAGCCGACCCTGTTGGGGTCTGGTGCGCAGGTGCGGGGTGTCGGCGGCCGTCAGTGCCGGCGGATGTGGATCTCGGGTGGCTAGAGGCCGCGGGAAAGACCGAGGCCGCGGAGCCCGTTCCCGGAGCAACATCGCCGGAGAGGGAAGGAGAGCCGGTGGACAGTGAGGTAAGGGGGGTAAGGGAGAGAGCGACCTCGGCCCAGAGACACTGTTTAATCTTCGTCAGAATCGCACACATTCCACCCCCTCCCATGCCAGTGCTCCCTTTCCCTGATCCCAGAGATTGCCCCTTCCCTGATCCCACTGATTCCCTAATACCAGAGATTCCCTGATCCCAGAGATTCCCTGATCCCACAGATTCCCTAATACCAGAGATTCCCTGATCCCAGAGATTCCCTGATCCCACAGATTCCCTAATCCCACAGATTCCCTAATACCAGAGATTCCCTGATCCCAGAGATTCCCTGATCCCACAGGTTGCCCCTTCCCTGATCCCACAGATTGCCCTTTCCCTGATCCCACAGATTGCCCCTTCCCTGATCCCACAGATTGCCCCTTCCCTGATCCCACAGATTGCCCTTTCCCTGATCCCACAGATTGCCCCTTCCCTGATCCCACAGATTCCCTGATCCCAGAGATTCCCTAATCCCAGAGATTCCCTGATCCCAGAGATTCCCTGATCCCAGAGTTTCCCAAATCCAAGAGATTCCCTGATCCCAGAGATTCCCTGATCCCAGAGTTTCCCAAATCCAAGAGATTCCCCGATCCCACAGATTGCCCCTTTCCTGACCCCACAGATTGCCCCTTTCCTGACCCCACAGATTGCCCCTTTTCCTGACCCCACAGATTGCCCCTTCCCTGATCCCACAGATTCCCTGATCCCACAGATTCCCTAATCCCAGAGATTCCCTGATCCCAGAGATTCCCTGATCCCACAGATTCCCAAATCCCAGAGATTCCCCGATCCCACAGATTGCCCCTTCCCTGATCCCACAGATTGCCCCTTCCCTGATCCCACAGATTGCCCCTTCCCTGACCCCACAGATTGCCACTTTCCTGATCCCACAGATTGCCCCTTCCCTGATCCCACAGATTCGCTAATCCCAGAGATTCCCTGATCCCACAGGTTGCCCCTTCCCTGATCCCACAGGTTGCCCCTTCCCTGATCCCACAGGTTGCCCCTTCCCTGATCCCACAGTTTGCCCCTTCCTGATCCCACAGGTTGCCCCTTCCCTGATCCCACAGGTTGCCCCTTCCCTGATCCCACAGGTTGCCCCTTCCCTGATCCCACAGATTCCCTAATCCCAAAGATTCCCTGATCCCACAGGTTGCCCCTTCCCTGATCCCACAGGTTGCCCCTTCCCTGATCCCACAGGTTGCCCCTTCCCTGATCCCACAGATTCCCTAATCCCAGAGATTCCCTGATCCCACAGGTTGCCCCTTCCCTGATCCCACAGATTCCCTAATCCCAGAGATTCCCTGATCCCACAGATTGCCCCTTCCCTGATCCCACAGATTGCCCCTTCCCTGATCCCACAGATTGCCCCTTCCCTGATCCCACAGATTGCCCCTTCCCTGATCCCAGGGGTCGCCCATTCCCTGATCCCAGGGGTCGCCCATTCCCTGATCCCAGGGGTCGCCCTTCCCTGGTCCCAGGGGTCGCCCTTCCCTGGTCCCAGGGGTCACCCCCTTCCCTGGTCCCAGAGGTCGAAGGAGCAATGCTCTGAAAGTTTGTGATTTCAAATAAACCTGTTGGACTATAACCTGGTGTCGTGAGACCTCTCATCTTGTCCACCCTAGTCCAATACTGACATCTCCAAATCATACTCCAGATGTGGTCTCACCAATACCTTGTTGCAGCAAGACTTTCCCTACTCTTATATTTCAATCCCCTTGAAATAAGGGCCAACATTCCATTAACCTTCCTGATTCCCTCTGTACCTGTGTACTGTGTTTCATATACAAGTACCCCCAAGTCCCTTTGTGCTCAAGTTTTTCTCCATTTAAATAATATTATGTTCTTTTGATCTCCCTTTTAAATGAACAACTTCACATTTTCCCACATTATGGCCCATTTGTCCACTTTTTGTCCACTCTTAACCTACCGGTATCTCTCTGTAAACTGTATCCCTCTCGCAACTTGCCCTTCCACCTATTTTTGAAGTCTACAAATTTGTCTACAGTACATTCACTTCCTTCCTCCAAGTCATCAATATATATTGTTGCGGTCCCAGCACTGATCTCCATGAAACCCCAATGATTGTCAACCAATGTCTTCTTTTCCTTGCTGTTTTTTTTTTACCTGCACCCAAATGGAGTTGATATCATCCGAGCCTGCATCATCTCTCACAACCGACCTCATTTCATCTCTTATTAACAGTGCCACCCCACTACATTTTCTTTCCTTCCTCTGTTTCCGAAAGGTCAAATATCCCTGGATATTAAGTTCCCCGTTTTGATCTTTTAACCGTGTCTCCATGATGGCTATGAGATCATATCCATTTACTCAATTTGCAACATTAGTTCGTCTGTTATTTATTCATTAGTTATTTTGAATGCTTCGTGCATCAAAATACAAAGCCTTTAGGTTTGCTGTTTTGCCATTTTTAATCATCCGAACCTTTCTTTGTGCTGTGGCCCTATTTGCCTCTGACCCTTGATTACCCTGTCTACTGTTTTTTTTTTCATTTTAGTGTCCTTACTTTTGTTACTGTCCTTGCTTTTCTTTCCCTTATCACACTGCTTGGGTTCCCATTATTGTTTCAACCCTCCCCAACCACACTAGCAAATACTCGCCCGACGACATCAGTCCCAATCCTGTCCAGGTGTAACCCGTCCAGTTTGTACTGGTACCATCTCCCCCAGAACCAGCCCAATGTCCTAGGAGTCTGAAACCCTCCCCCTTGCACCACCTTTCCAGCCACGTATTCATCTGATATACTGCTATTTCTACTCTGCCTAGTATGCGGCACTGGTAGTATTCCTTTGGGGTCCTACATTTCAACTTCCTATCTTCAGCTTTTAGGTACTCATCCCTTTTTTTCACCTCTGTCATTGGTGCCATGTTTACCATGGCCACTGTCTGTTTAGCCTGCCCCTCCAGAATGTCCTGTAGCCGCTCTGGGACATCCTTGACCCGAGCACCAAGAAGGAGGCAAGATACCATCCTGGAGTATCATTTGCAACCACAGAAACGGCTTTGTATTCCTCTTGCGAATGAATCTCCTAGAACTATTGCATTCCCATACTTACTTCTCCTCCCCTGTGCTGCAGAGCCAACCATGGTGTAACAAATTGGGCTGTTGCTGCTTTTTCCTGAGATGATGCCACTCACCCCAATAGTAACCAAAACGGTGTATCTTTTTTGCAGAGGAATAGCCTCAGGGGGTTCCTGCCTACCTAGCCCTCTGCCTGTGGAATATTAGCCTGTGGTGTGTCTCTACACACAGGATCCATGATGCATCCACCTTTGTGGATGGTCCACAGTGTTCCACAGCTGCTGTTCCAGCTCCAAAGCCCGGGATTTCAGTAGCTGCAGTTGGAGACACTTCCTGCACACATGCTGGTTCTGGGCACTGGAAATGTACGCAGCTTCCCACGTGGAGCACGAGGAACACACCATGGTTTTGATCTCTCCTGCCATTATTTACCCCTTTAAATTAAACCTTTTAAATCAATTACTCGAGGGCCCTTTGTTCCTGATCCTTGTTACTACAGAATATGCAAACTATGAACCACAAAAATACCTTGCCAACTGTAAGCAATAAAAGTAAATGTTTACCTGACCTCACCCACTACTAACCAAACAGCTCTTGTAGCCTCTACTGCTGCAGCAGGGCAAAATCACTCTGAAGATTTATGTTGGAAAGTAGGAAAACAATGCAAAGAGCTCCTCTTCCCCTCTGCACCCAATTCCCACTGTGCTCCAAATTTCCAATAACCACACTCACTCTGGCTGTGTCTCACTCAGAATGAGGTCTCCCCGCTGCGCATGTACAAGCTCACATCCCATTCTTAGATGTTCTTTCCTCCAACATCTCAGGGATACCGCCTTCCCTCGCAATCCCAGTGATTCCCTCGCAATCCCAGCCGTTCCCCCTTCCCTCGCAATCCCAGCGATTCCCCCTTCCCTCGCAATCCCAGCCGTTCCCAGTGATTCCCTCGCAATCCCAGCCGTTCCCCCTTCCCTCGCAATCCCAGCGATTCCCCCTTCCCTCGCAATCCCAGCCGTTCCCCGTTCCCTCGCAATCCCAGCCGTTCCCCCTTCCCTCGCAATCCCAGCAATTCCCAGGATAGAGTTGCTGAAAATTGTGAAGTGGTTTGACAGGGTGAATAGGAGAGAGATGGATCAGCCATCACAGGAGACAGATTTAAGATTATCCTGTTTTAACCCCTCACCCTGCGCATTTACCATGGCTATTCCACCAACCTACACATCTTTTGGACACTACGGGACAACTTACCATGCCCAATCCACCTAACCTAGGAAAGCAAATGCAATGTTAGCATTCATGTCGAGAGGGCTAGAATACAAGAGCAGGGATGTACTTCTGAGGCTGTATAAGGCTCTGGTTAGACCCCATTTGGAGTATTGTGAGCAGCTTTGGACCCCATATTGAAGGGAGTATGTGCTGACCTTGGAAAGAGTCCAGAGGAGGTTCACAAGAATGATTCCTGGAATGAAGAGCTTGTCGTATGAGGAACGGTTGAGGACTCTGGGTCTGTACTCGTTAGAGTTTAGAAGGATGAGGGAGGATCTTATTGAAACTTACAGGATACTGCGAGGCCTGGATAGAGTAGACGTGAGAGAATGTTTCCACGAGTAGGAAAAACTAGAACCAGAGGGCACAACCTCAGGCTAAAGGTGCGATCCTTTAAAACAGAGATGAGGAGGAATTTCTTCAGCCAGAGAGTGGTGAATCTTTGGAACTCTTGGTCGCAGAAGGCTGTGGAGGCCAGGTCATTGAGTGTCTTTAAGACAGAGATAGATAGGTTCTTGATTAATAAGGGGATCAGGGGTTATGGGGAAAAGGCAGGAGAAAGGGGATGAGGAAAAAAAAAATCAGCCATGATTGAATGGCGGAGCAGACTCGATGGGCTGAGTGGCCTAATTCTGTTCCCATGTCTTGCGGTCTTATGGTCTAACCTTTGGACTGTGAAGCACCCAGAGGGAAACCACGCAGACACGGGGAGAACGTGCAGACTCCACACAATCACACAAAGCCAGAATCGAACTCGGATCCCTGGCACTGTGAGACAGCAGTGCTAACCACTGTGCCACCCTTTCTTGTTTATTTATATCTTTTTACTTAGCAAGTTAGGCCTCAAAATGCAGCAAGTAATGTGCAACATTCTGGGCAGCACAATGAAGCAGTAGGTCCTGCCTTAGAACAGTTTCAGAGGACGTTTACAAGGATGAGGGACTTCAGTTAGGTGGAGAGATTGGAGATGTTGGCCCTGTTCCCCTTAGACTGGACAAGGGTACAGGGAGGGAATGAGGTGGCGGGGGAAAACGACCTAAAGGAGAGCCATATCGGACTTGAAACGTTAACTCTGTTTCTCTCTCTGCAGATGCTGTCCGAGCTGCTGAGGTTTTGTTCCAGCATTTCCTGCTTTTTGATTTACGGTTCGGAGGAGGTTTGATTCGAGGTGATCCAAGTTCGGAGGGGTTTCGGCAGAGCAAACCAGGAGGAACTGTTTGTCCCGGCAAGTGAATTGGTAACCGTGAATTCAAAAAATAATTGGCAAATGAACGGGAGAGAAAAGGAGAAATGTTTGTGCGCGGGAGGTCATTGTGCAAGTGTGGCAGAAGCAGATTCCGTAGAAAGTCTCAAAAGACCACTGGACATCCACTCTAAGAGAAGTAATTATCTAGAAGGGGGGAGTGGGGGGGGGGCAAAGCTGGGGCATGGGATCAAATTAAACAACTTCAAAGAGCTGATACTGACCTGATGGGCCAAATGGCTTCCATCTATATTCTAAGATATACTTGTACATTTTTTTGAAAATTCTTTGACAAGAATGCCAGCATTCACTGTCCAAAAATCTGCGGGTTAGGTTGACTGGCCATGATAAATTGCCCCTTAATGTCAGGGGGATTACGAGGATAAATATGTGGGGTTACAGGGATAGGATAGGGCCTGGGTGGAATTGTTGTCAGTGCAGGCTCGATGGACCAAATGGCCTCCTTCTGCACTATAGATTCTATGATCCCCAGTTCCCCTTGAACTGAGTGTCTCACTCAGACATTTCAAAGGGTATTTTAAGAGTCAACCACATTGACGTGAATCTGGAGTTGCATGTAGGCCAGACCCGGTTGGGATGGCAGATTTACCTCCCGAAGGATGGGGTTTTATTGACAATCGATGATAGCTTCCTGGTCACTTGACAAGCTTTCAATTTCACATTTTATTAAATGATTTTAAGTCCCACCAGCTGCTGTGGCAGGCTCCTCTGTTGGGCTTTCCAGGCTCGCTGGGGTAAAACCCAGCAATTTCACTGTTACGGTCCTTTTGGATGTACCTTCCTCTTCAATAAAATATGTTGGTTGGTCAGGGGTGGGATGGGAATTTCTGGATTATTGGTGATATTATCAGATTATCACCAATAATCCAGTCAGGAAATCAGGAGAGGCTTTTTTACCCAGAGAATGGTGAGAGTGTGGAACTCACTGCCACATTATATGGCTGAAGTGAATAGTATTGAGAAATTTAATGGGAAGCTGGATCAAACCACGAAGGAACATGGAGTAGATTATATTGATAGGGTGAGATGAAGAGGCACAGAAGGTGATTTGTATGTATGTATTTGAATGTATTCAAGAGGCGGCTGGATATAGCACTTGGGGCAAATGTGATCAAAGGTTATGGGGAAAAAGTAGGATTAGGCTATTGAATTGGATGATCAGTATGATCGTAATGAATGGTGGAGCAGGCTCAAAGGACCAAATGGCTACCTCCTGCTCCTATTTTCTATGTTTCTATGTATAAGCACAGGCATAGACAAGTTGACCCAAATGGTCTGTTCCTGTAGGCGCTACATGCTTCAGTGTAAAGTTAGCCCAGCTGAACGAATGGTGAATGAATCTTTGATGCTTCTCGCTCTTTTTCACCAGGAATCTCAGTTGGAACATTCCTCAGTGCTGATGGCTGTTGAGAGATCCGGGTGAGGGCACCGAGTACACGACCGGGTCAGACACTGTCTCAGTCATCAGTTATCCACCACTCTTTTGACAAGGTAACTTGATTTATCCCTCTCTCGTCTCCACGTAACCATGGAAACATTCTGGCGGCCATGTTGAGCAGGTAGATCCTGGAATTGTGGGTGAATATTTTCCAGCTGATTATCCCAAGTGCTCCCAACTCAGTGTGTGCAGTGTCGGTAGCAATGTCGAGAATGACCGCGTGCACATTTGGACCCGGAGCAAGTCCCGGTCCAGTTGCACAGGGTTGCCGAATCTGGTTGGCCGTTTTGCCAGAGCTCCATCGCATGCCTACCTTCCGAGTGCCCTGCTCTCGGGTGCCCACCATTGGTCGGCCCATGTGCCCATCTGTGCTGAGCATCATTTTTCCGACCAATTGGAGAGCGAACAGATTATTCAGGACCTGATTGGATGACTCTTGGCTGCCAGTCAGACAACCAGCTTTCCTGTCAATAAATCATCAATTCTGATAAATAATGGGCAACGGTGTTCAAGGAAAATAACGCCAAAGAAAGCACAATTTCTTTGTGATTCTGATTTTGCCCCTAGTTTGCGCGCTGCCATGTCCTGGTGATGAATCTTCAATGCCAGGAGTCACCAGGACAATCAGGAACATTAGTAATCAGATGGCATTGGCAGCCTGGAGGGCATGGGGTCACCCTAGCAACCCAATCCAACACTGACCCTCCTGCCTGCTCCTCACTCATTCTAGCATTCTGCTCCCTGAATGCCTGTCTGATCTGCCTCTCCTGTGGTTTCTTCAGAGTTCCTGCTGTCCTGCTTGACTGGCCCTCCCGAGAGTTGGGGGGGACAGGGAGGTGCAAGGCGTGGGGCCACCATGTCCCAGACGGTGGGGTTTCGAGTGGGCGCCGAGTTTGCATCGTACAGCGAACTGCATCGCGAGTTCCGGCGCTATCAGCGGGACTGCGCCGTGCAGCTGTGGACCCGGCACTCGCGGACCATTGAGGCCCAGAGGCGGAGGGCGCCCAAGCGGCCCATGAACGACGCACTCAAGTTCGCCGAGATCGACTACGCCTGCATTCACGGAGGCAAATTGTTCAGAGCCAAAGGGACCGGGAAGCGGACGAACCAGAGGTGAGGAGGTTGCCTGCTTTTCCGAAATTGCGCAGCTCACTGTGTCGCTGGATAGCTCCACTCGCCAGAGCGCAGTCCTCACTCCAATTGTCTATTTCACACAGTAATATATTCCGATCTGGGCAAGGTGGAAGCAAATACTATTGTGGCTTCCAAAAGAGGTGTGGATAACCACTTAAAAACCATAAGACGTGGAAGCAGGAGACCATTTGGCCCATCGAGTCTGCTCCGCCATTAAAAGCGGGGAGGACAAATTCTAGGGTTATTGGAAAAGAGCTATAGAGTGGGGATATTCGGCTCGTTCTTTCAGAGAGCTAGCACAGCCATGAGGGGCCAAATGGCCTCCTTCCCTGAGAGGGATTGGGGGGGGGGAGGAGCAGGTGGGCGGTGGGGCAGCAGCCTCCTTTGCCTCATCCCTGCCAACTCCCAGCCACAGAGGAGGAGACTGAACCAAAGAGCCCCTTCGCTCCAAACTAGCCTGTGGCTCAGTGCACAGCATGCCTGTCTCTGAGTGAGAAATTTGTGAGTTTTGAGTCCAGCTCCCGTGACTGGAGCAAAAACCTCGGCTGACAACTTCAACTCCACGCCGTGCAGAGGGAGTGCTGCACTGTTGAAGGTGCGCCGTCTTTCAGATAAAGTGACCCCAATGCCCTGTTGGGTGGATGTGGAAAGATCCCATTGTGCTAATTAAAATAGTGGGAGAATTATGCCCGATCTCCTGGCTAATGTCAATCCCTGAACCAACCTAACTGAAAGGGATAATCTGGCCATTGTTGCATTCCTGTTTGAGGGAGCTTGCTGCCGAAAAATGTTGCTCCAATTCCAACATTACAACCATGACCACACTTCAAAGGAGAAATTAGCTGCACAGTGCTTTGTGGAAGGAAAGATAAATTGCTTCTTTCACTCCTGCCAGCCAGTGCGTGTGTAAAATGGCTGCAAGGATGTTGCATTTGTTTTGACCTTGGTCTGTTGAGAAACTTTAGAGCCATAGAAAAGTTCCTGCACAGAAAGAGGCCAATTCCTCCACCCCGTCTGCACTGGCCACAAAAAGAGAAGAAAGAAACCAGAAGCTCATTTTAATCCCACTTGCCAGTGCCAGGTCTGAGGCCTTGCAGGTTCCAGCTCTTCAGATGCAGATCCAGGCTCCTTTTAAATAAGTTGAGCGTTTCAGCCTCAACCATCAGCTTAGGCAGTAAATTCCAGATGCCCACCACCATCTGGGTAAAAAAAGTTGTTCCTCATGTCCCCTCTAAACCTTCGAACAATCATCTTCAATCATTGACCCCTCAGCTTAGGGGGAATGTAGTCTTTCCTCTCCACCCTGTCTAGGCCCTTCATCATTTTGTCCACCTCCATTAAGTAACTCCTTAGCCTCCTCTGTTCTCAGGAAGACAGCCCAATCTCTCCTCATAGCTGCAACTTCGAAGCCTGACACCATTCTTGTAAACCTCCTCTGTACTCAATTACGTCTTTCCTGTGATGTGGTGACCAGATCAGTGTACACAACTCCAGTTGAGAATAGAATAGTCAGAGCATAGGAGGAGGCCCTTTGGCCCATTGTGTCCATGCTGGCCTCTGCAAAATCAACTGTCTGAAGCCCCCTCCCCATCTTGTAGACCTGCAAATACTTCCTACTCGAACGATGGTCCAATTCCCTTCTCGAGGCCACAATTGAATCTACCTCCATCTCTGGCAGTGCATTTCCAGATCCTGACCACGCGCTGTGTGGAATAAGTTTCCTCGTGTCGATCTTTGATTCCTTTGCCAGCCACCTTAACCCAGTGCCCCCTGTTTCTTGACCCCTGTGTCTGTCCCTATCCGCTCATCCCTCATGGTGTTGCACAGGTCTCTCAGCCTCTTTTTAAAGTGACATCCCCGGCTTCTCCAATATATCCACATAGCTGAGGTCCGCTATCCTGGAATTTTGGAGGGCACTGTGCACTTGTGAAGCCCATTCCCCACCCATAGCCTGCAAATTCAAGACTGGTTATGGTGATGGGAGGAGGGGTGGGGGGGGAACAGTCAGACCTGATCACCTGTATTCTAACTGGGTTTCACATTCTTGCTGCCAGTAAACAGGAATTTAGTAACATTTCTATGGGACGTAAGAATTGGGAGCCGGGGTAGGCCACTCTAGTCCCCTCGAGCCAGCTCCTCCACTCAATAAGATCATGGCCGAACTGACTGTAACCTCTCGCCTAACCCTAAGGGCAAGGCATCACAAGGGACAACAAGGGTTGGGCGTGAGTCGGACAAAAAGTGGCAGAGCAAGTTGAAATGGGGACATGTCTAACCCCCCAAAACCCAATAACCTTTCACCCCGTGAAATCAGAATCCATCTCGCTCTACCTCAAAAATATTCAAAAATTCTGCTTCCACTGCCTTTTTCAGAGTTCCAGAAACTCTCAACCCGCTGAGGGAAATTTGATTTCCTCACCTCTGACTTAAATGAGCAACCCTCTATTTTTAAACAGTTACCTCCACCACCCCCAGATCTAGATTCTCCCACAAGAAGAAACACCCTATCAAAATCCCTCCGCATCTTGTATGTTTCAACCAAGTCACTTCTGACTCTTCTAAACCCCAGTGGATACGAGTCTAGCCTGCCCAACCTTTCCTCACAAGACAGCCAAGTGACTGAATGCTGTGGGATTGTGCTCCAATTCAAAAGAAAACTCAAATGCTCTTCCTTACACGATGCTACTCATTGTTTGTTGCAGGACTAACAAGACCAAGTGTCCCTGCGTTATTAAAGTCCGCCTCTCTCCAGATGGGGACAAATTTGTGGTGAAGGAGATGATTGAATCGCATAACCACACAGTACAGGAGGTAGGTAAAACCCAGTGTGGAAATCCTGACACCGTCACTGCTGTGTGATGCATTGCTACCTGCTGCACACCTCCCCCTCTCCCAAGTTCAGGCTGTTTTGAAAAGGTGTACAGGACCTGCAGAGGTGAAAGGTTCTGCTAAACCTTCATAAATCACTGGCATTGTGTCTGATTCTGGGCACCAGTCTTGAAGAAAGAATTTGTGAACTATTTTCCATTCATTCATGGGGATGTGGGTGTCGCTGGTTGGACTGGCATTTATTGCCCATCCCTAATTATCTTTGAACTGAATGTCTTGCTAGGCCATTTCAGAGGGCATTGAACAGTCAACCACATTGCTGTGGGTTACATGTCGGCCAGACAGGGTAAGGATGGCAGATTTTCTTCCCGAAAGGGACATTAGTGAACCAGATGGGTTTTGATGACAATCAACAATGGTTTCATGGTCAGTATTACTAAGACTAGCTTTCAATTCTAGGTTGCATTAATTTAGATTCCACCAGTTGCCATGGTGGGATATGAACCCGCTATCCCTTAGACATTAGCCTGGGCCTCTGGATGGCTAGTCCAGTGACATTACCACTATGCCACCCTCTGGGAACTGCTGTACAATTGTAACAAGGATGAGGGACTTCAGGGACGTGGGTAGATAAAAAACATTTATAGATGGAGACCATTTGGCCCATTCTTTGCATGCCTGCTCTCTGCAAGAACAACGCACTTCATCACCACCTTTTCTCTGTAGCTCTTGGGGGTTTTTTGATCCCGTTCATTCATGAATGCTACAATTGGACCAGCCTCCACACTCTCAGGCAGACCCTGCTGGATCCTAACCAAAACATGCAAGGCGCTAACTTGAGGGATGAGAGTCTGGTGCAGTAAACCAGATGGATTCCTGACAAGCTTCAGATATCAAATTTCCGTGTTCTTGGAGCTGACTAGATCACACCAGTGAAGATTGTGCTTTGCACACGGACACACACGGTCTCTGATGTGCCGAGTCACAGACAGGCAGTCACCAATGCACAGAGCCGTGAACACACATATACTGATGCATGTAGCCCAACCCATGCAATTATTGGCACGCGAAGTGCATGCTGTCATGGAGGCGCATGCCACCAACACGCCATGCGCATAAATATGGTCAAGAGACATGCAGATACGGACAGGGAAAGTCAGTGCTTGCTGACTCACAGTCATGCACACACAAAGCTTCACACATACCCGTGTATGCGTACTCTCATGAAAGAACCATGTGTAATGCAGCTCGTGCCTTGTTAAATATGGTGCATTTAAAAGAGAGCCATAAATGTACGATAATCATTGATAATTTCAATAGGGAGTTGACGAGAAGTGCCTTTACTCAGTTATATAAAAGCAAAATACCGCTGGAAATGTGATATAAAAACAGGAAATGTTAGATAAACTCAGCAGGTCTGGCAGCATCTGCAGAGAGAGAAACAGAGTTAACGTTTCGGGTCCCAGTGACTCATCAGTGTGTGGTTAGAATATGGGATTCGCTACGACAGAGAGCAACTGAGTAAAATAGAGGCGCTCAAAGCAAAGCAAGATGAGCACAAGAGGGAGAAAGGACTGGAAAAATATGTTGATGAGGTTGGATGACATTCAGTGCAATGTGATACTCTGGTATACAGATCCTCGTCGAGATTGCAGTTAATGGAGTCTACCTTCCATAACATCACCCAATTCAGCTCAACTGCTAGTAAAGCCCTCTTCCACCTTTTTGCTCCCGCTTGACTCAACCTGGTGTTCTCCCACGTTCTACCCTCCGGAATCTGGCAGTCAGCCAAAATTCTGCTGCCCACATCTTAACTTGCACTAAGTCCCGTTCCCCTATCAGCGCTGTCAACCAGACTACTGGATAAGCAGCATCTCGTTTAAAATTCTCATCCTTGTTTCCTGATCTGTTCGGTGGCCTTGCCCCTACCTATCTCTGTAATCTCCTCCTGCCCCATGGTCCCCTGGAAATCTGGTCTGTTGAGAATCTCCAATCTTAATCCATTCATTGCTCACGGCCACACCTTCAGTTGTCTCAGCCTCGAGCTCTGGAATTACCTCCCTACGCCTCTGTTTCTCTCGCTCGCTGTCTCTCTCTCTAACTTACACTCCTCCTTTCAGACCTCCCACTTTGACTGGGGTTTCGTCATCTCATTTTAATACTACTGTGAGTGGCTGGGTGTCGGATTCTCTTGTACAATGCTCCTGTTAAACATTGCAGAGATAAATTACAGGTTCCCATTGTTCAAACGTTCAAAGGTTTTCACTTCCTAAATTACAGGCGGAACGGGAACGTTTTCCACACCAAAGACGCTTCGACAAAGCGGCACAGAGTAACAGAGCAGATCTGACGACAGAGAACCTGGGGGACGGAGCTGAGCAGGGAATTCAGCAGGAAGATAACCCCAGAGACAAGTGGACCACTTGGAAAATGAACCAGACGAACCTTGAGAAAATGGTGCCCGCACTGGCTTCTGTCAAGGGTAGGTCTTACGATGCCTAACTGTACCCTAGGCAGGGATAGCACGCTCCTCCCTCACTGTATCCCAGCCAGGGATAGCACGCTGCTCCCTCACTGTTCCCTACCCCAGGGAGAGGACGCTCCTCCCTCACTGTTCCCCAGCCAGGAATAGCACGCTCCTCCCTCACTGTTCCCCAGCCAGGGATAGCACGCTGCTCCCTCACTGTCCCACAGGGATAGCACGCTGCTCCCTCACTGTCCCACAGGGATAGCACGCTGCTCCCTCACTGTCCCACAGGGATAGCACGCTGCTCCCTCACTGTCCCACAGGGATAGCACGCTGCTCCCTCACTGTCCCACAGGGATAGCACGCTGCTCCCTCACTGTCCCACAGGGATAGCACGCTGCTCCCTCACTGTCCCACAGGGATAGCACGCTGCTCCCTCACTCTCCTCTACCCAGGGATGGCACGCTGCTCCCTCACTGTTCCCTAACCCACGGATAGCACGCTGCTCCCTCACTGTCCCCCAGGGATAGCACGCTGCTCCCTCACTGTCCCACAGGGATAGCACGCTGCTCCCTCACTGTCCCACAGGGATAGCACGCTGCTCCCTCACTCTCCTCTACCCAGGGATGGCACGCTGCTCCCTCACTGTTCCCTAACCCACGGATAGCACGCTGCTCCCTCACTGTCCCCCAGGGATAGCACGCTGCTCCCTCACTGTCTCACAGGGATAGCACGCTGCTCCCTCACTGTCCCCCAGGGATAACACGCTGCTCCCTCACTGTCTCACAGGGATAGCACGCTGCTCCCTCACTGTCCCCCAGGGATAACACGCTGCTCCCTCACTGTCCCCCAGGGATAGCACGCTGCTCCCTCACTGTCCCCCAGGGATAACACGCTGCTCCCTCACTGTCCCCCAGGGATAGCACGCTGCTCCCTCACTGTCCCCCAGGGATAGCACGCTGCTCCCTCACTGTCCCCCAGGGATAACACGCTGCTCCCTCACTGTCCCCCAGGGATAACACGCTGCTCCCTCACTGTCTCACAGGGATAACACGCTGCTCCCTCACTGTCTCACAGGGATAGCACGCTGCTCCCTCACTGTCCCACAGGGATAGCACGCTGCTCCCTCACTGTCCCCCAGGGATAGCAGGCTGCTCCCTCACTGTCCCCTACCACAGGGATAGCACGCTGCTCCCTCACTGTCTCACAGGGATAACACGCTGCTCCCTCACTGTCCCACAGGGATGGCACGCTGCTCCCTCACTGTTCCCTAACCCACGGATAGCACGCTGCTCCCTCACTGTCCCCCAGGGATAGCACGCTGCTCCCTCACTGTCTCACAGGGATAGCACGCTGCTCCCTCACTGTCCCCCAGGGATAGCACGCTGCTCCCTCACTGTCCCCCAGGGATAACACGCTGCTCACTCACTGTCCCCCAGGGATAACACGCTGCTCCCTCACTGTCTCACAGGGGTAGCACGCTGCTCCCTCACTGTCTCACAGGGATGGCACGCTGCTCCCTCACTGTCCCCCAGGGATAACACGCTGCTCCCTCACTGTCCCCCAGGGATAACACGCTGCTCCCTCACTGTCTCACAGGGATAACACGCTGCTCCCTCACTGTCTCACAGGGATAGCACGCTGCTCCCTCACTGTCCCACAGGGATAGCACGCTGCTCCCTCACTGTCCCCCAGGGATAGCAGGCTGCTCCCTTACTGTCCCCTACCACAGGGATAGCACGCTGCTCCCTCACTGTCCCCCCCAGGATAGCACGCTGCTCCCTCACTGTCTCACAGGGATAGCACGCTGCTCCCTCACTGTCCCCCCCAGGATAGCACGCTGCTCCCTCACTGTCCCCCCCGGGATAGCACGCTGCACCCTCACAGTCCCCCAGGGATAGCACGCTGCTCCCTCACTGTCCCCCAGGGATAGCACGCTGCTCCCTCACTCTCCCCTACCCAGGGATGGCACACTGCTCCCTCACTGTTCCCTAACCCACGGATAGCACGCTGCTCCCTCACTGTCTCACAGGGATAGCACGCTGCTCCCTCACTGTTCCCCCAGGGATAGCACGCTGCTCCCTCACTGTCCCCCAGGGATAACACGCTGCTCCCTCACTGTCTCACAGGGATAGCACGCTGCTCCCTCATTGTTCCCCCAGGGATAGCACGCTGCTCCCTCACTGTCTCACAGGGATAGCACGCTGCTCCCTCACTGTCCCCCAGGGATAGCACGCTGCTCCCTCACTGTCCCCCAGGGATAGCACGCTGCTCCCTCACTGTCCCCCCAGGGAGAGCACGCTGCTCCCTCACTGTCCCCCAGGGATAGCACGCTGCACCCACACTGTCCCCCAGGGATAGTACACTGCTCCCTCACTGTCCCCCAGGGATAGCACGCTGCTCCCTCACTGTCCCCCAGGGATAGTACACTGCTCCCTCACTGTCCCCCCGGGATAGCACGCTGCTCCCTCACTGTCCCCCAGGGATAGCACGCTGCTCCCTCAGTGTCTCACAGGGATAGCACGCTACTCCCTCACTGTCCCCCAGGGATAGCACGCTGCTCCCTCACTGTCCCCCAGGGATAGCACGCTGCTCCCTCACTGTCCCCCCAGGGATAACACGCTGCTCCCTCACTGTCCGAGTTTTAACAACACCAGGTTAAAGTCCAACAGGTTTATTTGGTAGCAAATGCCATTAGTTTTCGGAGCCCTGCTCCTTCATCAGAACCACTGTCCTCCACATCCCTCACTGTCCCCCAGGGATAGCAGGCTGCACCCACACTGTCCCCCAGGGATAGCACGCTGCTCCCTCACTGTCCCCCAGGGATAGCACGCTGCTCCCTCACTGTCCCCCAGGGATAGTACACTGCACCCTCACTGTCCCCCCGGGATAGTACACTGCTCCCTCACTGTCCCCCAGGGATAGCACGCTGCTCCCTCACTGTCCCCCAGGGATAGCACGCTGCTCCCTCATTGTCTCACAGGGATAGCACGCTGCTCCCTCATTGTCCCCCAGGAATAGCACGCTGCTCCCTCACTGTCCCCCAGGGATAGCACGCTGCTCCCTCATTGTCTCACAGGGATAGCACGCTGCTCCCTCACTGTCCCCCAGGGATAGTACACTGCTCCCTCACTGTCCCCCAGGGATAGCACGCTGCTCCCTCACTGTCCCCCAGGGATTGTACACTGCTCCCTCACTGTCCCCCCGGGATAGTACACTGCTCCCTCACTGTCCCCCAGGGATAGCACGCTGCTCCCTCACTGTCCCCCAGGGATAGCACGCTGCTCCCTCATTGTCTCACAGGGATAGCACGCTGCTCCCTCATTGTCCCCCAGGAATAGCACGCTGCTCCCTCACTGTCCCCCAGGGATAGCACGCTGCTCCCTCATTGTCTCACAGGGATAGCACGCTGCTCCCTCACTGTCCCCCAGGGATAGCACGCTGCTCCCTCATTGTCTCACAGGGATAGCACGCTGCTCCCTCATTGTCCCCCAGGAATAACACGCTGCTCCCTCACTGTCCCCCAGGGATAACACGCTGCTCCCTCACTGTCCCCCAGGGATAACACGCTGCTCCCTCACTGTCCCCCAGGGATAGCACGCTGCTCCCTCACTGTCCCCCAGGGATAACACGCTGCTCCCTCACTGTCCGAGTTTTAACAACACCAGGTTAAGGTCCAAAAGGTTTATTTGGTAGCAAATGCCATTTGCTTTCGGAGCCCTGCTCCTTCGTCAGACCTACTGTCCTCCACATCCCTCACTGTCCCCCAGGGATAGCACGCTGCTCCCTCACTGTCCCCCAGGGATAGCACGCTGCTCCCTCACTGTCCCCCAGGGATAACACGCTGCTCCCTCACTGTCCCCGAGCCCAGGGATAGCACGCTGCTACCTCACTGTCCCCCAGGGATAGCACGCTGCTACCTCACTGTCCCCCAGGGATAGCACGCTGCTACCTCACTGTCCCCCAGGGATAGCACGCTGCTACCTCACTGTCCCCCAGGGATAGCACGCTGCTACCTCACTGTCCCCCAGGGATAGCACGCTGCTACCTCACTGTCCCCCAGGGATAACACGCTGCTCCCTCACTGTCCCCGAGCCCAGGGATAACACGCTGCTCCCTCACTGTCCCCCAGGGATAACACGCTGCTCCCTCACTTTCCCCAGGGATAACACGCTGCTCCCTCACTTTCCCCCAGGGATAGCACATTGCTCCCTCACTGTCCCCCAGGGATAGCACGCTGCTCCCTCACTGTCCCCCAGGGATAGCACGCTGCTCCCTCACTGTCCCCCAGGGATAGCACGCTGCTCCCTCACTGTCCCCCAGGGATAGCACGCTGCTCCCTCACTGTCCCCCAGGGATAGCACGCTGCTCCCTCACTGTCCCCCAGGGATAGCACGCTGCTCCCTCACTGTCCCCCAGGGATAGTACACTGCTCCCTCACTGTCCCCCCGGGATAGTACACTGCTCCCTCACTGTCCCCCAGGGATAACACGCTGCTCCCTCACTGTCCCCCAGGGATAGCACGCTGCTCCCTCATTGTCTCACAGGGATAGCACGCTGCTCCCTCACTGTCCCCCAGGGATAGCACGCTGCTCCCTCACTGTCCCCCAGGGATAACACGCTGCTCCCTCACTGTCCCCCAGGGATAGCACGCTGCTCCCTCACTGTCCCCCAGGGATAGCACGCTGCTCCCTCACTGTCCCCCAGGGATAACACGCTGCTCCCTCACTGTCCCCCAGGGATAACACGCTGCTACCTCACTGTCCCCCAGGGATAACACGCTGCTCCCTCACTGTCCCCGAGCCCAGGGATAACACGCTGCTCCCTCACTGTTCCCCAGTGATAACACGCTGCTCGCTCACTGTCCCCCAGGAATTCCTCACTGCTCACTTCATGTCCCCTTGCCCCAGGGATAGCACGCTGCTCCCTCACTGTCCCCGAGCCCAGGGATAACACGCTGCTCCCTCACTGTCCCCGAGCCCAGGGATAACACGCTGCTCGCTCACTGTCCCCCAGGAATTCCTCACTGCTCACTTCATGTCCCCTTGCCCCAGGGATAACACGCTGCTCCCTCACTGTCCTCCAGGGATTACACGCTGCTTCCTCACTTTCCCCCAGGGATAACACGCTGCTCCCTCACTGTCCCCAGGGATAACACGCTGCTCCCTCACTTTCCCCCAGGGATAGCACGCTGCTTCCTCACTTTCCCCCAGGGATAACACGCTGCTCCCTCACTTTCCCCAGGGATAACACGCTGCTCCCTCACTTTCCCCCAGGGATAGCACGCTGCTCCCTCACTGTTCCCCAGGGATAACACGCTGCTCCCTCACTTTCCCCAGGGATAACACGCTGCTCCCTCACTCGAAAGCTTGTGTGGCTTTTGCTACCAAATAAACCTGTTGGACTTTAACCTGGTGTTGTTAAACTTCTTACTGTGTTTACCCCAGTCCAACGCCGGCATCTCCACACCCTCACTTTCCCCAGGGATAGCACGCTGCTCCCTCACTGTCCCCCAGGGATAGCACATTGCTCCCTCACTGTCCCCCAGGGATAGCACGCTGCTCCCTCACTGTCCCCCAGGGATAGCACGCTGCTCCCTCACTGTCCCCCAGGGATAGCACGCTGCTCCCTCACTGTCCCCCAGGGATAGCACGCTGCTCCCTCACTGTCCCCCAGGGATAGCACGCTGCTCCCTCACTGTCCCCCAGGGATAACACGCTGCTCCCTCACTGTCCCCCAGGGATAGCACGCTGCTCCCTCACTGTCCCCCAGGGATAGCACGCTGCTCCCTCACTGTCCCCCAGGGATAGCACGCTGCTCCCTCACTGTCCCCCAGGGATAGTACACTGCTCCCTCACTGTCCCCCCGGCATAGTACGCTGCTCCCTCACTGTCCCCCAGGGATAGCACGCTGCTCCCTCATTGTCTCACAGGGATAGCACGCTGCTCCCTCACTGTCCCCCAGGGATAGCACGCTGCTCCCTCATTGTCCCCCAGGAATAGCACGCTGCTCCCTCACTGTCCCCCAGGGATAACACGCTGCTCCCT
Source organism: Mustelus asterias (assembly GCF_964213995.1). Classification (NCBI taxonomy): domain Eukaryota; kingdom Metazoa; phylum Chordata; class Chondrichthyes; order Carcharhiniformes; family Triakidae; genus Mustelus; species Mustelus asterias. The sequence continues at coordinate 31,259,256 of NC_135808.1, forward strand.
CACTGTCCCCCAGGGATAACACGCTGCTCCCTCACTGTCCCCCAGGGATAACACGCTGCTCCCTCACTGTCCCCCAGGGATAACACGCTGCTCCCTCACTGTCCCCCAGGGATAACACGCTGCTCGCTCACTGTCCCCCAGGAATTCCTCACTGCTCACTTCATGTCCCCTTGCCCCAGGGATAACACGCTGCTCCCTCACTTTCCCCCAGGGATAGCACGCTGCTTCCTCACTTTCCCCCAGGGATAACACGCTGCTCCCTCACTTTCCCCAGGGATAACACGCTGCTCCCTCACTTTCCCCCAGGGATAGCACATTGCTCCCTCACTGTCCCCCAGGGATAGCACGCTGCTCCCTCACTGTCCCCCAGGGATAACACGCTGCTCCCTCATTGTCCCCCAGGGATAACACGCTGCTCCCTCACTGTCCCCCACCTCAGGGATAACACGCTGCTCCCTCACTGTCCCCCAGGGATAGCACGCTGCTCCCTCACTGTCCCCCAGGGATAGCACGCTGCTCCCTCACTGTCCCCCAGGGATAGCACGCTGCTCCCTCACTGTCCCCCAGGGATAGCACGCTGCTCCCTCACTGTCCCCCAGGGATAGCACGCTGCTCCCTCACTGTCCCCCAGGGATAGCACGCTGCTCCCTCACTGTCCCCCAGGGACAGTACACTGCTCCCTCACTGTCCCCCCGGGATAGTACACTGCTCCCTCACTGTCCCCCAGGGATAGCACGCTGCTCCCTCACTGTCCCCCAGGGATAGTACACTGCTCCCTCACTGTCCCCCCGGCATAGTACGCTGCTCCCTCACTGTCCCCCAGGGATAGCACGCTGCTCCCTCATTGTCTCACAGGGATAGCACGCTGCTCCCTCACTGTCCCCCAGGGATAGCACGCTGCTCCCTCACTGTCCCCCAGGGATAACACGCTGCTCCCTCACTGTCCCCCAGGGATAACACGCTGCTCCCTCACTGTCCCCCAGGTATAACACGCTGCTCCCTCACTGTCCCCCAGGGATAGCACGCTGCTCGCTCACTGTCCCCCAGGAATTCCTCACTGCTCACTTCATGTCCCCTTGCCCCAGGGATAACACGCTGCTCCCTCACTTTCCCCCAGGGATAGCACGCTGCTTCCTCACTTTCCCCCAGGGATAACACGCTGCTCCCTCACTTTCCCCAGGGATAACACGCTGCTCCCTCACTTTCCCCCAGGGATAGCACATTGCTCCCTCACTGTCCCCCAGGGATAGCACGCTGCTCCCTCACTGTCCCCCAGGGATAACACGCTGCTCCCTCATTGTCCCCCAGGGATAACACGCTGCTCCCTCACTGTCCCCCACCTCAGGGATAACACGCTGCTCCCTCACTGTCCCCCACCTCAGGGATAACACGCTGCTCCCTCACTGTCCCCCAGGGATAGCACGCTGCTCCCTCACTGTCCCCCAGGGATAGCACGCTGCTCCCTCACTGTCCCCCAGGGATAGCACGCTGCTCCCTCACTGTCCCCCAGGGATAGCACGCTGCTCCCTCACTGTCCCCCAGGGATAGCACGCTGCTCCCTCACTGTCCCCCAGGGATAGCACGCTGCTCCCTCACTGTCCCCCAGGGACAGTACACTGCTCCCTCACTGTCCCCCCGGGATAGTACACTGCTCCCTCACTGTCCCCCAGGGATAGCACGCTGCTCCCTCACTGTCCCCCAGGGATAGTACACTGCTCCCTCACTGTCCCCCCGGCATAGTACGCTGCTCCCTCACTGTCCCCCAGGGATAGCACGCTGCTCCCTCATTGTCTCACAGGGATAGCACGCTGCTCCCTCACTGTCCCCCAGGGATAGCACGCTGCTCCCTCACTGTCCCCCAGGGATAACACGCTGCTCCCTCACTGTCCCCCAGGGATAACACGCTGCTCCCTCACTGTCCCCCAGGTATAACACGCTGCTCCCTCACTGTCCCCCAGGGATAGCACGCTGCTCGCTCACTGTCCCCCAGGAATTCCTCACTGCTCACTTCATGTCCCCTTGCCCCAGGGATAACACGCTGCTCCCTCACTTTCCCCCAGGGATAGCACGCTGCTTCCTCACTTTCCCCCAGGGATAACACGCTGCTCCCTCACTTTCCCCAGGGATAACACGCTGCTCCCTCACTTTCCCCCAGGGATAGCACATTGCTCCCTCACTGTCCCCCAGGGATAGCACGCTGCTCCCTCACTGTCCCCCAGGGATAACACGCTGCTCCCTCATTGTCCCCCAGGGATAACACGCTGCTCCCTCACTGTCCCCCACCTCAGGGATAACACGCTGCTCCCTCACTGTCCCCCAGGGATAGCACGCTGCTCCCTCACTGTCCCCCAGGGATAGCACGCTGCTCCCTCACTGTCAGAAGTTTAACAACACCAGGTTAAAGTCCAACAGGTTTATTTGGTAGCAAAAGCCACACAAGCTTTCGAGGCTCTGAGCCCCTTCTTCAGGTGAGTGGGAATTCTGTTCACAAACAGAAATTATAAGACACAGACTCAATTTACATGAATTCATGTAAATTGAGTCTGTGTCTTATAATTTCTGTTTGTGAACAGAATTCCCACTCACCTGAAGAAGGGGCTCAGAGCCTCGAATGCTTGTGTGGCTTTTGCTACCAAATAAACCTGTTGGACTTTAACCTGGTGTTGTTAAACTTCTTACTGTGTTTACCCCAGTCCAACGCCGGCATCTCCACACCCTCACTTTCCCCCAGGGATAACACGCTGCTCCCTCACTGTCCCCCAGGGATAACACGCTGCTCCCTCACTGTCTCCGACCCCAGGGATAGCACGCTGCTCCCTCACTGTCCCCAGGGATGGCACGCTGCTCCCTCACTGACCCTACCCCAGGGATAGCACGCTGCTCCCTCACTCTCCCCCAGGGATAGCACGCTGCTCCCTCACTGTCCCCTAGCCCAGGGATAGCACGCTGCCCCCTAGCCTAGGGATAGCACGCTGCTCCCTTACTGTCCCCCACTCTATGGGTAACAAGCTGCCCCCTCACTGTCCCCTAGGGATAGCATGTTGCTCCCTCACTTTCTCCTAGCCCAGGGATAGCACGCTGCTCCCTCACTGCCCCCAGGGGTAGCACACTGCTCTCTCAATGTCCCCGACCCCAGGCTTAGCACGCTGGTCCGTCACTGTCTCCGATCCCAGGGATAGCACACTGCTTCCTCACTTTCCCCCATGGATAACATGCTGCTGCCCCACTGTTCCCCAGGAATACCTCACTGCTCCCTCACTGCGCCTCTCCCAAGGATAACACTTTGCTCCCTCACTGTGCTCGACCCAGGGATAGCACGCTGCTCATTCACTGTCCCACAGGGATAGCACGCTGCTCCCTCACTGTACCCCAGGAATACCTCGCTGCTCCCTCACTGCGCATATCCCAAGGATAACACTTTGCTCCCACACTGGCCCCTACCTCAGGGATAGCACGCTCCGCCCTCACTGTCCCCCAGGCAAAGCACACTGCTCCCTCACTGTCCTCTTGACCTGGGATAGCACGCTGCTCCCTCACTGTCCCCCAGGGATAGCACGCTGCTCCCTCACTGTCCCCCAGTGATAGCACGCTGCTCCCTCACTGTCCCCCAGGGATAGTACACTGCTCCCTCACTGTCCCCCCGGGATAGTACACTGCTCCCTCACTGTCCCCCAGGGATAGCACGCTGCTCCCTCACTGTCCCCCAGGGATAGCACGCTGCTCCCTCATTGTCTCACAGGGATAGCACGCTGCTCCCTCACTGTCCCCCAGGGATAGCACGCTGCTCCCTCATTGTCTCACAGGGATAGCACGCTGCTCCCTCATTGTCCCCCAGGAATAGCACGCTGCTCCCTCACTGTCCCCCAGGGATAACACGCTGCTCCCTCACTGTCCCCCAGGGATAACACGCTGCTCCCTCACTGTCCCCCAGGGATAGCACGCTGCTCCCTCACTGTCCCCCAGGGATAACACGCTGCTCCCTCACTGTCCCCCAGGGATAACACGCTGCTCCCTCACTGTCCCCCAGGGATAGCACGCTGCTCCCTCACTGTCCCCCCGGGATAGTACACTGCTCCCTCACTGTCCCCCAGGGATAGCACGCTGCTCCCTCACTGTCCCCCAGGGATAGCACGCTGCTCCCTCATTGTCTCACAGGGATAGCACGCTGCTCCCTCACTGTCCCCCAGGGATAGCACGCTGCTCCCTCATTGTCTCACAGGGATAGCACGCTGCTCCCTCATTGTCCCCCAGGAATAGCACGCTGCTCCCTCACTGTCCCCCAGGGATAACACGCTGCTCCCTCACTGTCCCCCAGGGATAACACGCTGCTCCCTCACTGTCCCCCAGGGATAGCACGCTGATCCCTCACTGTCCCCCAGGGATAACACGCTGCTCCCTCACTGTCCCCCAGGGATAACACGCTGCTCCCTCACTGTCCCCCAGGGATAGCACGCTGCTCCCTCACTGTCCCCCAGGGATAGCACGCTGCTCCCTCACTGTCCCCCAGGGATAACACGCTGCTCCCTCACTGTCCCCCAGGGATAACACGCTGCTCCCTCACTGTCCCCCAGGGATAACACGCTGCTCCCTCACTGTCCCCCAGGGATAGCACGCTGCTCCCTCACTGTCCCCCAGGGATAACACGCTGCTCCCTCACTGTCCCCCAGGGATAACACGCTGCTCCCTCACTGTCCCCCAGGGATAACACGCTGCTCCCTCACTGTCCGAGTTTTAACAACACCAGGTTAAGGTCCAAAAGGTTTATTTGGTAGCAAATGCCATTTGCTTTCGGAGCCCTGCTCCTTCGTCAGAACTACTGTCCTCCACATCCCTCACTGTCCCCCAGGGATAGCACGCTGCTCCCTCACTGTCCCCCAGGGATAGCACGCTGCTCCCTCACTGTCCCCCAGGGTTAACACGCTGCTCCCTCACTGTCCCCCAGGGATAGCACGCTGCTCCCTCACTGTCCCCCAGGGATAGCACGCTGCTCCCTCACTGTCCCCGAGCCCAGGGATAACACGCTGCTCCCTCACTGTCCCCGAGCCCAGGGATAACACGCTGCTCGCTCACTGTCCCCCAGGAATTCCTCACTGCTCACTTCATGTCCCCTTGCCCCAGGGATAACACGCTGCTCCCTCACTGTCCTCCAGGGATAGCACATTGCTCCCTCACTGTCCCCCAGGGATAGCACGCTGCTTCCTCACTTTCCCCCAGGGATAACACGCTGCTCCCTCACTTTCCCCAGGGATAACACGCTGCTCCCTCACTTTCCCCAGGGATAACACGCTGCTCCCTCACTTTCCCCCAGGGATAGCACATTGCTCCCTCACTGTCCCCCAGGGATAGCACGCTGCTCCCTCACTGTCCCCCAGGGATAACACGCTGCTCCCTCACAGTCCCCCAGGGATAGCACGCTGCTCCCTCACTGTCCCCCAGGGATAGCACGCTGCTCCCTCACTGTCCCCCAGGGATAGCACGCTGCTCCCTCACTGTCCCCACAGGGATAGCACGCTGCTCCCTCACTGTCCCCCAGGGATAGTACACTGCTCCCTCACTGTCCCCCCGGGATAGTACACTGCTCCCTCACTGTCCCCCAGGGATAGCACGCTGCTCCCTCACTGTCCCCCAGGGATAGTACACTGCTCCCTCACTGTCCCCCCGGCATAGTACGCTGCTCCCTCACTGTCCCCCAGGGATAGCACGCTGCTCCCTCATTGTCTCACAGGGATAGCACGCTGCTCCCTCACTGTCCCCCAGGGATAGCACGCTGCTCCCTCATTGTCCCCCAGGAATAGCACGCTGCTCCCTCACTGTCCCCCAGGGATAACACGCTGCTCCCTCACTGTCCCCCAGGGATAGCACGCTGCTCCCTCACTGTCCCCCAGGGATAACACGCTGCTCCCTCACTGTCCCCCAGGGATAGCACGCTGCTCCCTCACTGTCCCCCAGGGATAACACGCTGCTCCCTCACTGTCTCCGACCCCAGGGATAGCACGCTGCTCCCTCACTGTCTCCGACCCCAGGGATAGCACGCTGCTCCCTCACTGTCCCCAGGGATAGCACGCTGCTCCCTCACTGTCCCCAGGGATGGCACGCTGCTCCCTCACTGACCCTACCCCAGGGATAGCACGCTGCTCCCTCACTCTCCCCCAGGGATAGCACGCTGCTCCCTCACTGTCCCCTAGCCCAGGGATAGCACGCTGCCCCCTAGCCTAGGGATAGCACGCTGCTCCCTTACTGTCCCCCACTCTATGGGTAACAAGCTGCCCCCTCACTGTCCCCTAGGGATAGCATGTTGCTCCCTCACTTTCTCCTAGCCCAGGGATAGCACGCTGCTCCCTCACTGCCCCCAGGGGTAGCACACTGCTCTCTCAATGTCCCCGACCCCAGGCTTAGCACGCTGGTCCGTCACTGTCTCCGATCCCAGGGATAGCACACTGCTTCCTCACTTTCCCCCATGGATAACATGCTGCTGCCCCACTGTTCCCCAGGAATACCTCACTGCTCCCTCACTGCGCCTCTCCCAAGGATAACACTTTGCTCCCTCACTGTGCTCGACCCAGGGATAGCACGCTGCTCATTCACTGTCCCACAGGGATAGCACGCTGCTCCCTCACTGTACCCCAGGAATACCTCGCTGCTCCCTCACTGCGCATATCCCAAGGATAACACTTTGCTCCCACACTGGCCCCTACCTCAGGGATAGCACGCTCCGCCCTCACTGTCCCCCAGGCAAAGCACACTGCTCCCTCACTGTCCTCTTGACCTGGGATAGCACGCTGCTCCCTCACTGTCCCCCAGGGATAGCACGCTGCTCCCTCACTGTCCACCAGGGATAACACGCTGCTCCCTCACTGTCCCCCAGGGATAGCACGCTGCTCCCTCACTGTCCCCCAGGGATAGCACGCTGCTCCCTCACTGTCCCCCAGGGATAGCACGCTGCTCCCTCACTGTCCCCCAGGGATAGCACGCTGCTCCCTCACTGTACCCCAGGGATAGCACGCTGCTCCCTCACTGTCCCCTAGCCCAGGGATAGCACGCTGCTCCCTCACTGTCCCCTAGCCCAGGGATAACACGCTGCTCCCTCACTGTCCCCCAGGGATAGCACGCTGCTCCCTCACTGTCCCACAGGGATAACACGCTGCTCCCTCACTGTCCCCCACCTCAGGGATAACACGCTGCTCCCTCACTGTCCCCTAGCCCAGGGATAGCACGCTGCTCCCTCACTGTCCCCTAGCCCAGGGATAACACGCTGCTCCCTCACTGTCCTCCAGGGATAGCACATTGCTCCCTCACTGTCCCCCAGGGATAACACGCTGCTCCCTCACTGTCCCCCAGGGATAGCACGCTGCTCCCTCACTGTCCCCCAGGGATAGCACGCTGCTCCCTCACTGTCCCCCAGGGATAGCACGCTGCTCCCTCACTGTCCCCCCGGGATAGTACACTGCTCCCTCACTGTCCCCCAGGGATAGCACGCTGCTCCCTCACTGTCCCCCAGGGATAGTACGCTACTCCCTCACTGTCCCCCAGGGATAGAACGCTGCTCCCTCATTGTCTCACAGGGATAGCACGCTGCTCCCTCACTGTCCCCCAGGGATAGCACGCTGCTCCCTCATTGTCCCCCAGGAATAGCACGCTGCTCCCTCACTGTCCCCCAGGGATAACACGCTGCTCCCTCACTGTCCCCCAGGGATAACACGCTGCTCCCTCACTGTCCCCCAGGGATAACACGCTGCTCCCTCACTGTCCCCGAGCCCAGGGATAACACGCTGCTCGCTCACTGTCCCCCAGGAATTCCTCACTGCTCACTTCATGTCCCCTTGCCCCAGGGATAACACGCTGCTCCCTCACTGTCCTCCAGGGATAACACGCTGCTCCCTCACTGTCCCCCAGGGATAGCACGCTGCTCCCTCACTGTGCCCCAGGGATAACACGCTGCTCCCTCACTGTCCCCCAGGGATAGCACGCTGCTCCCTCACTGTCCTCCAGGGATAACACGCTGCTCCCTCACTGTCCCCCAGGGATAACACGCTGCTCCCTCACTGTCCTCCAGGGATAACACGCTGCTCCCTCACTGTCCTCCAGGGATAACACGCTGCTCCCTCACTTTCCCCAGGGATAACACGCTGCTCCCTCACTTTCCCCCAGGGATAACACTCTGCTCCCTCACTTTCCCCAGGGATAACACGCTGCTCCCTCACTGTCCCCCAGGGATAGCACGCTGCTCCCTCACTGTCCCCCAGGGATAACACGCTGCTCCCTCACTGTACCCCAGGGATAGCACGCTGCTCCCTCACTGTCCCCCAGGGATAGCACGCTGCTCCCTCACTGTCCCCCAGGGATAGTACACTGCTCCCTCACTGTCCCCCAGGGATTGCACGCTGCTCCCTCACTGTCCCCCAGGGATAGTACACTGCTCCCTCACTGTCCCCCAGGGATAGCACGCTGCTCCCTCACTGTCCCCCAGGGATAGTACACTGCTCCCTCACTGTCCCCCCGGCATAGTACGCTGCTCCCTCACTGTCCCCCAGGGATAGCACGCTGCTCCCTCATTGTCTCACAGGGATAGCACGCTGCTCCCTCACTGTCCCCCAGGGATAGCACGCTGCTCCCTCACTGTCCCCCAGGGATAACACGCTGCTCCCTCACTGTCCCCCAGGGATAGCACGCTGCCCCCTCACTGTCCCCCAGGGATAACACGCTGCTCCCTCACTGTCCCCCAGGGATAGCACGCTGCTCCCTCACTGTCCCCCAGGGATAGCACGCTGCTCCCTCACTGTCCCCCAGGGATAACACGCTGCTCCCTCACTGTCCCCCAGGGATAGCACGCTGCTCCCTCACTGTCCCCCAGGGATAGCACGCTGCTCCCTCACTGTCCCCCAGGGATAACACGCTGCTCCCTCACTGTCTCCGACCCCAGGGATAGCACGCTGCTCCCTCACTGTCCCCAGGGATAGCACGCTGCTCCCTCACTGTCCCCAGGGATGGCACGCTGCTCCCTCACTGACCCTACCCCAAGGATAACACGCTGCTCCCTCACTCTCCCCCAGGGATAGCACGCTGCTCCCTCACTGTCCCCTAGCCCAGGGATAGCACGCTGCCCCCTAGCCTAGGGATAGCACGCTGCTCCCTTACTGTCCCCCACTCTATGGGTAACAAGCTGCCCCCTCACTGTCCCCTAGGGATAGCATGTTGCTCCCTCTCTTTCTCCTAGCCCAGGGATAGCACGCTGCTCCCTCACTCCCCCCAGGGGTAGCACACTGCTCTCTCAATGTCCCCGACCCCAGGCTTAGCACGCTGGTCCGTCACTGTCTCCGATCCCAGGGATAGCACACTGCTTCCTCACTTTCCCCCATGGATAACATGCTGCTGCCCCACTGTTCCCCAGGAATACCTCACTGCTCCCTCACTGCGCCTCTCCCAAGGATAACACTTTGCTCCCTCACTGTGCTCGACCCAGGGATAGCACGCTGCTCATTCACTGTCCCACAGGGATAGCACGCTGCTCCCTCACTGTACCCCAGGAATACCTCGCTGCTCCCTCACTGTCCCCCAGGGATAGCACGCTGCTCCCTCACTGTCCCCCAGGGATAGCACGCTGCTCCCTCACTGTACCCCAGGAATACCTCGCTGCTCCCTCACTGCGCATATCCCAAGGATAACACTTTGCTCCCACACTGGCCCCTACCTCAGGGATAGCACGCTCCGCCCTCACTGTCCCCCAGGCAAAGCACACTGCTCCCTCACTGTCCTCTTGACCTGGGATAGCACGCTGCTCCCTCACTGTCCCCCAGGGATAGCACGCTGCTCCCTCACTGTCCCCCAGGGATAGCACGCTGCTCCCTCACTGTCCCCCAGGGATAGCACGCTGCTCCCTCACTGTCCCCCAGGGATAGCACGCTGCTCCCTCACTGTCCCCCAGGGATAGCACGCTGCTCCCTCACTGTCCCCTAGCCCAGGGATAGCACGCTGCTCCCTCACTGTCCCCTAGCCCAGGGATAACACGCTGCTCCCTCACTGTCCCACAGGGATAACACGCTGCTCCCTCACTGTCCCACAGGGATAGCACGCTGCTCCCTCACTGTCCCACAGGGATAGCACGCTGCTCCCTCACTGTCCCCCAGGGATAGCACGCTGCCCCCTCACTGTCCCCCAGTGATAGCACGCTGCTCCCTCACTGTCCCCCAGGGATAACACGCTGCTCCCTCACTGTCCCCCAGGGATAGCACGCTGCTCCCTCACTGTCCCCCAGGGATAACACGCTGCTCCCTCACTGTCCCCCAGGGATAGCACGCTGCTCCCTCACTGTCCCCCAGGGATAGCACGCTGCTCCCTCACTGTCCCCCAGGGATAGCACGCTGCTCCCTCACTGTCCCCTAGCCCAGGGATAGCACGCTGCTCCCTCACTGTCCCCTAGCCCAGGGATAACACGCTGCTCCCTCACTGTCCCCCAGGGATAACACGCTGCTCCCTCACTGTCCCTCAGGGATAGCACGCTGCTCCCTCACTGTCCCCTAGCCCAGGGATAGCACGCTGCCCCCTCACTCTGCCCTAGGGATAGCATGCTGCTCCCTCACTGCCCCCAGGGATGGCACGCTGCTCCCTCACTGACACTACCCCAGGGATAGCACGCTGCTCCCTCACTCTCCCCCAGGGATAGCATGCTGCTCCCTCACTGTCCCCTAGCCCAGGGTTAGCACGCTGCCCCCTAGCCCAGGGATAGCACGCTGCTCCCTTACTGTCCCCCACTCTATGGGTAACAAGCTGCCCCCTCACTGTCCCCTAGGGATAGCATGTTGCTCCCTCACTTTCTCCTAGCCCAGGGATAGCACGCTGCTCCCTCACTGTCCCCCAGGGATAGCACGCTGCTCCCTCACTGTCCCCCAGGGATAGCACGCTGCTCCCTCACTGTCCCCCAGGGATAGCACGCTGCTCCCTCACTGTCCCCCAGGGATAACACGCTGCTCCCTCACTGTCCCCCAGGGATAACACGCTGCTCCCTCACTGTCCGAGTTTTAACAACACCAGGTTAAGGTCCAAAAGGTTTATTTGGTAGCAAATGCCATTTGCTTTCGGAGCCCTGCTCCTTCGTCAGAACTACTGTCCTCCACATCCCTCACTGTCCCCCAGGGATAGCACGCTGCTCCCTCACTGTCCCCCAGGGATAACACGCTGCTCCCTCACTGTCCCCCAGGGATAACACGCTGCTCCCTCACTGTCCCCCAGGGATAACACGCTGCTCCCTCACTGTCCCCCAGGGATAACACGCTGCTCCCTCACTGTCCCCCAGGGATAACACGCTGCTCCCTCACTGTCCCCCAGGGATAACACGCTGCTCCCTCACTGTCCGAGTTTTAACAACACCAGGTTAAGGTCCAAAAGGTTTATTTGGTAGCAAATGCCATTTGCTTTCGGAGCCCTGCTCCTTCGTCAGAACTACTGTCCTCCACATCCCTCACTGTCCCCCAGGGATAGCACGCTGCTCCCTCACTGTCCCCCAGGGATAGCACGCTGCTCCCTCACTGTCCCCCAGGGATAACACGCTGCTCCCTCACTGTCCCCGAGCCCAGGGATAGCATGCTGCTCCCTCACTGTCCCCCAGTGATAACACGCTGCTCGCTCACTGTCCCCCAGGAATTCCTCACTGCTCACTTCATGTCCCCTTGCCCCAGGGATAGCACGCTGCTCCCTCACTGTCCCCGAGCCCAGGGATAACACGCTGCTCCCTCACTGTCCCCGAGCCCAGGGATAACACGCTGCTCGCTCACTGTCCCCCAGGAATTCCTCACTGCTCACTTCATGTCCCCTTGCCCCAGGGATAACACGCTGCTCCCTCACTGTCCTCCAGGGATTACACGCTGCTCCCTCACTGTCCTCCAGGGATTACACGCTGCTCCCTCACTTTCCCCCAGGGATAGCACATTGCTCCCTCACTGTCCCCCAGGGATAGCACGCTGCTCCCTCACTATCCCCCAGGGATGGCACGCTGCTCCCTCACTGTCCCCCAGGGACAGCACGCTGCTCCCTCACTGTCCCCCAGGGATAGCACGCTGCTCCCTCATTGTCCCCCAGGGATAACACGCTGCTCCCTCACTGTCCCCCACCTCAGGGATAACACGCTGCTCCCTCACTGTCCCCCAGGGATAGCACGCTGCTCCCTCACTGTCCCCCAGGGATAGCACGCTGCTCCCTCACTGTCCCCCAGGGATAGTACACTGCTCCCTCACTGTCCCCCCGGGATAGTACACTGCTCCCTCACTGTCCCCCAGGGATAGCACGCTGCTCCCTCATTGTCCCCCAGGAATAGCACGCTGCTCCCTCACTGTCCCCCAGGGATAACACGCTGCTCCCTCACTGTCCCCCAGGGATAACACGCTGCTCCCTCACTGTCCCCCAGGGATAGCACGCTGCTCCCTCACTGTCCCCCAGGGATAACACGCTGCTCCCTCACTGTCCCCCAGGGATAACACGCTGCTCCCTCACTGTCCCCCAGGGATAGCACGCTGCTCCCTCACTGTCCCCCAGGGATAGCACGCTGCTCCCTCACTGTCCCCCAGGGATAACACGCTGCTCCCTCACTGTCCCCCAGGGATAACACGCTGCTCCCTCACTGTCCCCCAGGGATAACACGCTGCTCCCTCACTGTCCCCCAGGGATAGCACGCTGCTCCCTCACTGTCCCCCAGGGATAACACGCTGCTCCCTCACTGTCCCCCAGGGATAACACGCTGCTCCCTCACTGTCCCCCAGGGATAACACGCTGCTCCCTCACTGTCCGAGTTTTAACAACACCAGGTTAAGGTCCAAAAGGTTTATTTGGTAGCAAATGCCATTTGCTTTCGGAGCCCTGCTCCTTCGTCAGAACTACTGTCCTCCACATCCCTCACTGTCCCCCAGGGATAGCACGCTGCTCCCTCACTGTCCCCCAGGGATAGCACGCTGCTCCCTCACTGTCCCCCAGGGTTAACACGCTGCTCCCTCAACGTCCCCCAGGGATAGCACGCTGCTCCCTCACTGTCCCCCAGGGATAGCACGCTGCTCCCTCACTGTCCCCGAGCCCAGGGATAACACGCTGCTCCCTCACTGTCCCCGAGCCCAGGGATAACACGCTGCTCGCTCATTGTCCCCCAGGGATAGCACGCTGCTCCCTCACTGTCCCCGAGCCCAGGGATAACACGCTGCTCCCTCACTGTCCCCGAGCCCAGGGATAACACGCTGCTCGCTCACTGTCCCCCAGGAATTCCTCACTGCTCACTTCATGTCCCCTTGCCCCAGGGATAACACGCTGCTCCCTCACTGTCCTCCAGGGATAGCACATTGCTCCCTCACTGTCCCCCAGGGATAGCACGCTGCTTCCTCACTTTCCCCCAGGGATAACACGCTGCTCCCTCACTTTCCCCAGGGATAACACGCTGCTCCCTCACTTTCCCCAGGGATAACACGCTGCTCCCTCACTTTCCCCCAGGGATAGCACATTGCTCCCTCACTGTCCCCCAGGGATAGCACGCTGCTCCCTCACTGTCCCCCAGGGATAACACGCTGCTCCCTCACAGTCCCCCAGGGATAGCACGCTGCTCCCTCACTGTCCCCCAGGGATAGCAGGCTGCTCCCTCACTGTCCCCCAGGGATAGCACGCTGCTCCCTCACTGTCCCCCAGGGATAGCACGCTGCTCCCTCACTGTCCCCCAGGGATAGTACACTGCTCCCTCACTGTCCCCCCGGGATAGTACACTGCTCCCTCACTGTCCCCCAGGGATAGCACGCTGCTCCCTCACTGTCCCCCAGGGATAGTACACTGCTCCCTCACTGTCCCCCCGGCATAGTACGCTGCTCCCTCACTGTCCCCCAGGGATAGCACGCTGCTCCCTCATTGTCTCACAGGGATAGCACGCTGCTCCCTCACTGTCCCCCAGGGATAGCACGCTGCTCCCTCATTGTCCCCCAGGAATAGCACGCTGCTCCCTCACTGTCCCCCAGGGATAACACGCTGCTCCCTCACTGTCCCCCAGGGATAGCACGCTGCTCCCTCACTGTCCCCCAGGGATAACACGCTGCTCCCTCACTGTCCCCCAGGGATAGCACGCTGCTCCCTCACTGTCCCCCAGGGATAACACGCTGCTCCCTCACTGTCTCCGACCCCAGGGATAGCACGCTGCTCCCTCACTGTCTCCGACCCCAGGGATAGCACGCTGCTCCCTCACTGTCCCCAGGGATAGCACGCTGCTCCCTCACTGTCCCCAGGGATGGCACGCTGCTCCCTCACTGACCCTACCCCAGGGATAGCACGCTGCTCCCTCACTCTCCCCCAGGGATAGCACGCTGCTCCCTCACTGTCCCCTAGCCCAGGGATAGCACGCTGCCCCCTAGCCTAGGGATAGCACGCTGCTCCCTTACTGTCCCCCACTCTATGGGTAACATGCTGCCCCCTCACTGTCCCCTAGGGATAGCATGTTGCTCCCTCACTTTCTCCTAGCCCAGGGATAGCACGCTGCTCCCTCACTGCCCCCAGGGGTAGCACACTGCTCTCTCAATGTCCCCGACCCCAGGCTTAGCACGCTGGTCCGTCACTGTCTCCGATCCCAGGGATAGCACAATGCTTCCTCACTTTCCCCCATGGATAACATGCTGCTGCCCCACTGTTCCCCAGGAATACCTCACTGCTCCCTCACTGCGCCTCTCCCAAGGATAACACTTTGCTCCCTCACTGTGCTCGACCCAGGGATAGCACGCTGCTCATTCACTGTCCCACAGGGATAGCACGCTGCTCCCTCACTGTACCCCAGGAATACCTCGCTGCTCCCTCACTGTCCCCCAGGGATAGCACGCTGCTCCCTCACTGTCCCCCAGGGATAGCACGCTGCTCCCTCACTGTACCCCAGGAATACCTCGCTGCTCCCTCACTGCGCATATCCCAAGGATAACACTTTGCTCCCACACTGGCCCCTACCTCAGGGATAGCACGCTCCGCCCTCACTGTCCCCCAGGCAAAGCACACTGCTCCCTCACTGTCCTCTTGACCTGGGATAGCACGCTGCTCCCTCACTGTCCCCCAGGGATAGCACGCTGCTCCCTCACTGTCCCCCAGGGATAGCACGCTGCTCCCTCACTGTCCCCCAGGGATAGCACGCTGCTCCCTCACTGTCCCCCAGGGATAGCACGCTGCTCCCTCACTGTCCCCCAGGGATAGCACGCTGCTCCCTCACTGTCCCCTAGCCCAGGGATAGCACGCTGCTCCCTCACTGTCCCCTAGCCCAGGGATAACACGCTGCTCCCTCACTGTCCCACAGGGATAACACGCTGCTCCCTCACTGTCCCACAGGGATAGCACGCTGCTCCCTCACTGTCCCACAGGGATAGCACGCTGCTCCCTCACTGTCCCCCAGGGATAGCACGCTGCCCCCTCACTGTCCCCCAGTGATAGCACGCTGCTCCCTCACTGTCCCCCAGGGATAACACGCTGCTCCCTCACTGTCCCCCAGGGATAGCACGCTGCTCCCTCACTGTCCCCCAGGGATAACACGCTGCTCCCTCACTGTCCCCCAGGGATAGCACGCTGCTCCCTCACTGTCCCCCAGGGATAGCACGCTGCTCCCTCACTGTCCCCCAGGGATAGCACGCTGCTCCCTCACTGTCCCCTAGCCCAGGGATAGCACGCTGCTCCCTCACTGTCCCCTAGCCCAGGGATAACACGCTGCTCCCTCACTGTCCCCCAGGGATAACACGCTGCTCCCTCACTGTCCCTCAGGGATAGCACGCTGCTCCCTCACTGTCCCCTAGCCCAGGGATAGCACGCTGCCCCCTCACTCTGCCCTAGGGATAGCATGCTGCTCCCTCACTGCCCCCAGGGATGGCACGCTGCTCCCTCACTGACACTACCCCAGGGATAGCACGCTGCTCCCTCACTCTCCCCCAGGGATAGCATGCTGCTCCCTCACTGTCCCCTAGCCCAGGGTTAGCACGCTGCCCCCTAGCCCAGGGATAGCACGCTGCTCCCTTACTGTCCCCCACTCTATGGGTAACAAGCTGCCCCCTCACTGTCCCCTAGGGATAGCATGTTGCTCCCTCACTTTCTCCTAGCCCAGGGATAGCACGCTGCTCCCTCACTGTCCCCCAGGGATAGCACGCTGCTCCCTCACTGTCCCCCAGGGATAGCACGCTGCTCCCTCACTGTCCCCCAGGGATAGCACGCTGCTCCCTCACTGTCCCCCAGGGATAACACGCTGCTCCCTCACTGTCCCCCAGGGATAACACGCTGCTCCCTCACTGTCCGAGTTTTAACAACACCAGGTTAAGGTCCAAAAGGTTTATTTGGTAGCAAATGCCATTTGCTTTCGGAGCCCTGCTCCTTCGTCAGAACTACTGTCCTCCACATCCCTCACTGTCCCCCAGGGATAGCACGCTGCTCCCTCACTGTCCCCCAGGGATAACACGCTGCTCCCTCACTGTCCCCCAGGGATAACACGCTGCTCCCTCACTGTCCCCCAGGGATAACACGCTGCTCCCTCACTGTCCCCCAGGGATAACACGCTGCTCCCTCACTGTCCCCCAGGGATAACACGCTGCTCCCTCACTGTCCCCCAGGGATAACACGCTGCTCCCTCACTGTCCGAGTTTTAACAACACCAGGTTAAGGTCCAAAAGGTTTATTTGGTAGCAAATGCCATTTGCTTTCGGAGCCCTGCTCCTTCGTCAGAACTACTGTCCTCCACATCCCTCACTGTCCCCCAGGGATAGCACGCTGCTCCCTCACTGTCCCCCAGGGATAGCACGCTGCTCCCTCACTGTCCCCCAGGGATAACACGCTGCTCCCTCACTGTCCCCGAGCCCAGGGATAGCATGCTGCTCCCTCACTGTCCCCCAGTGATAACACGCTGCTCGCTCACTGTCCCCCAGGAATTCCTCACTGCTCACTTCATGTCCCCTTGCCCCAGGGATAGCACGCTGCTCCCTCACTGTCCCCGAGCCCAGGGATAACACGCTGCTCCCTCACTGTCCCCGAGCCCAGGGATAACACGCTGCTCGCTCACTGTCCCCCAGGAATTCCTCACTGCTCACTTCATGTCCCCTTGCCCCAGGGATAACACGCTGCTCCCTCACTGTCCTCCAGGGATTACACGCTGCTCCCTCACTGTCCTCCAGGGATTACACGCTGCTCCCTCACTTTCCCCCAGGGATAGCACATTGCTCCCTCACTGTCCCCCAGGGATAGCACGCTGCTCCCTCACTATCCCCCAGGGATGGCACGCTGCTCCCTCACTGTCCCCCAGGGACAGCACGCTGCTCCCTCACTGTCCCCCAGGGATAGCACGCTGCTCCCTCATTGTCCCCCAGGGATAACACGCTGCTCCCTCACTGTCCCCCACCTCAGGGATAACACGCTGCTCCCTCACTGTCCCCCAGGGATAGCACGCTGCTCCCTCACTGTCCCCCAGGGATAGCACGCTGCTCCCTCACTGTCCCCCAGGGATAGTACACTGCTCCCTCACTGTCCCCCCGGGATAGTACACTGCTCCCTCACTGTCCCCCAGGGATAGCACGCTGCTCCCTCATTGTCCCCCAGGAATAGCACGCTGCTCCCTCACTGTCCCCCAGGGATAACACGCTGCTCCCTCACTGTCCCCCAGGGATAACACGCTGCTCCCTCACTGTCCCCCAGGGATAGCACGCTGCTCCCTCACTGTCCCCCAGGGATAACACGCTGCTCCCTCACTGTCCCCCAGGGATAACACGCTGCTCCCTCACTGTCCCCCAGGGATAGCACGCTGCTCCCTCACTGTCCCCCAGGGATAGCACGCTGCTCCCTCACTGTCCCCCAGGGATAACACGCTGCTCCCTCACTGTCCCCCAGGGATAACACGCTGCTCCCTCACTGTCCCCCAGGGATAACACGCTGCTCCCTCACTGTCCCCCAGGGATAGCACGCTGCTCCCTCACTGTCCCCCAGGGATAACACGCTGCTCCCTCACTGTCCCCCAGGGATAACACGCTGCTCCCTCACTGTCCCCCAGGGATAACACGCTGCTCCCTCACTGTCCGAGTTTTAACAACACCAGGTTAAGGTCCAAAAGGTTTATTTGGTAGCAAATGCCATTTGCTTTCGGAGCCCTGCTCCTTCGTCAGAACTACTGTCCTCCACATCCCTCACTGTCCCCCAGGGATAGCACGCTGCTCCCTCACTGTCCCCCAGGGATAGCACGCTGCTCCCTCACTGTCCCCCAGGGTTAACACGCTGCTCCCTCAACGTCCCCCAGGGATAGCACGCTGCTCCCTCACTGTCCCCCAGGGATAGCACGCTGCTCCCTCACTGTCCCCGAGCCCAGGGATAACACGCTGCTCCCTCACTGTCCCCGAGCCCAGGGATAACACGCTGCTCGCTCACTGTCCCCCAGGGATAGCACGCTGCTCCCTCACTGTCCCCGAGCCCAGGGATAACACGCTGCTCCCTCACTGTCCCCGAGCCCAGGGATAACACGCTGCTCGCTCACTGTCCCCCAGGAATTCCTCACTGCTCACTTCATGTCCCCTTGCCCCAGGGATAACACGCTGCTCCCTCACTGTCCTCCAGGGATAGCACATTGCTCCCTCACTGTCCCCCAGGGATAGCACGCTGCTTCCTCACTTTCCCCCAGGGATAACACGCTGCTCCCTCACTTTCCCCAGGGATAACACGCTGCTCCCTCACTTTCCCCAGGGATAACACGCTGCTCCCTCACTTTCCCCCAGGGATAGCACATTGCTCCCTCACTGTCCCCCAGGGATAGCACGCTGCTCCCTCACTGTCCCCCAGGGATAACACGCTGCTCCCTCACAGTCCCCCAGGGATAGCACGCTGCTCCCTCACTGTCCCCCAGGGATAGCAGGCTGCTCCCTCACTGTCCCCCAGGGATAGCACGCTGCTCCCTCACTGTCCCCCAGGGATAGCACGCTGCTCCCTCACTGTCCCCCAGGGATAGTACACTGCTCCCTCACTGTCCCCCCGGGATAGTACACTGCTCCCTCACTGTCCCCCAGGGATAGCACGCTGCTCCCTCACTGTCCCCCAGGGATAGTACACTGCTCCCTCACTGTCCCCCCGGCATAGTACGCTGCTCCCTCACTGTCCCCCAGGGATAGCACGCTGCTCCCTCATTGTCTCACAGGGATAGCACGCTGCTCCCTCACTGTCCCCCAGGGATAGCACGCTGCTCCCTCATTGTCCCCCAGGAATAGCACGCTGCTCCCTCACTGTCCCCCAGGGATAACACGCTGCTCCCTCACTGTCCCCCAGGGATAGCACGCTGCTCCCTCACTGTCCCCCAGGGATAACACGCTGCTCCCTCACTGTCCCCCAGGGATAGCACGCTGCTCCCTCACTGTCCCCCAGGGATAACACGCTGCTCCCTCACTGTCTCCGACCCCAGGGATAGCACGCTGCTCCCTCACTGTCTCCGACCCCAGGGATAGCACGCTGCTCCCTCACTGTCCCCAGGGATAGCACGCTGCTCCCTCACTGTCCCCAGGGATGGCACGCTGCTCCCTCACTGACCCTACCCCAGGGATAGCACGCTGCTCCCTCACTCTCCCCCAGGGATAGCACGCTGCTCCCTCACTGTCCCCTAGCCCAGGGATAGCACGCTGCCCCCTAGCCTAGGGATAGCACGCTGCTCCCTTACTGTCCCCCACTCTATGGGTAACATGCTGCCCCCTCACTGTCCCCTAGGGATAGCATGTTGCTCCCTCACTTTCTCCTAGCCCAGGGATAGCACGCTGCTCCCTCACTGCCCCCAGGGGTAGCACACTGCTCTCTCAATGTCCCCGACCCCAGGCTTAGCACGCTGGTCCGTCACTGTCTCCGATCCCAGGGATAGCACAATGCTTCCTCACTTTCCCCCATGGATAACATGCTGCTGCCCCACTGTTCCCCAGGAATACCTCACTGCTCCCTCACTGCGCCTCTCCCAAGGATAACACTTTGCTCCCTCACTGTGCTCGACCCAGGGATAGCACGCTGCTCATTCACTGTCCCACAGGGATAGCACGCTGCTCCCTCACTGTACCCCAGGAATACCTCGCTGCTCCCTCACTGTCCCCCAGGGATAGCACGCTGCTCCCTCACTGTCCCCCAGGGATAGCACGCTGCTCCCTCACTGTACCCCAGGAATACCTCGCTGCTCCCTCACTGCGCATATCCCAAGGATAACACTTTGCTCCCACACTGGCCCCTACCTCAGGGATAGCACGCTCCGCCCTCACTGTCCCCCAGGCAAAGCACACTGCTCCCTCACTGTCCTCTTGACCTGGGATAGCACGCTGCTCCCTCACTGTCCCCCAGGGATAGCACGCTGCTCCCTCACTGTCCCCCAGGGATAGCACGCTGCTCCCTCACTGTCCCCCAGGGATAGCACGCTGCTCCCTCACTGTCCCCCAGGGATAGCACGCTGCTCCCTCACTGTCCCCCAGGGATAGCACGCTGCTCCCTCACTGTCCCCTAGCCCAGGGATAGCACGCTGCTCCCTCACTGTCCCCTAGCCCAGGGATAACACGCTGCTCCCTCACTGTCCCACAGGGATAACACGCTGCTCCCTCACTGTCCCACAGGGATAGCACGCTGCTCCCTCACTGTCCCACAGGGATAGCACGCTGCTCCCTCACTGTCCCCCAGGGATAGCACGCTGCCCCCTCACTGTCCCCCAGTGATAGCACGCTGCTCCCTCACTGTCCCCCAGGGATAACACGCTGCTCCCTCACTGTCCCCCAGGGATAGCACGCTGCTCCCTCACTGTCCCCCAGGGATAACACGCTGCTCCCTCACTGTCCCCCAGGGATAGCACGCTGCTCCCTCACTGTCCCCCAGGGATAGCACGCTGCTCCCTCACTGTCCCCCAGGGATAGCACGCTGCTCCCTCACTGTCCCCTAGCCCAGGGATAGCACGCTGCTCCCTCACTGTCCCCTAGCCCAGGGATAACACGCTGCTCCCTCACTGTCCCCCAGGGATAACACGCTGCTCCCTCACTGTCCCTCAGGGATAGCACGCTGCTCCCTCACTGTCCCCTAGCCCAGGGATAGCACGCTGCCCCCTCACTCTGCCCTAGGGATAGCATGCTGCTCCCTCACTGCCCCCAGGGATGGCACGCTGCTCCCTCACTGACACTACCCCAGGGATAGCACGCTGCTCCCTCACTCTCCCCCAGGGATAGCATGCTGCTCCCTCACTGTCCCCTAGCCCAGGGTTAGCACGCTGCCCCCTAGCCCAGGGATAGCACGCTGCTCCCTTACTGTCCCCCACTCTATGGGTAACATGCTGCCCCCTCACTGTCCCCTAGGGATAGCATGTTGCTCCCTCACTTTCTCCTAGCCCAGGGATAGCACGCTGCTCCCTCACTGCCCCCAGGGGTAGCACACTGCTCTCTCAATGTCCCCGACCCCAGGCTTAGCACGCTGGTCCGTCACTGTCTCCGATCCCAGGGATAGCACAATGCTTCCTCACTTTCCCCCATGGATAACATGCTGCTGCCCCACTGTTCCCCAGGAATACCTCACTGCTCCCTCACTGCGCCTCTCCCAAGGATAACACTTTGCTCCCTCACTGTGCTCGACCCAGGGATAGCACGCTGCTCATTCACTGTCCCACAGGGATAGCACGCTGCTCCCTCACTGTACCCCAGGAATACCTCGCTGCTCCCTCACTGTCCCCCAGGGATAGCACGCTGCTCCCTCACTGTCCCCCAGGGATAGCACGCTGCTCCCTCACTGTACCCCAGGAATACCTCGCTGCTCCCTCACTGCGCATATCCCAAGGATAACACTTTGCTCCCACACTGGCCCCTACCTCAGGGATAGCACGCTCCGCCCTCACTGTCCCCCAGGCAAAGCACACTGCTCCCTCACTGTCCTCTTGACCTGGGATAGCACGCTGCTCCCTCACTGTCCCCCAGGGATAGCACGCTGCTCCCTCACTGTCCCCCAGGGATAGCACGCTGCTCCCTCACTGTCCCCCAGGGATAGCACGCTGCTCCCTCACTGTCCCCCAGGGATAGCACGCTGCTCCCTCACTGTCCCCCAGGGATAGCACGCTGCTCCCTCACTGTCCCCTAGCCCAGGGATAGCACGCTGCTCCCTCACTGTCCCCTAGCCCAGGGATAACACGCTGCTCCCTCACTGTCCCACAGGGATAACACGCTGCTCCCTCACTGTCCCACAGGGATAGCACGCTGCTCCCTCACTGTCCCACAGGGATAGCACGCTGCTCCCTCACTGTCCCCCAGGGATAGCACGCTGCCCCCTCACTGTCCCCCAGTGATAGCACGCTGCTCCCTCACTGTCCCCCAGGGATAACACGCTGCTCCCTCACTGTCCCCCAGGGATAGCACGCTGCTCCCTCACTGTCCCCCAGGGATAACACGCTGCTCCCTCACTGTCCCCCAGGGATAGCACGCTGCTCCCTCACTGTCCCCCAGGGATAGCACGCTGCTCCCTCACTGTCCCCCAGGGATAGCACGCTGCTCCCTCACTGTCCCCTAGCCCAGGGATAGCACGCTGCTCCCTCACTGTCCCCTAGCCCAGGGATAACACGCTGCTCCCTCACTGTCCCCCAGGGATAACACGCTGCTCCCTCACTGTCCCTCAGGGATAGCACGCTGCTCCCTCACTGTCCCCTAGCCCAGGGATAGCACGCTGCCCCCTCACTCTGCCCTAGGGATAGCATGCTGCTCCCTCACTGCCCCCAGGGATGGCACGCTGCTCCCTCACTGACACTACCCCAGGGATAGCACGCTGCTCCCTCACTCTCCCCCAGGGATAGCATGCTGCTCCCTCACTGTCCCCTAGCCCAGGGTTAGCACGCTGCCCCCTAGCCCAGGGATAGCACGCTGCTCCCTTACTGTCCCCCACTCTATGGGTAACAAGCTGCCCCCTCACTGTCCCCTAGGGATAGCATGTTGCTCCCTCACTTTCTCCTAGCCCAGGGATAGCACGCTGCTCCCTCACTGTCCCCCAGGGATAGCACGCTGCTCCCTCACTGTCCCCCAGGGATAGCACGCTGCTCCCTCACTGTCCCCCAGGGATAGCACGCTGCTCCCTCACTGTCCCCCAGGGATAACACGCTGCTCCCTCACTGTCCCCCAGGGATAACACGCTGCTCCCTCACTGTCCGAGTTTTAACAACACCAGGTTAAGGTCCAAAAGGTTTATTTGGTAGCAAATGCCATTTGCTTTCGGAGCCCTGCTCCTTCGTCAGAACTACTGTCCTCCACATCCCTCACTGTCCCCCAGGGATAGCACGCTGCTCCCTCACTGTCCCCCAGGGATAACACGCTGCTCCCTCACTGTCCCCCAGGGATAACACGCTGCTCCCTCACTGTCCCCCAGGGATAACACGCTGCTCCCTCACTGTCCCCCAGGGATAACACGCTGCTCCCTCACTGTCCCCCAGGGATAACACGCTGCTCCCTCACTGTCCCCCAGGGATAACACGCTGCTCCCTCACTGTCCGAGTTTTAACAACACCAGGTTAAGGTCCAAAAGGTTTATTTGGTAGCAAATGCCATTTGCTTTCGGAGCCCTGCTCCTTCGTCAGAACTACTGTCCTCCACATCCCTCACTGTCCCCCAGGGATAGCACGCTGCTCCCTCACTGTCCCCCAGGGATAGCACGCTGCTCCCTCACTGTCCCCCAGGGATAACACGCTGCTCCCTCACTGTCCCCGAGCCCAGGGATAGCATGCTGCTCCCTCACTGTCCCCCAGTGATAACACGCTGCTCGCTCACTGTCCCCCAGGAATTCCTCACTGCTCACTTCATGTCCCCTTGCCCCAGGGATAGCACGCTGCTCCCTCACTGTCCCCGAGCCCAGGGATAACACGCTGCTCCCTCACTGTCCCCGAGCCCAGGGATAACACGCTGCTCGCTCACTGTCCCCCAGGAATTCCTCACTGCTCACTTCATGTCCCCTTGCCCCAGGGATAACACGCTGCTCCCTCACTGTCCTCCAGGGATTACACGCTGCTCCCTCACTGTCCTCCAGGGATTACACGCTGCTCCCTCACTTTCCCCCAGGGATAGCACATTGCTCCCTCACTGTCCCCCAGGGATAGCACGCTGCTCCCTCACTATCCCCCAGGGATGGCACGCTGCTCCCTCACTGTCCCCCAGGGACAGCACGCTGCTCCCTCACTGTCCCCCAGGGATAGCACGCTGCTCCCTCATTGTCCCCCAGGGATAACACGCTGCTCCCTCACTGTCCCCCACCTCAGGGATAACACGCTGCTCCCTCACTGTCCCCCAGGGATAGCACGCTGCTCCCTCACTGTCCCCCAGGGATAGCACGCTGCTCCCTCACTGTCCCCCAGGGATAGTACACTGCTCCCTCACTGTCCCCCCGGGATAGTACACTGCTCCCTCACTGTCCCCCAGGGATAGCACGCTGCTCCCTCATTGTCCCCCAGGAATAGCACGCTGCTCCCTCACTGTCCCCCAGGGATAACACGCTGCTCCCTCACTGTCCCCCAGGGATAACACGCTGCTCCCTCACTGTCCCCCAGGGATAGCACGCTGCTCCCTCACTGTCCCCCAGGGATAACACGCTGCTCCCTCACTGTCCCCCAGGGATAACACGCTGCTCCCTCACTGTCCCCCAGGGATAGCACGCTGCTCCCTCACTGTCCCCCAGGGATAGCACGCTGCTCCCTCACTGTCCCCCAGGGATAACACGCTGCTCCCTCACTGTCCCCCAGGGATAACACGCTGCTCCCTCACTGTCCCCCAGGGATAACACGCTGCTCCCTCACTGTCCCCCAGGGATAGCACGCTGCTCCCTCACTGTCCCCCAGGGATAACACGCTGCTCCCTCACTGTCCCCCAGGGATAACACGCTGCTCCCTCACTGTCCCCCAGGGATAACACGCTGCTCCCTCACTGTCCGAGTTTTAACAACACCAGGTTAAGGTCCAAAAGGTTTATTTGGTAGCAAATGCCATTTGCTTTCGGAGCCCTGCTCCTTCGTCAGAACTACTGTCCTCCACATCCCTCACTGTCCCCCAGGGATAGCACGCTGCTCCCTCACTGTCCCCCAGGGATAGCACGCTGCTCCCTCACTGTCCCCCAGGGTTAACACGCTGCTCCCTCAACGTCCCCCAGGGATAGCACGCTGCTCCCTCACTGTCCCCCAGGGATAGCACGCTGCTCCCTCACTGTCCCCGAGCCCAGGGATAACACGCTGCTCCCTCACTGTCCCCGAGCCCAGGGATAACACGCTGCTCGCTCACTGTCCCCCAGGGATAGCACGCTGCTCCCTCACTGTCCCCGAGCCCAGGGATAACACGCTGCTCCCTCACTGTCCCCGAGCCCAGGGATAACACGCTGCTCGCTCACTGTCCCCCAGGAATTCCTCACTGCTCACTTCATGTCCCCTTGCCCCAGGGATAACACGCTGCTCCCTCACTGTCCTCCAGGGATAGCACATTGCTCCCTCACTGTCCCCCAGGGATAGCACGCTGCTTCCTCACTTTCCCCCAGGGATAACACGCTGCTCCCTCACTTTCCCCAGGGATAACACGCTGCTCCCTCACTTTCCCCAGGGATAACACGCTGCTCCCTCACTTTCCCCCAGGGATAGCACATTGCTCCCTCACTGTCCCCCAGGGATAGCACGCTGCTCCCTCACTGTCCCCCAGGGATAACACGCTGCTCCCTCACAGTCCCCCAGGGATAGCACGCTGCTCCCTCACTGTCCCCCAGGGATAGCAGGCTGCTCCCTCACTGTCCCCCAGGGATAGCACGCTGCTCCCTCACTGTCCCCCAGGGATAGCACGCTGCTCCCTCACTGTCCCCCAGGGATAGTACACTGCTCCCTCACTGTCCCCCCGGGATAGTACACTGCTCCCTCACTGTCCCCCAGGGATAGCACGCTGCTCCCTCACTGTCCCCCAGGGATAGTACACTGCTCCCTCACTGTCCCCCCGGCATAGTACGCTGCTCCCTCACTGTCCCCCAGGGATAGCACGCTGCTCCCTCATTGTCTCACAGGGATAGCACGCTGCTCCCTCACTGTCCCCCAGGGATAGCACGCTGCTCCCTCATTGTCCCCCAGGAATAGCACGCTGCTCCCTCACTGTCCCCCAGGGATAACACGCTGCTCCCTCACTGTCCCCCAGGGATAGCACGCTGCTCCCTCACTGTCCCCCAGGGATAACACGCTGCTCCCTCACTGTCCCCCAGGGATAGCACGCTGCTCCCTCACTGTCCCCCAGGGATAACACGCTGCTCCCTCACTGTCTCCGACCCCAGGGATAGCACGCTGCTCCCTCACTGTCTCCGACCCCAGGGATAGCACGCTGCTCCCTCACTGTCCCCAGGGATAGCACGCTGCTCCCTCACTGTCCCCAGGGATGGCACGCTGCTCCCTCACTGACCCTACCCCAGGGATAGCACGCTGCTCCCTCACTCTCCCCCAGGGATAGCACGCTGCTCCCTCACTGTCCCCTAGCCCAGGGATAGCACGCTGCCCCCTAGCCTAGGGATAGCACGCTGCTCCCTTACTGTCCCCCACTCTATGGGTAACATGCTGCCCCCTCACTGTCCCCTAGGGATAGCATGTTGCTCCCTCACTTTCTCCTAGCCCAGGGATAGCACGCTGCTCCCTCACTGCCCCCAGGGGTAGCACACTGCTCTCTCAATGTCCCCGACCCCAGGCTTAGCACGCTGGTCCGTCACTGTCTCCGATCCCAGGGATAGCACAATGCTTCCTCACTTTCCCCCATGGATAACATGCTGCTGCCCCACTGTTCCCCAGGAATACCTCACTGCTCCCTCACTGCGCCTCTCCCAAGGATAACACTTTGCTCCCTCACTGTGCTCGACCCAGGGATAGCACGCTGCTCATTCACTGTCCCACAGGGATAGCACGCTGCTCCCTCACTGTACCCCAGGAATACCTCGCTGCTCCCTCACTGCGCATATCCCAAGGATAACACTTTGCTCCCACACTGGCCCCTACCTCAGGGATAGCACGCTCCGCCCTCACTGTCCCCCAGGCAAAGCACACTGCTCCCTCACTGTCCTCTTGACCTGGGATAGCACGCTGCTCCCTCACTGTCCCCCAGGGATAGCACTCTGCTCCCTCACTGTCCACCAGGGATAACACGCTGCTCCCTCACTGTCCCCCAGGGATAGCACGCTGCTCACTCACTGTCCCCCAGGGATAGCACGCTGCTCCCTCACTGTCCCCCAGGGATAGCACGCTGCTCCCTCACTGTCCCCCAGGGATAGCACGCTGCTCCCTCACTGTCCCCCAGGGATAGCACGCTGCTCCCTCACTGTCCCCTAGCCCAGGGATAGCACGCTGCTCCCTCACTGTCCCCTAGCCCAGGGATAACACGCTGCTCCCTCACTGTCCCCCAGGGATAGCACGCTGCTCCCTCACTGTCCCACAGGGATAACACGCTGCTCCCTCACTGTCCCCCACCTCAGGGATAACACGCTGCTCCCTCACTGTCCCCCAGGGATAGCACATTGCTCCCTCACTGTCCCCCAGGGATAACACGCTGCTCCCTCACTGTCCCCTAGCCCAGGGATAGCACGCTGCTCCCTCACTGTCCCCTAGCCCAGGGATAACACGCTGCTCCCTCACTGTCCTCCAGGGATAGCACATTGCTCCCTCACTGTCCCCCAGGGATAACACGCTGCTCCCTCACTGTCCCCCAGGGATAGCACGCTGCTCCCTCACTGTCCCCCAGGGATAGCACGCTGCTCCCTCACTGTCCCCCAGGGATAGCACGCTGCTCCCTCACTGCCCCCCGGGATAGTACACTGCTCCCTCACTGTCCCCCAGGGATAGCACGCTGCTCCCTCACTGTCCCCCAGGGA
Source organism: Mustelus asterias (assembly GCF_964213995.1). Lineage (NCBI taxonomy): Eukaryota > Metazoa > Chordata > Chondrichthyes > Carcharhiniformes > Triakidae > Mustelus > Mustelus asterias. Next base: position 31,287,095 of record NC_135808.1, read on the forward strand.
TAGCAAGCTGCTCCCTCATTGTCTCACAGGGATAGCACGCTGCTCCCTCACTGTCCCCCAGGGATAGCACGCTGCTCCCTCATTGTCCCCCAGGAATAGCACGCTGCTCCCTCACTGTCCCCCAGGGATAACACGCTGCTCCCTCACTGTCCCCCAGGGATAACACGCTGCTCCCTCACTGTCCCCCAGGGATAACACGCTGCTCCCTAACTGTCCCCCAGGGATAACACGCTGCTCCCTCACTGTCCCCCAGGGATAGCACGCTGCTCCCTCACTGTCCCCCAGGGATAACACGCTGCTCCCTCACTGTCCCCCAGGGATAACACGCTGCACCCTCACTGTCCCCCAGGGATAACACGCTGCTCCCTCACTGTCCGAGTTTTAACAACACCAGGTTAAGGTCCAAAAGGTTTATTTGGTAGCAAATGCCATTTGCTTTCGGAGCCCTGCTCCTTCGTCAGAACTACTGTCCTCCACATCCCTCACTGTCCCCCAGGGATAGCACGCTGCTCCCTCACTGTCCCCCAGGGATAGCACGCTGCTCCCTCACTGTCCCCCAGGGATAACACGCTGCTCCCTCACTGTCCCCGAGCCCAGGGATAGCACGCTGCTCCCTCACTGTCCCCCAGGGATAACACGCTGCTCCCTCACTGTCCCCGAGCCCAGGGATAACACGCTGCTACCTCACTGTCCCCCAGTGATAACACGCTGCTCGCTCACTGTCCCCCAGGAATTCCTCACTGCTCACTTCATGTCCCCTTGCCCCAGGGATAACACGCTGCTCCCTCACTGTCCCCGAGCCCAGGGATAACACGCTGCTCGCTCACTGTCCCCCAGGAATTCCTCACTGCTCACTTCATGTCCCCTTGCCCCAGGGATAACACGCTGCTCCCTCACTGTCCTCCAGGGATAACACGCTGCTCCCTCACTGTCCCCCAGGGATAGCACGCTGCTCCCTCACTGTCCCCCAGGGATAACACGCTGCTCCCTCACTGTCCCCCAGGGATAGCACGCTGCTCCCTCACTGTCCTCCAGGGATAACACGCTGCTCCCTCACTGTCCCCCAGGGATAACACGCTGCTCCCTCACTGTCCTCCAGGGATAACACGCTGCTCCCTCACTGTCCTCCAGGGATAACACGCTGCTCCCTCACTTTCCCCAGGGATAACACGCTGCTCCCTCACTTTCCCCCAGGGATAACACGCTGCTCCCTCACTTTCCCCAGGGATAACACGCTGCTCCCTCACTGTCCCCCAGGGATAGCACGCTGCTCCCTCACTGTCCCCCAGGGATAACACGCTGCTCCCTCACTGTCCCCCAGGGATAGCACGCTGCTCCCTCACTGTCCCCCCGGGATAGCACATTGCTCCCTCACTGTCCCCCAGGGATAGCACGCTGCTCCCTCACTGTCCCCCAGGGATAACACGCTGCTCCCTCACTGTCCCCCAGGGATAGCACGCTGCTCCCTCACTGTCCCCCAGGGATAGTACACTGCTCCCTCACTGTCCCCCAGGGATAGCACGCTGCTCCCTCACTGTCCCCCAGGGATAGTACACTGCTCCCTCACTGTCCCCCCAGGATAGTACACTGCTCCCTCACTGTCCCCCAGGCATAGCACGCTGCTCCCTCACTGTCCCCCAGGGATAGTACACTGCTCCCTCACTGTCCCCCCGGCATAGTACGCTGCTCCCTCACTGTCCCCCAGGGATAGCACGCTGCTCCCTCATTGTCTCACAGGGATAGCACGCTGCTCCCTCACTGTCCCCCAGGGATAGCACGCTGCTCCCTCACTGTCCCCCAGGGATAACACGCTGCTCCCTCACTGTCCCCCAGGGATAGCACGCTGCCCCCTCACTGTCCCCCAGGGAGAACACGCTGCTCCCTCACTGTCCCCCAGGGATAGCACGCTGCTCCCTCACTGTCCCCCAGGGATAGCACGCTGCTCCCTCACTGTCCCCCAGGGATAACACGCTGCTCCCTCACTGTCCCCCAGGGATAGCACGCTGCTCCCTCACTGTCCCCCAGGGATAGCACGCTGCTCCCTCACTGTCCCCCAGGGATAACACGCTGCTCCCTCACTGTCTCCGACCCCAGGGATAGCACGCTGCTCCCTCACTGTCCCCAGGGATAGCACGCTGCTCCCTCACTGTCCCCAGGGATGGCACGCTGCTCCCTCACTGACCCTACCCCAGGGATAACACGCTGCTCCCTCACTCTCCCCCAGGGATAGCACGCTGCTCCCTCACTGTCCCCTAGCCCAGGGATAGCACGCTGCCCCCTAGCCTAGGGATAGCACGCTGCTCCCTTACTGTCCCCCACTCTATGGGTAACAAGCTGCCCCCTCACTGTCCCCTAGGGATAGCATGTTGCTCCCTCTCTTTCTCCTAGCCCAGGGATAGCACGCTGCTCCCTCACTGCCCCCAGGGGTAGCACACTGATCTCTCAATGTCCCCGACCCCAGGCTTAGCACGCTGGTCCGTCACTGTCTCCGATCCCAGGGATAGCACACTGCTTCCTCACTTTCCCCCATGGATAACATGCCGCTGCCCCACTGTTCCCCAGGAATACCTCACTGCTCCCTCACTGCGCCTCTCCCAAGGATAACACTTTGCTCCCTCACTGTGCTCGACCCAGGGATAGCACGCTGCTCATTCACTGTCCCACAGGGATAGCACGCTGCTCCCTCACTGTACCCCAGGAATACCTCGCTGCTCCCTCACTGTCCCCCAGGGATAGCACGCTGCTCCCTCACTGTCCCCCAGGGATAGCACGCTGCTCCCTCACTGTACCCCAGGAATACCTCGCTGCTCCCTCACTGCGCATATCCCAAGGATAACACTTTGCTCCCACACTGGCCCCTACCTCAGGGATAGCACGCTCCGCCCTCACTGTCCCCCAGGCAAAGCACACTGCTCCCTCACTGTCCTCTTGACCTGGGATAGCACGCTGCTCCCTCACTGTCCCCCAGGGATAGCACGCTGCTCCCTCACTGTCCCCCAGGGATAGCACGCTGCTCCCTCACTGTCCCCCAGGGATAGCACGCTGCTCCCTCACTGTCCCCCAGGGATAGCACGCTGCTCCCTCACTGTCCCCCAGGGATAGCACGCTGCTCCCTCACTGTCCCCTAGCCCAGGGATAGCACGCTGCTCCCTCACTGTCCCCTAGCCCAGGGATAACACGCTGCTCCCTCACTGTCCCACAGGGATAACACGCTGCTCCCTCACTGTCCCACAGGGATAGCACGCTGCTCCCTCACTGTCCCACAGGGATAGCACGCTGCTCCCTCACTGTACCCCAGGAATACCTCGCTGCTCCCTCACTGCGCATATCCCAAGGATAACACTTTGCTCCCACACTGGCCCCTACCTCAGGGATAGCACGCTCCGCCCTCACTGTCCCCCAGGCAAAGCACACTGCTCGCTCACTGTCCTCTTGACCTGGGATAGCACGCTGCTCCCTCACTGTCCCCCAGGGATAGCACGCTGCTCCCTCACTGTCCACCAGGGATAACACGCTGCTCCCTCACTGTCCCCCAGGGATAGCACGCTGCTCCCTCACTGTCCCCCAGGGATAGCACGCTGCTCCCTCACTGTCCCCCAGGGATAACACGCTGCTCCCTCACTGTCCCCCAGGGATAGCACGCTGCTCCCTCACTGTCCCCCAGGGATAGCACGCTGCTCCCTCACTGTCCCCCAGGGATAGCACGCTGCTCCCTCACTGTCCCCTAGCCCAGGGATAGCACGCTGCTCCCTCACTGTCCCCTAGCCCAGGGATAACACGCTGCTCCCTCACTGTCCCCCAGGGATAACACGCTGCTCCCTCACTGTCCCCCAGGGATAACACGCTGCTCCCTCACTGTCCCCTAGCCCAGGGATAGCACGCTGCTCCCTCACTGTCCCCTAGCCCAGGGATAGCACGCTGCCCCCTCACTCTGCCCTAGGGATAGCACGCTGCTCCCTCACTGTCTCCGACCCCAGGGATAGCACGCTGCTCCCTCACTGTCCCTCAGGGATAGCACGCTGCTCCCTCACTGTCCCCTAGCCCAGGGATAGCACGCTGCCCCCTCACTCTGCCCTAGGGATAGCATGCTGCTCCCTCACTGCCCCCAGGGATGGCACGCTGCTCCCTCACTGACCCTACCCCAGGGATAGCACGCTGCTCCCTCACTCTCCCCCAGGGATAGCATGCTGCTCCCTCACTGTCCCCTAGCCCAGGGATAGCACGCTGCCCCCTAGCCCAGGGATAGCACGCTGCTCCCTTACTGTCCCCCACTCTATGGGTAACAAGCTGCCCCCTCACTGTCCCCTAGGGATAGCATGTTGCTCCCTCACTTTCTCCTAGCCCAGGGATAGCACGCTGCTCCCTCACTGTCCCCCAGGGATAGCACGCTGCTCCCTCACTGTCCCCCAGGGATAACACGCTGCTCCCTCACTGTCCCCCAGGGATAGCACGCTGCTCCCTCACTGTCCCCCAGGGATAGCACGCTGCTCCCTCACTGTCCCCCAGGGATAACATGCTGCTCCCTCACTGTCTCCGACCCCAGGGATAGCACGCTGCTCCCTCACTGTCCCCAGGGATAGCACGCTGCTCCCTCACTGTCCCCCAGGGATAGCACGCTGCTCCCTCACTGTCCCCCAGGGATAACACGCTGCTCCCTCACTGTCTCCGACCCCAGGGATAGCACGCTGCTCCCTCACTGTCCCCAGGGATAGCACGCTGCTCCCTCACTGTCCCCAGGGATGGCACGCTGCTCCCTCACTGACCCTACCCCAGGGATAACACGCTGCTCCCTCACTCTCCCCCAGGGATAGCACGCTGCTCCCTCACTGTCCCCTAGCCCAGGGATAGCACGCTGCCCCCTAGCCTAGGGATAGCACGCTGCTCCCTTACTGTCCCCCACTCTATGGGTAACAAGCTGCCCCCTCACTGTCCCCTAGGGATAGCATGTTGCTCCCTCTCTTTCTCCTAGCCCAGGGATAGCACGCTGCTCCCTCACTGCCCCCAGGGGTAGCACACTGCTCTCTCAATGTCCCCGACCCCAGGCTTAGCACGCTGGTCCGTCACTGTCTCCGATCCCAGGGATAGCACACTGCTTCCTCACTTTCCCCCATGGATAACATGCTGCTGCCCCACTGTTCCCCAGGAATACCTCACTGCTCCCTCACTGCGCCTCTCCCAAGGATAACACTTTGCTCCCTCACTGTGCTCGACCCAGGGATAGCACGCTGCTCATTCACTGTCCCACAGGGATAGCACGCTGCTCCCTCACTGTACCCCAGGAATACCTCGCTGCTCCCTCACTGTCCCCCAGGGATAGCACGCTGCTCCCTCACTGTCCCCCAGGGATAGCACGCTGCTCCCTCACTGTACCCCAGGAATACCTCGCTGCTCCCTCACTGCGCATATCCCAAGGATAACACTTTGCTCCCACACTGGCCCCTACCTCAGGGATAGCACGCTCCGCCCTCACTGTCCCCCAGGCAAAGCACACTGCTCCCTCACTGTCCTCTTGACCTGGGATAGCACGCTGCTCCCTCACTGTCCCCCAGGGATAGCACGCTGCTCCCTCACTGACCCCCAGGGATAGCACGCTGCTCCCTCACTGTCCCCCAGGGATAGCACGCTGCTCCCTCACTGTCCACCAGGGATAACACGCTGCTCCCTCACTGTCCCCCAGGGATAGCACGCTGCTCCCTCACTGTCCCCCAGGGATAGCACGCTGCTCCCTCACTGTCCCCCAGGGATAACACGCTGCTCCCTCACTGTCCCCTAGCCCAGGGATAGCACGCTGCTCCCTCACTGTCCCCTAGCCCAGGGATAACACGCTGCTCCCTCACTGTCCCACAGGGATAACACGCTGCTCCCTCACTGTCCCACAGGGATAGCACGCTGCTCCCTCACTGTCCCACAGGGATAGCACGCTGCTCCCTCACTGTACCCCAGGAATACCTCGCTGCTCCCTCACTGCGCATATCCCAAGGATAACACTTTGCTCCCACACTGGCCCCTACCTCAGGGATAGCACGCTCCGCCCTCACTGTCCCCCAGGCAAAGCACACTGCTCGCTCACTGTCCTCTTGACCTGGGATAGCACGCTGCTCCCTCACTGTCCCCTAGCCCAGGGATAGCACGCTGCTCCCTCACTGTCCCCCAGGGATAGCACGCTGCTCCCTCACTGTCCCCCAGGGATAACACGCTGCTCCCTCACTGTCCCCTAGCCCAGGGATAGCACGCTGCTCCCTCACTGTCCCCTAGCCTAGGGATAACACGCTGCTCCCTCACTGTCCCACAGGGATAACACGCTGCTCCCTCACTGTCCCACAGGGATAACACGCTGCTCCCTCACTGTCCCACAGGGATAACACGCTGCTCCCTCACTGTCCCACAGGGATAGCACGCTGCTCCCTCACTGTCCCACAGGGATAGCACGCTGCTCCCTCACTGTACCCCAGGAATACCTCGCTGCTCCCTCACTGCGCATATCCCAAGGATAACACTTTGCTCCCACACTGGCCCCTACCTCAGGGATAGCACGCTCCGCCCTCACTGTCCCCCAGGCAAAGCACACTGCTCGCTCACTGTCCTCTTGACCTGGGATAGCACGCTGCTCCCTCACTGTCCCCCAGGGATAGCACGCTGCTCCCTCACTGTCCCCCAGGGATAGCACGCTGCTCCCTCACTGTCCACCAGGGATAACACGCTGCTCCCTCACTGTCCCCCAGGGATAGCACGCTGCTCCCTCACTGTCCCCCAGGGATAGCACGCTGCTCCCTCACTGTCCCCCAGGGATAGCACGCTGCCCCCTCACTGTCCCCCAGTGATAGCACGCTGCTCCCTCACTGTCCCCCAGGGATAACACGCTGCTCCCTCACTGTCCCCCAGGGATAGCACGCTGCTCCCTCACTGTCCCCCAGGGATAACACGCTGCTCCCTCACTGTCCCCCAGGGATAGCACGCTGCTCCCTCACTGTCCCCCAGGGATAGCACGCTGCTCCCTCACTGTCCCCCAGGGATAGCACGCTGCTCCCTCACTGTCCCCTAGCCCAGGGATAGCACGCTGCTCCCTCACTGTCCCCTAGCCCAGGGATAACACGCTGCTCCCTCACTGTCCCCCAGGGATAGCACGCTGCTCCCTCACTGTCCCCTAGCCCAGGGATAACACGCTGCTCCCTCACTGTCCCTCAGGGATAGCACGCTGCTCCCTCACTGTCCCCTAGCCCAGGGATAGCACGCTGCTCCCTCACTGTCCCCTAGCCCAGGGATAGCACGCTGCCCCCTCACTCTGCCCTAGGGATAGCACGCTCCTCCCTCACTGTCTCCGACCCCAGGGATAGCACGCTGCTCCCTCACTGTCTCCGACCCCAGGGATAGCACGCTGCTCCCTCACTGTCCCCTAGCCCAGGGATAGCACGCTGCCCCCTCACTCTGCCCTAGGGATAGCATGCTGCTCCCTCACTGCCCCCAGGGATGGCACGCTGCTCCCTCACTGACCCTACCCCAGGGATAGCACGCTGCTCCCTCACTCTCCCCCAGGGATAGCACGCTGCTCCCTCACTGTCCCCTAGCCCAGGGATAGCACGCTGCCCCCTAGCCCAGGGATAGCACGCTGCTCCCTTACTGTCCCCCACTCTATGGGTAACAAGCTGCCCCCTCACTGTCCCCTAGGGATAGCATGTTGCTCCCTCACTTTCTCCTAGCCCAGGGATAGCACGCTGCTCCCTCACTGCCCCCAGGGGTAGCACACTGCTCTCTCAATGTCCCCGACCCCAGGCTTAGCACGCTGGTCCGTCACTGTCTCCGATCCCAGGGATAGCACACTGCTTCCTCACTTTCCCCCATGGATAACATGCTGCTGCCCCACTGTTCCCCAGGAATACCTCACTGCTCCCTCACTGCGCCTCTCCCAAGGATAACACTTTGCTCCCTCACTGTCCTCGACCCAGGGATAGCACGCTGCTCCCTCACTGTCCCTCAGGGATAGCACGCTGCCTCCCTCACTGTCCCTCAGGGATAGCACGCTGCTCCCTCACTGTACCCCAGGAATACCTCGCTGCTCCCTCACTGCGCATATCCCAAGGATAACACTTTGCTCCCACACTGGCCCCTACCTCAGGGACAGCACGCTCCGCCCTCACTGTCCCCCAGGCAAAGCACACTGCTCCCTCACTGTCCTCTTGCCCTGGGATAGCACGCTGCTCCCTCACTGTCCCCCAGGGAAGCGCGCTGGACCCTCACTGTCCCCCAGGGATAACACGCTGCTCCCTCACTGTGCCCCAGGGATAGCACGCTGCTCCCTCACTGTCTCCTACCCCAGGGATAGCACGCTGCTCCCTCACTGTCTCCTACCCCAGGGATAGCACGCTGCTCCCTCACTGTCCCCTACCCATTGGATAACATGCTGCTGCCTCACTGAACCCCAGGAATGCCTCGCTGCTCCCTCACTGCCCCTATCCCAAGGATAACACGCTGCTCCCTCACTGTCCGAGTTTTAACAACACCAGGTTAAAGTCCAACAGGTTTATTTGGTAGCAAATGCCATGAGCTTTCGGAGCGCTGCTCCTTCGTCAGAACCACTGTCCTCCACATCCCTCAGTGTCCCCCAGAGATAGGATGCTGTTCCCTCACTGTCCCCTACCCAGAAATAGCACACTGCTCCCTCACTGTCCCCCAGGGATAGCACGCTGCTCCCTCACTGTCCCCTACGCCAGGGATCGCACGCTGCTCCTTCATGATACCCCAGGAATTCCTCGCTGCTCCATTAATGTCCCCGACCCCAAGGATAGCACGCTGCTCCCTCACTGTCCACCAGCCCAGGGATAGCACGCTGCTCACTCACTGTCCCCCAGGGATAACACGCTGCTCCCTCACTGTCCCCCAGGGATAGCACGCTGCTCCCTCACTGTCCCCTAGCCCAGGGATAGCACGCTGCTCCCTCACTGTCCACCAGCCCAGGGATAGCACGCTGCTCACTCACTGTCCCCCAGGGATAACACGCTGCTCCCTCACTGTCCCCCAGGGATAGCACGCTGTTCCCTCACTGACCTCTAGCCCAGGGATAACACTTTGCTCCCTCACTGTCCCCCAGGGTTAGCATGCTGCTCACCCTCCTGTAGCCCAGCGATAGCCTGCTGGCCCTCACTGTTCCCTGCCCCAGGGCTAGACTGATCTGATTCTATGTCTTTATCCATGGACTGAGTGCCTGTGTGACTGTATTCCTGGTTTGGGTGGCGCTGTGGTTCGCACTGCAGCCTCGTGGCATTCGTGACCCTGGTTAAAGTCTGTGGAGTTTGCACCTTCTCCCCATGTCTGCGTGGGTTTCCTCCACGTTTCTTCCCATAGTCCAAAGGTGTGCAGGTTGGGTGGATTACCCCTTCGTGCTAAATTTCCCCTTCGATGTTCAGGTCAGGGGGATCAGTGGGGTAAATGCATTTGGCTACGGGGGTCGGGGAAGGGGTGGGCCTGGTTAAGATGCTCTTTTGGAGAGTTGGTGCAGAGTCGATGGGCAGAATGGCCGCCTTCTGCACTGTCGGTGTTCTCTGTGACTGAACTGCCTGCATCACTGCATCCGTAGATTGAATGGCCTGTATAACGGTATTGATGGGCTGAGTGGCCTGTATAAGTGTGGATGGGCTGAATGGCCTGTATAACAGTGTGGATGGGCTGAATGGCCTGTATAACAGTGAGGGTGGGCTGAATGGCCTGTATAACAGTGAGGATGGGCTGAATGGCCTGTATAACAGTGAGGATGGGCTGAATGGCCTGTATAACAGTGAGGATGGGTTGAATGGCCTGTATAACAGTGAGGATGGGTTGAATGGCCTGTATAACAGTGTGGATGGGCTGAATGGCCTGTATAAGTGTGGATGGGCTGAATGGCCTGTATAACAGTGAGGATGGGTTGAATGGCCTGTATAACAGTGTGGATGGGCTGAATGGCCTGTATAACAGTGAGGGTGGGCTGAATGGCCTGTATAACAGTGAGGATGGGTTGAATGGCCTGTATAACAGTGTGGATGGGCTGAATGGCCTGTATAACAGTGAGGGTGGGCTGAATGGCCTGTATAACAGTGAGGATGGGTTGAATGGCCTGTATAACAGTGAGGATGGGTTGAAGTGCTGTTCCCTCCTGGTTCCCTGCTAACAGTGTGGTCTCTTGCTGACAGATGGCAATGTGGTGGTGGTTGTCAGCAAGGCCAACGTGCTGCAGGCCATCTACTTCCAGGACCACAGCATGAAGCAGACGTTTGAGAAATTCCCCGAGGTGCTGCTGCTGGACTTTGTGCACCGGTGGGAGGGTTTGTGGCTGCCCACCTTCCTGCTGCTGGTGGTTGACGGCAATGGGGAGAGCGAGCTGGTGTGCTTGTGGTTTGTGCAGAACGAGGAGCGCGAGACCATCAAGCAGCTGCTGCGCATCTTCAAGCAGAAGAACCCGGCGGCCGAGAGGATCCAGACGGTGATGTGCAGCGGCCGGCCCTACCGCGGGGAGGTGATCGCCGAGGTCCTGCCCCACTCCAAGCTCATCACCTGCCTCTTCCACACCCTGCGCACCTTCCGAGCAGACGTCACCACCGACAAGCTACACGTGACTGTCGGACAGCGGTGAGTATTGACATTCCGCTCCTGTCCCAGAACCGAGGGGGCTCTCAGACTGCGCCCATCAGTGAGGGCCTTTATCATTTGGATTAGGGGCCCGGCTGTAACCAACCTTCGCCATCCCTGTCTGCCTCTCTTTTCCCCCTATACGGACCTCCCATCCCCTCCATCTCCCTTCACAGTGGTTAGCACTGCTGCCTCACTGCACCAGCGACCCAGATTGGGTTCCCGGCTTGGGTCACTGTCTGTACAGAGTTTGCACATTCTCCCCATGTCGGGTTGGGTTTCCTCCGGATGCTCCGGTTTCCTCCCACAGTCCGAAAGATGTGCAGGTTAGGTGCATTGGCCATGCTAAATGCACCCTCAGTGTACCCAAACAGGAACCAGAGTGTGGCAACTCAGGGATTTTCACTTCATTGCAGTGTTAATGTAAGCCTACTTGTGACTAATAAATAAACTGAAACTTTTACTTTACATGGAGAGGTGTCGGGGATGGCTGGGAGTCTGTGTGGGACAGTGCCTTTGAGGAGTGGGCCAGGACCACCCAGGAGAGGGTGTCTCTCTGTCTCCCTGCATCACGATATTTGTACCTCTCAGCTATTTATCTGCCTATAAACGTACTAATTTTAAAAAATTCATCACGAGATGCAAGAGTCGCTCTTGGGGCTAAAGGGACCAAGGGATATGGGGGGAAGGCAGGATCAGGATATATTTAATTTAATGATCAGCCATGATCAAAATCAATAGCGGAGCAGGGCTGAATGGCCTCCTCTTTCTGTTTTCTATGTTCCTGTGGTTAGGCCTGTGTTTATTAACCATCCCTAATTGCCCTTGAGAAAGTGGTGAGTCGCCTTAAGTCACTGCAGTCCATTGTCGATCTCAATATATCTCCTTCTGTCAGTTTACATATCAACTATCTATTCCTCTTAATGCTTCCACACTCTCCCAACGTCTCCATTGCTATCTATAATATTTCCAGTCATATCTTTATATCCGCAGAAATATCGACCTGTACATTCTTGTCTCGGTCTGAATCTATATACTGATTTCTGTACCATCTCTATTTCTAATGATCTATGTATCTAAAATAAAAACCTAAAATGCTGGAAACATTCAGCAGATCTGTGTGGAGACAAACATTGCGTAAGGCCCTTCTTCATAGCTGTTTTTATCTATATTCAGTCTTATTCAAGCTTATTGTTTCACTGTTTTGTCTATATCAGAGTCTCCAACTCTCTCTCCGTCCAACTTCCTTTGTCTGCCTAGCTTGCTCCTCTATATTTTTTAAACCACTCATTTTCAGGATGCGAGTGTCACTGGCTAGGCCAGCATTTATTACCCCCCCTCCTCCCCGCAGTTACCCTCGAGGCGATGGTGGTGAGCCACCTTCTTGAATCGATGCAGTGCATTGGGTGTGCATCCACAATACTGCTGCAGTGTGAGTTGCAGTTTTTTGACTCGGCGACAGAGAAACAAGAATGATATAGTTCCATGTCAGGATGGCGTATGGCTTGCGGGGGTGGGGGGGTGGGTTTGGCACACCTTGCTGGTGCTCCCAATGCATCGGCTGCCCTTGTCCTTCCTAGGTGGTTGAGGTCGTGGGTTTGGAAGGTGCTGTCGCAGGAACCTTGGCGAGTTGTTACACTGGGTGATAACGGGACAAGTTAAAGACTTGGGACAAGAGGAGGTGGACATGGTTGCAGCAATTTAGCAGAGCGGGAGGGAAGCACGGAAAATGTGGCAATTGGAAAAGGTCAGCATAGCCCCGGAATGCAGTGTTCCAAAGGCAGGGAGACCCCAGAGATGTAGCCCACCCCCCAACCATGTCGCTCGTGGCTGTCCTTCATTTCGATGAAAAACGTCTGCTCAGAGTCGCACGTTTCTGTCGCGGATCTTCATGTGAGTGAACAGGCCGATTCGCAACCTGCACATGCGACAGGATGGCCCACGGGTCGAGGGAACCCGTGTGGGACAGGAGTGTGGTGTTAACAACCATTCTGTACACGAGGACCTTTCTTGAGGTGTGGAGGTCTTTGTTGTCAAACACTCGTTGCGGTAGTTTGTCGAAGACCGATCCACTGTTGGATCTCCTCGTCACTGGTGGCCATTTGAGGGAGGTGGCTGCCAAGGTACAGGAAATGTTCACCTGTTTCACAGTGTCTCTTTCAACATACATGTGAGGTGGAATGTTTGGCCGACCAGGTGCGGGTCGATAGATGAGTTTTGTTTTGGCAGCACTCGAGGACAGGCCGAGTCACTCATGTGCTGAATTGAAGAGATTTGAGAGTGCTTTGCAGATCTGATGTGGAGTGGACAATGGCACTGCGGTCCACCCACAAACTGGAGATCATGTCGCTCTCTGGTGGCCAGTTTATTTTTGGCGCAGGCGTATTTAATACTCACACCAGAGGACCGGTGATCTTTGACGTGAATAGCCACCATCTGGTGAATTGTAACCAGAATGGGGGCTATCACACTGCTTTGCTTGACCCCAGTCAGGCTTTCAAAGGCTTCGGTTTCAGATCTCCCACTCAAAACAGGCACAGTGATTCAATCACAAAGCAAGATTGTGATGAAGGACATGCAAGGACATGCCATTTACTGAGTCAAATACTTCGGGCCAGTTCGATGAATGGAATGAAGACTTCCTGGTGTTGTTCTCAAAATGTTTCTTGGGTTTTTTGTTTGAGGCAACAAAGACCATGTCAGGGCTTCCTCTGGAAGCTCCAATGCCACACCCTGTCTCTGGGAGGAACTCCTTAGCCACAGAAAGTGGCCAATTCAGGTGAATGTGTGCCAGGATTTTCCCGGCCATGGCACAAGAAGGAAATACCTCGAGGGTCCCAAATCACCATTTATCCCCATTCTTGAAGTTAGTTACAATTGTCACATTCCTATACTTAGGAGAAGTGATGCCAATTGGCAGTACAGTGGGCTAGCACTGCTGCCTCACAGCGCCAGGGACCTGAATTCGATTCCCGGCTTGGGTCACTGTCTGTGCGGCGTCTGCACGCTCTCCCCGTGTCTGCGTGGGCTTCCTCCGGATGCTCTGGTTTCCTCTCTCAGTCCAAAAGACGTGCTGGTTCAGTGTATTTGCCATGCTAAATTCTCCCTCAGTGTACCCGAACAGGCGACTCGGGGATTTTCACAGTAACTTCATTGCAGTGTTAATGTAAGGCTACTGTGACACTAAAAAATAAACTTTACCTTTAAAATTCTTCCTCGCAAATCCATAGGATAAATTTATAGAGTCTTGATGTAAACAGAAGTCCACCAGCTTTGGAGCTGGAATACCATCGGAACCACAGGCTTTGTTTCCCCATCTGTTTGATTGCTTGTTACAGATCTCCCATTGATGGTGGTTCACCCAAGGATTGTACCACAGGGTACTTTTTTGTAATATTTGTTCATGGGATGTGGGCTTTGCTGGCTAGGCCAGCACTCATTGGCCATCCCTAACTGCCCTCCTGAGAAGATGGAGGGGAGCTGTTTTCTTGAATCGCTGCACTCCACGTAGTGTAGGTATTGTTAGGGAGGGAATTTCAAGATCCTGACCCAGCGACCGTGGAGGAACGGTGATATATTTCCAAGTCAGGACAGGCTGGAGGATAGCCTGAAGGGTACGAGCTGCCATTGTGGAGTCACGGTTGAGGGGTTGTTTGCAGTGCGCTTTCCAGTGTTGGTGGATGGCACTGCCATCCTTAGAAAGATAAACACTGTCCCGTGACGAATGCCAATGGGAATTTGCCCAATTGACCTTGGGCTGCGAATGGTCCTGGTGACTTTTTTTTAAAAAGCTTTGCGTGTCATGAAGTTCGGCAGGTTGTTGGATCTCTCAAACGTTCTCTTCCCACAACTTGTCCGTTATCCTCTGGATTTATTTTTGGCTGACGGTGTTGAAATGTTGCCTTCATGAGTTTAGCCTTGGGTTGCTCTGTCAGGCCGTGAAGGCTGATCGTTTTTGTTCCAGGGGGTCACATATTTCAGCTTCCTCCCTGAGCCAGTCCTGGTGGTAATGATGATGCTGAAACCCAATGGCCTGGGCGCACGAGGCCTGTACGGCTGACATTATTTGATCCGTGTTCTGGAATGAAGTTGGATGTTTGGAAATGTTTCCGATTCCAGTGAGTTGCATTTGGAATTCCTCTATTCATTCGGAGGCAGCCTTAAGGGTGAGACATTGATCTTCTTCCTCTTGGAGTTCGGGGTCTTGCAATGTCTTGGTGCTGGGCGGGTGTTCATCACTAACCAAGCAATTCAGTGATCTGTTCATCAGGCATCAATCCCCCACATGGATCGAGCGATATCAGACAATGACATAATCCAGGAGGTGCCAGTACTTTGATCCAGGTTACTTCCATCTAGTTAGTGTTTTGTCTTTCTGGCAGAGGTTTGCTGTAATGAGGCCACTTTGTAAAGCAGGAGGCCGTTATTTGCATTGGCTTTTCCCAGCCTGCTTTTCTCAGTGATTCCTCTCCAGACATCGGAGTTCCTGGCATCAATTCTCCTGGAAGAATGAGCTCTTCTCCTTTCCAGATGATGATGAAAATTTAATCAAGGTCAGAATTTAGAGAATCATAGAATCCCGACAGTGCAGAAAGAGGCTGTTCGGCTGATTGAGTCTGCACCGACAACAATCCCACCCAAATCCAAAGCTGTAACCCCATATATTTACCCTGCTGACCCCCTTGACACTGAGGAGCAATTTTAGCATGGCCAATCAACCTAACTTACACATCTTCAGAGGAAACCGGAGCACCCGGAGGAAACCCACACAGACACAGGAAGAATGTGCAAACTCCACGCAGTCACCCAAAGCTGGAACTGAACCTGGATCCCTGGTGCTGTGAGGCAGCAGCGCTAACCACGATGCCGCTTAAATTGCCCGGAGTCAAAGGTCAGGCATAAGTGCTGATGATAGAATTATAGAATCCCTACAGAGCAGCAGGAGGCCATTTGGCCCATCGAGTCTGCACCAACAACAATCCCCCCAGGCCCTATTCCAGTAACTCCCACATATTTACCCCGCTAATCCTTCTAATCTATACATGCCAGGACACTAAGTGGCAATTTGGCATTGCCAATGCACCTAACCCGCACATACGCTGGGCAACAAAGGTAGGTATAGAGAGACCAATAGAGCGAGACAGTGTGGGAGAGGGTCTCGGGAGACCAATAGAGCGAGACAGTGTGTGGGAGAGGGTCTCGAGAGACCAGTAGAGTGAGACAGTGTGTGGGAGAGGGTCTCGAGAGACCAGTAGAGTGAGACAGTGTGTGGGAGAGAAAGGCAGTAATTTGCTGCCAGCTTCTGGAGAAGATCTCAGGAATTTATTTGTGAGCAACTAGCTGCCAATATTTCGGAATATAATTACCGTATAAGTGTGCCAACTAAGCAGGGGACCTCAAATTACTCTCGCCCACTTTAGCTTGAACTTTGGAATTCTCTCTGTCCAAACCTCTTTGTTCCTCCTCATCTTTCTCTCTCTCTCCTTTAAGATTAAAATCACCTTCTTTATGGTCACCTGCCCTAATACCGCACAACATTTAAGAAGCATTTTGATTGGTTAAAACGCCAGAGCAGAGAAAACTATGGACCAAGAAAAATGTTTAATGACAGGCGCAGACATGATGGATCGAAGGGCAATTTCCTGTTTTGTAAAATTCTTAATATCTCTGACTTTATTACGCTTCCTGTGATATTTGTGTCTGATTACGCTTCTGCAAAGCATTGTGGGGTATTTTCTACCTCTGCCTCAATGTGAGTTGCCATTTATTAAAGGCAAGAGGCCTTAAAGGGGCAGGTCCAGGGATCCGCGTTCAATTCCGGGTGATTGTCTGTGTGGAATTTGCACGTTCTCCCCGTGTCTGCGTGGGTTTCTTCCGAGTGCTCCGGTTTCCTCCCACAGCCCAAAGATGTGCAGATTGGGTTGATTGGCCATGTTAAATTGTCCCTTAGCATCAGGGGATTAGTGAGGCAAATAGCGAGGTTAAGGGGATAGGTCCTGGGTGGGATTGTGGTCGGTGCAGACTTGATGGGCCAAATGGCCTCTCTCTGCACTGTAGGGATTCTGTGATTCTCTGGGCAATGCCAGTGCAGGTTACTAACACTGTCTCTTGGGTGGCACTGATCACTATGGAAGGCGTGTGAGGAGCAGGGCAGGTGTAGCAATGTTTCCTAACCTAGTTTCTCCCTCCCCTCTCTCTCTCTCCCTCCTCTCTCTCTCTCTCTCTCTCTCCCTCCTGTCTTTCAGAAACCTGCTACTGGAGATCCTCCACAACATGTGCTACGCAGCCTCGGCCGAGGAATATGACCTGCTGTACCACCAGCTCCTCGACACCAACACCCAGCGGGCAATCGACTATTTCCACAAGAACTGGCACGAGAGCCGCAGCCAGTGGGTGGAGGGCTTCAAGCACGAGAGCGAGACCTACCTGACCAGCACCATCAACCGGGTCGAGCAGCTGAGCCAGAAGCTTCAGGCCGCGGTGGGCAAGTTCACCGACTCGGTCACCTTCGTGCAGGACCTGCTGAAGGCCGTGGACCTGCAGCGGACGGAGTGCGACTACCGGGCGGTGCGCATGTTCCAGAAGCCGCCCCTCGTGGCGCTGGAGGCCAGCTCCGCTGCCTCGGCCTACTCTGGCCTCCTCACCGGCTTCGCCTTCTCGCGAGTGCAGCGGGAGCTGGAGGAGGCCCAGTGGGTGACCTTCCTCAGCCTGGAGGGTGAGCAGGCGCAGCCCGTCTCCCGCCGGCGGGCCGTGGTGACGGGCCAGAGCAGCTGCCAGTGCGCCTTCCACACCGCCATGCGGCTGCCCTGCCGCCACATCCTGGCCTTCCGGCAGCTGCGGGGCGCCGACCTCTTTGAGCCGGCCCTCTGTTCCCCCCGCTGGACCCGTGAGCACTACCTGAGGAACCACCCGGTCTTCCGCACCAGCACCGAGGCACCAGCCGCCGGCACGGCCCCGTCCCCGCCCCCGCCCCAGCAGCCCGAGTCGCCGAGAGAGAAGACAACGACACCGCCCCCGGTGCAGCAGGAGCGATACCACCAGGCCTTCAAGGTAGCTCAGAAACTCTCCGTGCTCGCTGCCGAGTGTCCCGCCGAGGAGTTTGGCAGCTGCTTGGCGGTCATGACTGCTGTCACCAACATCTGGGCCAGAGGTGGCCAGGTGCAAGTCACCGAGATTAATGGTTGGTAGAGCCGCAACTTCAGAGAATCAGTCATAACCTAACGGGCTCGGGCGGAGAGGGCGGGCAGGCAGGGGGACGGTGAGAATTTGGGAATTAGTTGTGGATGGTAGGGATCTAAAACAGCAGGATTAGAAATGGCACAATTCCCCCCCCAGCCCCCCCCCGCACAAACAAACGTGCCCCCGCAATCGCACACATACTCCAACTTGTGCACTAACAAGTGGGCAAAGGTACATCAGCCAACACATACGTGGGAAGACATGTGCGAGCGGTCATGCATGTGAACAGATAGACAAATGACCAGATACGTAGATGCACATGAACAGATACACACACAACTGCGATGCACATTTGTGAGTCGATGGACATGCTCCCATGAATGGATTCATACCTGTGGATGATCTCATGCGTGAGTGGATGCACATACAGAAGCTGATAGACGCACACACACACACACACATGGCCAGCTCTCCCCCCCCCCCCCCCGCCCACACACACACACACACACATGGCCAGCTCTTCTCCCCCCCACCCCCACACACATACACACATGCAAGCTGGTACACACATGCAGGCTAATGGGGGGGCAGTGGCACAATGGTATTGTCGCTGGACTAGTAATCTAGAGACAAAGCGTTATGCTCTGGTGACCCGAATTCGAATCCCGCCACAGCAGATGGTGAAATTCAATTTCAATAAAAATCTGCAATTAAAAGTCTGACGATGACCATAAAACCATTGTCGATTGTTGTAAAAATGACCCATTTTGGTCACTAATGTCCTTCAGGGAAGGAAATCTCTCATCTTTACCTGGTCTGGCCTACACGTGACTCCAGGTCGACACAATGTGGTTGACTCTTAATTCTGGCCCAGCCACTGACACCCACATCCCATGAACAACTTAAAAAATCACACCGGCCAGCTTATACACAAACACACAAGCTACTACACCCAGGCAGGCCGAGGCACAAACAGGCAGGCTGATACACATCAGCGCAAACGAATACTCAAACGCATGCAATCTGATACACAAACATGCAAGCTGATATCCGTGCGCATGTTGATACACAAGCTAACACACACATGCACCCAAGGCACTACGTACATGGTAATATTCATGCACCAGCTAATACATACAGCCTCCTTCCCCTCCAGTACATCTGTGCCCCCACACGGAATACGCACATGGCATCTAATGCACACGCAAGCTAACATGTACGATAATGCAAGTGCACAAGCTACACATGTAGTTTCCATGTTTACACATGTAAACTTGTGCACACACATATTAGCTAATACATACACACACACACACAAGTGTATACAGAAGTGGACACACGTGCATGTGCGTAAGCATGCACAGATTTATTCTAACTCAGACTGGCAGAAACAGCGTCACACAAACTTGTGGACATGCACAGACACAATAATACAGGCAAACTCACTTCAACAACAGTTCCCACCACTCAACGAATCTGTGCGACTCTGGCCCACATGATTCTGAGGTACCTGCCCTGTTTGCTCTTTTGTACTATCCCCAACAGGGCACTGGGCATGCTGAGCTGTGAGGTGAGAGAGAGACAGTCGCAATACTGGCGGAGACAGCGTGCAGTAAGAGACGGTGTAAAGAGGAGCAGATACCGCGTTGTTATTAGGGGATGGATAGCACTCACAACCCAGAGGGTGGGTAGTCCGAGTGTTACCACAGCGAGAGTTATTGGAAAGGACTTTGAAAAAGGAGGCGAAACTTAGAGTAGTCGTGTCAGGAGTCGTGAAGTATTGAGGAAAACAGCAGGAGGTTCCGCTGAGGGCTTATCACTAACCAGGAGCTAAATTACAGAACAAGACTTGGAGGGTGAATGCATGAGCCACAGTTAATGAACATAGGGGCAGGTAGGTGGACAAATGATGGAAGGAGGGTTTGCATATCGTGGGACATTGTGACAGCAGGACTCGCAACGATGGGCTGTCACACTGGGATGAGCTAGGACCAGGATGCTGGAGGAGAGGGTGAATCTGGCAGTAGAAAAGATTTTAAACCAATGAGAGGGGGGTGACGGGAAGGAGAAAACTGAAATAGTTAGGAGCAAAGTCCAACTCCTCGATTAGTGATGCTCAAATATAACAAATATCTCAGGTTGAGAAACAAATATCACAATTAATGACAAAACAACTGATCAGGATGCTCAGAAATGGTGAAATTCATGGAGTGTGACAGCAGAGACACTCTTACTTAGATATAAAAATTCATTGTCACGGATTATTGCTGCACTCCCGTCACTGATCACTATTGTGTCCTCTATCACCATTGCTTGTTGCACGCACCCTATTGTGTGTGAGCTCTGTCGCTTCCGTGCCCTTTGTTTCCATTTGTTACCCCAACTTCTTACCATTTGTTACCTTCCTGGTTAATGATAACCCTCTGACGCCAGTTATTATCATGCCCTGTATCACCATTTATTACCGTGTCCTCTATCACCGATGGCCTGTATCACCGTGTGTTGTGCCCTCTGGTACTTTCCTATGGTGCTCGATCATCATTAATAGATGTCTGCACAAAGTCCAGTATCTTTCACGACTCTTCAGTTACTGAAGCAGTCCAAATGCAGCGAGATCCTGGACAATATCCAGGCTTGGGCTGATAAGTGGCAAGTAAATTCTTGCCACACAAGTGCCAGGCAATGGTCACCTCCAACAAGAGAGAATCTAACCATCGCTCCCTGACATTCAGAAGCACTACCATTGCTCAATCCCCCGCTATCAATATCCTGGGGGTTATTATTAACCAGGAACTGAACTGGACTGACCATGTTGATACTGTGGCTACAAGGACAGGTCAAAGGCTGGGAATCCAGCGATGAGTAACTCACCTCCCGACTCCCAAACCCTGTCTAACATCTACAAGGCACAGGTCAGGACTGTGATGGAATACTCTCCACGTGCCTGGATGGGTGCGGCTCCAACAACACTCGAGAAGCTTGACACCATCGGAGCCCACTTAATTATAACCCATTCCACCCTCCATTCACCAATGCACAGTGGCCTCAGTGTGTACCATCTACAAGATGTACTGCAGGGACTCACCAAGATTCCTGAGACAGAACCAACCAAACCCAAAACCACTACCACCTAGAAAGACATGAGCAGCAGATGCATGGGAACACCACCACCTGGAAGTTCCCTTCCAAGCCACTCACCAGCCCAACTTGGAAACATATCGCCGTTCCTTCACTGTCGCTGGGTCAGAATCCTGGAACCCCCTCCCTAACAGCACTGTGGGTGTACCTACACCTCAGGGACTACATAGAAACCCTACAGTGCAGAAGGAGGCCATTCGGCCCATCGAGTCTGCACCGACCACAATCCCACCCAGGCCCTACCCCCACATATTTACCCACTAATCCCTCTAACCAACGCATCACAGGACTCTAAGGGGCAATTTTTTAACCTGGCCAATCAACCTAACCCGCACATCTTTGGACTGTGGGAGGAAATCGGAGCACCCGGAGGAAACCCACGCAGACACGAGGAGAATGTGCAAACTCCACACAGACAGTGACCCGAGCCGGGAATCGAACCCGGGACCCTGGAGCTGTGAAGCAGCAGTGCTAACCACTGTGCTACCGTGCTACAGAGGCTCAAGAAGGCAGGTCACCACCATCTTCTGAAGAGCAACTAGGGACAATAAATGATGGCCAAACCAGTGACGCCCACTTCCCATAAATGAATTTTAAAAGAAATTAATGATTCTGCATATTCTCTAATAGTTTTTGTGACTGAACTTGTCCTCTAACATCTCTCACTGGCACTTGCTGCTGTATTTTCAGTGACTCCCACAAAAGAGGAGAAGCCGTCGGCTCCAGACGACCTGCCAAGTGATGTTGACAACGTAAATCAGAACTGATTTTAGACCTGACATGTACACAGCGGGAGCGGTTCCAAGTTCAACGTGCTGCATTATCCACATTTCGGATGGTCCCAGGAGTCGGTCGGACTGAGGTTGTTTTTCTTTTCCTCTATCTGGATCTAGCTTCTCTGTGTGCGGATGTGTTAGACACAGACGCACATACACACACACACACACACAAAACAGAACACACACACTTACAGCCATGCACAACCCCCCCACCCCCCAATCACCACTGCACAGTGACCTACTGACAGGCCTTGGATTCAGCGTTGAAGCCAAATCAATTTGTAGGTGTGAGGGGAAAATGACATTTGGCTCGTCCTGACGGAGAGGGAGACTTTGTGGCGATCTTGGTGAAGCTTTGATATTTGCAAAGGGAATTGACAAGTTGTTCCATTCTCGAGGGATGAGAGTCTAAAACTGGCATTTGTTGAAGCTTTTATCAGTGTCACAAGTAGGCTTACGTTATACTGCAATGAAGTTACTGTGAAAATCCCTTAGTCGCCACACTCCGGCACCTGTTCAGGTACGCTGAGGGAGAATTTAGCATGGCCAATGCACCTAACCCGCACATCTTTCGGACTGAGAGAGGAAACCGGAGCACCCGGAGGAAACCCACAAAGATACGGGGAGAAAGTAAAGCTCCACATAGACAGTGACCCAAGCCGGGAATCGAACCCGGGTCCCTGGTGCTGTGAGGCAGCGGTACTAACCACTGTGTCGCCCTGGGAGGAGGAAAGGAGACTTTTAACCCCTCAGTAGCAGTTGCAGAGTGAATGGGCAGAGAAACAGATCGAAGTGGACAGTATTCCCAACCTCGACACGGAGATGGTGTGTTTCTGATGAGCATCGAGGGGGTGTCCATACTGTTTGCATGGGTATCGCCACTCCTCTGGCTTCCAGTCAGTGACGTGGGCAGTGTGAGGGGGAGTACAGGGCGTTAAGAGTCCAGCCCGATGATTCTGTGACCAACATCAGAACAGCAGGAGACGATTCAGCCCCTCACAAGACCAGCAGGAACTGCTGGACAGTGAGTAGACTGGCCTCCCTTGCTAAGCTGCAGATGCTTGGGAATTGTTCCGCCCCCTCCTCCCCAGCTGGTGGACTGGCTGAAGGCAGCTCACTTATTACAGGCCCAGGCTGGAGCCAGGGATTTTCCTGGTGGGCAGTACATGTACCTTTTGTAATGTCCTTCCCTCATTAGGCCATTGGTGGGAAAGAGAGAGTCCCAAAACAAAACAATCCTTTCACGACAAACAGAAAGAGTTGGAAATTCTTGACCAGGTTCTTTCTCGACTGGGACCAATAAGAAATGTTTTCTAAAATGGCCTGGAACCGTGCCCTTGGACCTTGGTGTCAGCTTGGTTCAATTGGCAGCAGGTTAATTGTTTGGTCAGGAGTTGTGGGTTCAGATTTCATTCCATATTCCTTACTGCCATTCAGGGCCTGCACTGAGGAAACGAGTATGGCAGGCGGAGAGATTAAACCAGGGAGCTGTTTAGGTGGATGACTCCACTCTGGAATTCCCTCCCTAATGGCTGTTCACCTCCCTCGAGACCTGACTTAAAACCCACCTCTTCTGCTGACCCCTTTTAATATCTCCCCCTTTGGAAGAGACAGATGGTAATGTCTTTGAGCTAGTAACTCAGAGGCACAAGCTAAGGCCCTGGGCACTGGGTTCAAATCCCCAACACATCAGCTGGTGGAATTTAAATTCAATGAATTACTTAAAATAGTAATCTGGAATTGTAAAGCTCCTGTCTGCAATACTCACTTCGAAACCAGTGCCAATCTGCCTTAAAAAACCCATTTAGTTTACTAATGTCCTTTAGGGAAGGAAATCTGCCGTCCTTACCCAGTCTGGCCTACATGTGACTCCAGATCCATAGCAACATGGTTGACTCTTAACTGCCCTGAAATGGCTGAGCGAGACACTCAGTTCAAGGGGCAATTGGGGATGGGCAACAAGTGGTGTCCAGAGTTAGAATTAGAGACCAGATTGAGAGGAGTGCAGAGATCTCCAAGGATGATAGTGCTGGAGATGGTTACAGACAGATAGGGGTGGGAATGAGGCTTTGGAGGGATCTGAAAACAAGGTTGAGAATTTTTGACGTGTTGTCGGCCCAGGATCCAGGTCAGCGAGTTTATCATCCCATCTGCTGCTATCAGCTGGGAGGAATGCCTCAAATCCAAAGATTCCTGGATTGTACGCAAGTACCTCGAGCTTACGTACGTATGTACGAATTAGGAGTTGGCTACTCAGCCCCTTGAGCCTGTGCCACCCGCCTACCGCCAAATAGCCTTTTACCCCCGTGTTAATCAAGAATCTATCCAGTTCGACCTTAAAAAATATTCAAAGATTCTGCCTTTTAAGGAAGAGTCTTCCAGAGACCCTCAACCCTCTGAGAGAAAAACATTTCTCCTCATCTCCGTCTTAAATGAGCAACCCCTTATTTTTAAATATTGACCCTAGTTCTAGATCCTCCCACAAAAGGAAACATCTTCTCCACATCCACCCTGTCAATACCACTCAGAATCTTAAAGGTTTCGATCTTACTCTTCTAAGCTCTACTGGATACAAACCTAACCCCACCAACCTTTCAACCCACACATTCCTGATATTAGCCCAGTAAAGCTACTCTAAATTGCTTCTGACACATGTACATCTTTCCTTATATAAGGAGACCAATAATGTCCAATACAACTGAAGCATAACCTCTCTACCTATGTGACCAGTTCCTCTCACAATAAATGATGACATTCTATTAGCTTTCCCTCTCTGTGTGGTCTGTAAGGGTTGTAATATGAAACAAATCTTGCCAACCTGAGCCCACTTCCTCGTGTATGCAAGCCTTATTACTGAACTGTTTGTTATTTAACACACCGAGAGGATAGTGTGGTCACTGATGTTAATCTCACTCGCAGTCCCTCAGCCTGTGCTCTGGCGGACTGACTTGATCCTGTTCCTGAGTGAGGAAAAGTGAGTTGAGTGTTCCTTTGCCCAATGCTTGGTGCCCTTTAGCCGAGCACATTCATCAAACATCTCCAGTTTGGTGGCAGAGTGAATAGTCACATGGACAGTTGGCTTGTCTTGGGTAGGGTATACTGAGGAGCGAATGCTGTTTGGAAAACCAGGAGAGGTGTTTAGTGCCATGGAGCTTGCATAGTCATCTTAAATGGCCTCAAATTAGCTCAGAACTGGTTCACTGTACCTCTGCCCTCCCTTGCTTTCTCTCCCCACTTCCCCCTATCCCTCTTGCCCTCTCCCATTCTCCCTCACTCTCCAACTCCCTCCCACTCATGCTGGCCCATTCTCCCTCACTTTCCCACGACCTCTCTCTCA
Organism: Mustelus asterias; assembly: GCF_964213995.1. Classification (NCBI taxonomy): domain Eukaryota; kingdom Metazoa; phylum Chordata; class Chondrichthyes; order Carcharhiniformes; family Triakidae; genus Mustelus; species Mustelus asterias. The sequence continues at coordinate 31,312,127 of NC_135808.1, forward strand.
CTCTCCATTTCCTCCCTCTCTCCCTCTATTTTATCCGCTCTCGCTCTCTCCATCCTTCCTCACCTCTCTCTCTCTCTGCTCAATCTCTCCTTCTTCACCTCTTGCTCCCTCCCTCCCCCTCACACTACTTCTTTTTCACTCCCTCCCTCCCTCTTGTTCTCTCCCTCTCTCCCTCCACCTCGGTCTCGCCCTCCCTCCCCCTCAGTCTCGCCCTCCCTTCCTCTCGTTCTCGCCCTCCCTCTCGTTCTCGCCCTCCCTCCCTCCCTCTCGTTCTCGCCCTCCCTCCATCCCTCTCATTCTCACCCTCCCTCCATCCCTCTCGTTCTCTCCCTCCCTCCTTCTCCCTCGGTCTCGTCCCCCCTCCCCCTCTTGACCTGTCTTGTTGCCTTTTCCTAGCTTCCTCGCTTGCTCTACCTCCCTCTCTCTCCCCTCCACTTTCTCCCATGTAACCTCTCTTGCGTACATTCTCACCCTATGTGCTCTCCTCCTTTTGTCCAGTTTCTGTGTCTGTAACAGGCTTCTCTCTGGGATTTTTGCCACTCTCTGCCCCTAGATGCCTTAGCTTCCTCACTCTTCCTGCGTTGTTGAGATCCTGTTCAGAGCTCCTGTGCAGTGACTGATTCTTGTTGATCAGTGTACCCGATCCATCCTCTCCTGAATGAAATCCTCTATTTTTATTAATGCATCAAGTCTTTTTGGATATGTGAAGAATTTTTTGCGACAATGTTGGGGCTAGCTCAATGTTTTGAATTAACTTTCCCTGTTGTGTGAAAGGTCCAATGTGATTGTGAATTGTTCACACTTTTTTTAACATTGTAGTGAAGCTTGTGAATCTGCAGAGTGGTTTCTGTACAATAAAGGATTTTTTTTCCAGTGAAACCATGGCTTTGTGTTGAATCCCTTTTCCCCAACATGGTGATGGATGGCTGCCTGCGGACAGTGACTGGCCATCGTAGTCACTGGATAACCCACAGAGGGAATGTTACATGAACTGGAAGCATAGCGTTTTCATTGCTCTGTTGAATTACACAGGGAAAAATGTTACGGATTGAGTGAAAATAATCTGTTTGGCATCATTTCCAGTGAGTGTTTCCCAGGCAGTGACATAGTGGTAATGTCACTGGACTAGTTATCCAGAGGCCCAGGGATAGCGATTCAAATCCCACCACGTCAGCTCGTGGAATTCATAAAATCTGGAATTGAGAGATGGAGAGAGCGAGACGGGTGGGGGAAGGGAGCAGGACAGAGAAATCAAGAGAGGGCAGAGATACAGATCTGAGCTCATTTGAGGCCAATTAGGAGGACTAAAAAGCTACTGTCAGTAATCGTGACCACAAAACCATTATGGTTAAAAACCCATCTGATTCACTAATGTCTGTTTAGGGAAGGAAATCTGCTGTCCTTACCCAGTCTGACCGACATGTGACTTCAGAGCCACAGTAACGCGGTTTACTCTTAACTGCCCCTTTGAAAGGGTTACTTAGTTCACGGGCAACTAGGAATGGGCAATGAATGCTGGCCTTGCCAATGACATCTACATCCCACAGACGATTTCCCCAGCTTGATCCCCATCTGAAATTCACGCCATCCCCGGCTCCAACAACATTCTATATAATATCTGCATAAATATAGATACAATTATTAAAATTTGCACATTATGGATTAACGTATAACACACAATATAGACATGAAAATCTGTGGTGAAACTTCCGGATGCTCGGTGACCGGTCACTAAATCTGTGTCCACTTGCTTTGCCGCTGCCCTCTGCCATAGTTACCATGGGGAATAGTTAGGGTTTAGTGCCATACGGGTTCATACCAGGAGTAACCGCGCTACTGTGGACCAATGGAATCCAGGAGAAATGTTAATGTATCTTGGTGCTGAGCACAGTACGAAGTCTCACAACACCAGGTTAAAGTCCAACAGCTTTATTTGGTAGCAAACGCCACTAGCTTTTGGAGCGCTGCTCCTTCGTCAGGTGAGTGGGAGTTCTGTTCACAAACAGGGCATATAAAGACACAAACTCAATTTACAAAATAATGATTGGAATGCGAGTCTTTACAGCTAATCAAGTCTTAACATCACATTGTCTGTACCTTTAAGACTCGATTAGCTGTCGACTCGCATTCCGACCATTATTCTGTAAATTGAGTTTGTGTCTTTATATTCCCTGTTTGTGAACAGAACTCCCACTCACCTGATGAAGGAGCAGCGCTCTGAAAGCTAGTGGCATTTGAACATAGAACATTACAGCGCAGTACGGGCCCTTCGGCCCTTGATGTTGCGCCGACCAGTGAAACCAATCTAAAGCCCCTCTAATCTACACTATTCCAATATCATCCATATGTTTATCCAATAACCATTTGAATGCTCTTAATGTTGACGAGTCCACTACTGCTGCAGGCAGGGCATTCCACGCCCTCTCTACTCTCTGAGTAAAGAACCTACCTCTGACATCTGTCCGAGATCTATCACCCCTCAATTTAAAGCTATGTCCCCTCGTGTTAGCCATCACCATCCGAGGAAAAAGGCTCTCACTATCCACCCCATCTAATCCTCTGATCATCTTGTATGCCTCTATTAAGTCACCTCTTAACCTTCTCTCTAACGAAAACAACCTCAAGTCCTTCAGCCTTTCCTCATACGATCTTCCCACCATACCAGGCAACATCCTGGTAAATCTCCTCTGCACCCTTTCCAACGCTTCCGCATCTTTCCCACAATGCGGCGACCAGAACTGTACGCAATACTCCAAATGCAGCCGCACCAGAGTTTTGTACAGTTGCAGCATGACCTCATGGCTCCGAAACTCAATCCCTCTACCAATAAAAGCTAACACACCGTACGCCTTCTTAACAACCCGATCAACCTGGGTGCCAACTTTCAGGGATCTATGCATATGGACACCCAGATCCCTCTGTTCATCCATACTACCAAGTATCTTACCATTAGCCCAGTACTCTGTATTCCTGTTACTCCTTCCAAAGTGAATCACCTCACACATTTCCGCATTAAACTCCATTTGCCACCTCTCAGCCCAGCTCTGCAGCTTATCTATGTCCCTCTGTAACCTGCCACTTCCCTCTGCACTGTCTACAACTCCACCGACTAGTGTCATCCGCAAATTTACTAATCCATCCTTCTACGCCCTCATCCATGTCATTTTTAAAAATGACAAACAGCAGTGGCCCCAAAACAGATCATTGCGGTACACCACTAGTAACTGAACTCCAGGATGAATATTTTCGATCAAACACCACCCTCTGTTTTCTTACAGCTAGCCGATTCCTGATCCAAACCACTAAATCACCCTCAATCCCATGTGTCCGTATTTTCTGCAATAGTTTGTCATGGGGAACCTTATCAAACGCTTTGCTGAAATCCATATACACCACATCAACCGCTTTACCCTCATCCACCTCTTTGGTCACTTTCTCAAAGAACTCAATAAGGTTTGTGAGGCACGACCTACCCTTCACAAAACCGTGCTGACTATCCCTAATCAAATTATTCCTTTCTAGATGATTATAAATCCTATCTCTTATAATTCTTTCCAAAACTTTGCCCATAACAGAAGTAAGGCTCACCGGTCTATAATTACCAGGGTTGTCCCTACTCCCCTTCTTGAACAAGGGGACAACATTTGCTATCCTCCAGTCTTCTGGCACTGTTCCTGTAGACAATGACGACACAAAGATCAAAGCCAAAGGTTCTGCAATCTCCTCTCCAGCCTCCCAGAGAATCCTACGATAAATCCCATCCGGCCCAGGGGACTTATCTATTTTTACCCTTTCCAGAATTGCTAACACCTCCTCCTTATGAACCTCAATCCTGTCCAGTCCAACAGCCTGCATCTCCGTACTCCCCTCAACAACACTGTCCCTCTCATGTGTGAATACCAACGAAAAATATTCATTTAGTGCCTCTCCTATCTCTTCAGACTCCATGCACAACTTCCCAGTACTGTCCTTGATTGGCCCTAGTCTTACCCTAGTCATTCTTTTACTCCTGACATACCTATAGAAAGCTTTAGGGTTTTCCTTGATCCTACCTGCCAAAGACTTCTCATGTCCCCCTCCTGGCTTTTCTTAACTCTTTCTTTAGGTCCTTCCTGGCTAACTTGTAACTCTCAAGCGCCCTGACTAAGCCTTCATGTCTCATCTTAACATAAGTCGCCTTCTTCCTCTTCACATGAGATTCAACCTCTTTAGTAAACCACGGTTCCCTCACACGTCTGCTTCCTCCCTGCCTGACAGGTACATATTTATCAAGGACGCGTAGTAGCTGTTCCTTGAACAAGCTTCACATTACAATTGTGCCCATCCCCTGCAGTTTCCTTCCCCAACCTATGCCACCTAAATCTCGCCTAATCGCATCATAATTTCCTTTCCCCCAGCTATAACTCTTGCCCTTTAGAATATACCTATCCCTTTCCATTGCTAAGGTAAACGTAATCGAATTGTGGTCACTATCACCAACCTTGCTACCAAATAAACCTGTTGGACTTTAACCTGGTGTTGTGAGACTTCTTACTGTGTTTACCCCAGTCCAACGCCGGCATCTCCATATCTTGGTGCTGAGCACAGAGCTTTGAGCCGTTAGTGAGTCACTCCTATCTGAACATTAGACATTTATATCATAGAATCCTACAGTGCAGAAAGAGGCAATTCGGCCTATTGAGTCTGCACCAACCACAATTCCACCAGGCCCTATCCCCTTAACCCCATGCATTTACCCTAGCTAGTCCCCCTGACACCAAGGGGCAATTTAGCATAGCCAATCCACCTAACCCACCTATCTTTGGACTGTGGAAGGAAACCGGAGCTCCCGGGGAAACCCGCGCAGAACGGGAAGAACGTGCAGACTCCACACAGTGTCGCAAGCCGGGAATCGAACCCGGGTCCCTGGCGCTGTGCGGCAGCAGTGCTAACCACTGTGCCATCGTGCCGTCCCTTTAAACTATAACGAATTTCAATGCACTTTACGGAGAAGGAATATAGGTAGCCAACAATGACGGAGACGTCGCTGAGGGCCAGAAAGATAAGGGACAGCGACCAAAGACAATGCTATCTTGTCTTCCCAATGTTGAATTGGTGGACATTTCTGCTCATCCAGTACTGAATATCAGACAAGAGTCTGCTAATTGTGAATTAGAGGATGGGGAGGTGTGAGAGGTGGTGGAGTAACAACTGGGTGTTGCATGTGTACGTGTGAAAGGTGAGGCGTTTTCCGATGTTACAAAGTGGCAGGATGTGGATAATAATTAGGATAGTGGCCAAGGATTGATATTTGGGGGATACCAGAGGTAATAGCGTGGGAGGGGGAAGGAAAGCCAATTGTTAATCTGCATCTGATGAGATAGGTAAGGGCGGGTGCAAACCCGCCGGAGTACAAGTGAAGAGGCACTGTAGGAAGGTGGTGCTGTCAACTAAGCCAAAGGCTGCCGACAGGATGAGCAGGAAGAGGAGGGAAGATTTACCATTCTCGCAGTCACACAGGATGTAATTTTTGCTGTCGATAAAGTGGGCTCCGTGGACCATGAGGCACAGAGGGAAGCTGTAAACCAGATGAAGAGGAAGTTTCTGCCATTTGACTGGCTGCCACAAGACCTCAATGGGTCCAGATTGAGGAGGCTGGCAACAGAAGAGTCGGAAGGTCAAGGAGCACTGAAGGTAGGAATTTGGGTAAACTGAGTTTTTTTATTTGATTGTGGAACGTGGGCGTTGCTGGCCGCCCAGAATTTATTGCCCATCCCTGAAGGCAGTTAAGAGTCAATCACATTGTTGTGGGTCTGGAGTCACATGTCGGCCAGACCAGGTAAGGACGGCAGATTTTCTCCCCTAAAGGACATTAGTGAACTAGATGGGTTTTTATAACAATCGACAATTGTGATCATCAGTAGACTTTTAATACCAGAGTTTTATTGAATTCAAGCCCAGGTCCCCAGTGCATTACTCTGGGTCTCTTCATCACTAGTCCAGCGACTATACCATTGCGCCATTGCCTTCCCGATGAAAGGGGACACAATGTCTCGGAGAGGCAGGGAGAAAAGTGGTAAAAAGAGGGAAGAAAAGTGTAATTGAAGTGATGGCTCAGGTCAGGAATGGCAGCCAAAATTCCCGAACATAGGGACAACATAATTATACACTCCTGGTGATATTGCACTAATTAACACAAGGACTGTGCAGTGGTCACTCCTACAGATATTGGCATGGACTGATGTATAAGGGACAGCTAGATAAGTGAGGGTAAGGCCTTGGAGAGGGGGTGGCGCAGTAGTATTTTCACTAGACTAATAATTCAGAGATCCAGGGTAATGCTCTGGAGATCTGGGTTCGAATCCCATCGTGGCAGATGGTAAAATTTGAATTTGGAATTTAAAGTCTAATGATGACCATGAAACTATTTGCATCAAAACCATTCAGTTCAGTAATGTCCCTTTGGAGAAGGAAATCTGCCATCCTTACCTGGTCTGGCCTACATGTGACTTCAGACCCACAACAATGTGGTTGATTCTTAAACTACCTGAAATGGCCTCGCGGTATAAGGGTGATTAGGGGTGGGCAATAAATGCTGTCCCAGCTAGCAACCCCCACATCCCATGAAAGAATAAATAAAAAAGATTGGATATTTCTTCTGTCCAGCCATTCAGAATTTTCTTAGAAATCCTACAGTACAGAAAGAGGCCATTCGGCCCATCGAGTCTGCACCGACCACAATCCCACCCAGGCCCGACCCCCATATCCCTCCATATTTACCCACTAATCCCTCTAACCTATGCATCCCAGGACACTAAGGGTAATTTTAGCATGGCCAATCAACCTAACCTGCACATCTTCGGACCGTGGGAGGAAACCAGAGCACCCGGAGGAAACCCACGCAGACACGAGGAGAATGTGCAAACTCCACACAGACAGTGACCCAAGCCGGGAATCGAACCCAGGTCCCTGGAGCTGTGAAGCAGCAGTGCTAACCACTGTGCTACCATGCCGCCCTTTGAACATCTCTATCAAATCTCCTCTCAGCTGACTTCTGTTGTCCTTACCTGGTCTGTGACATGAAGCAACGTGCTTGACATGTATCGAGTACAAGAGTAAGAAAGTGAGAAGTTCAACTTCTCTCCAAGGAGAACAGTCGTAACCTCTCCAATCTATCCTCATAACTGAAGTTTCGCATCCCTGGAAGCATTCTTGTAAACCTCTTCTGCACTCTCCCCAAGGTGTTCACATCCTTCCTGTAGTGTGGTACCAGAACTGTGACACAATACTCTAACTGAGGTCTAACTAATTTCAACATCACTTTCTTACTCTTGTACTCTATACATGCCAAGCACATTGCTTCATGTCACAGACCAGGTAAGGACAACAGCTTTCCTCCCCTGAAGGACATTTGTGAATCAGATGGATTTTGACAACAATCTGGTTGTGTCAAAGTCTTCGTGCTGAATTTTAAATCCAAATGTGATCAAATTAATTGAACTTAAATTCGCCAGATGTTGTGGTGGGAATTGAAACATTATCCAGATTAGTAATCCAGGTCTCTGATTCCTGATCAGATTTTATAGCAAAACACTTGGAAAACAGTGGCAGGATCGGACAGTCAGCATGGATTTATGAAAGGGAAATCATGCTTGACAAATCTACTGGAATTCTTCTCGGATATAACTCATAGAGTTGATGAGGGAAGCCAGTGGATGTGGTTTATTTGACTTCCAGAAGGGTTTCGACAAGGTTCCACATAAGAGATTAGCATGTAAAATTAAAGCACATGGGATTGGGGTAGTGTATTCAGGTGGATAGAAGACTGGTTGACAGACACAAAACCAAGAGTAGGAATAAAAGGGTCTTTTTTCAAATGGCAGGCAATGACGAGTGGGGTATCACAGGGATCAGTGCTGCGACCCCAGTTATTCACTATATCGAAGAGGGAATTAAATGTAATGTCTCTAAATTTGCAGATAACAGAAAACTGGGTGGGAGGGTGAGCTGTGAGGAGGATGCAGAGAATCTTCAGTGTGATTTAGACAAAGTGAGTGAATGGACAAATTACTGGCAGGTGCAGTATAATACGGGAAGGCAGATTACTATCTGAATGGCCAGAAATTAGGAGAGAGGAATGTACAATGAGATCTGGATGTCCTCGTACACCAGTCACTGAAGGTAAGCATGCAGGTGCAGCAGGCAGTGAAAAAGGTAACTGGTATGTTGGCCTTCATAGCGAGAGGATTTGAATACAGGAGCAGGGATGTCTTGATTCAATTATACAGGGACTTGGTGAGGCCACACCTAGAATATTGTGTGCAGTTTTGGTCTCCTTACCTGAGGAAGGATGTTCTTGTTCGAGAGGGAGTGGAGAGAAGGTTTACCAGACTGATTCCTGGGATGGCGGGACTGACATATGAGGAGAGATTGAGTCGGTTAGGATTGTAGTCCCTGAGTTCAGCAAAATGAGCGGAGATCTCATAGAAACCTATAAAATCCTAACAGGACTACAGAGTAGATGCAAAAAGGGTGTTCCAGATGGGGTCCAAAGCCAGGGGGTCACAGTCTAAGGATACAGGGAAGACAGTTTGGACAGAGATGAGGAGAAATTTCTTCACCCAGAGAGTGGTCAGCCTGTGGAATTCACTACCACAGAAAGTAGTTGGTGCCAAAACATGAAATGTTTTAAAGAAGCAGTTTGATACAACACTTAAGGTGAAGTGGATCAAAGGATATGGTGGGAAAGCAGGATCAGGCTATTGAGTTGGATGATCAGCTATGATCATAATAAATGGTGGAATGGTCCAAGAGGCAGAATGGCCTCCTCCTGCTCCTATTTTCTTTGGTTGTATATAACATACTCCTGTCTTTACGCATTGTGTCAGGGGGAAGGTGATGTTATCCTTCAATGTGCGGTATCACCTTTTGCTCCTCACTCATCTGCAGTTTTAGATTAATTTTGTGGCTCTTTTTGCAAATGAGAAACTCCAGACAGCAACTCGAGATTTATCAAGAGACTATGTTTTATTATATAGAGGAAAAATATCACTTTAGAATTAAACAATATCTACAATTGAGGCACAATATGGAATTGATTTAAAGACTCTGAAATAACCACTGACTCCACACTGATTCCAATATCTAGGAATACTGGCCTATCCCAGAGTAAACCTGTAACAAATAGTTTACATCTGTTCATGGTTTGCTCAGACTTGCTGAAGCCTCCTAAATATCTCAGTGTCCCAGATTGTGTTGTTGGAGATCTCCAGCTCACACTGTGTGATGTATTGTACCATTACTACCCCCTGCCTGGGTGTGACCAGTGTGATGTGGTTCTGGGATCCTATACTCCTGACAGCGAGTGTAATTCCTGGGATTTGTAAACATGGATTCTGTATCCGGGAGACCAGCAGAGCCTTTCCCAGTGGAATGAGCTGGAATGAAGAGTTCCAGGTTGGATAGCTGGTGTGAGAGTCCGAGAGTTCACACTGGGACCTCTTCATCCTGCACAGTAACACACATTGCGGTGTGGGGTCACAGCCCAAGAGCTCAGAGAAAGAAACACTCACCAATCACTGACCCAACGCACACATCTCCAACATTTATTGCCCACACTTTCCCAGTGTTGTTCCCTGCTGTACCTCACCGTTACTGTGTGAGATGTGGAATATTCTCAATCACCAGTTTAGGAATCTACTGTTCAAAATGACGGAGTTTCAGAGGGGCAGCATTTTTACCCTCATTCAATGGTCCAGCCCAGAAATAAGGGAAGAGTTTCTCAGTGAAGGTGTCAGTGAAAGTGTGCAGAACGGACATATCATCAGCATTGTAAAAGGTCACCTGTCCCCCCTCATAGTCCAGGAAAACTCCGATGTTCCTGGGATTCTCAGTGGGAGTCAGGGGGACTGATGGGCTTTCGAGAGCTTTGTATTCATTCCCGTTACTCAGCCTCACAGCCCAGTAACCACGTTTAGGACGCTGTGTTATCTTTCCCTTCCTATTGGCTGACTTTCTGGTCACACCCAGTGCCCAATCAGTCTTTTTCCCCACCCCCACCTCCCAGTAATGTTTCCCCGATGTGAATCCCTCTGACCCCAGGACACATAGAGCTTCGTCAAATCTCTCCGGATTATCAGGAATCTGTGCTGCTCGGTTACTGTCTCTCACACTGGTCAGGTCCTTGGACAGGATGAGGTCATGATGTGCAGTGTTTGGGTCCAGGGTCAGTGAGGCTGGAACTGGGGGAATTCAGAAAGAGATCATGTTAAACATTTTAGACAGAGGAAGGTGCATGGACACAGATTAAAATCTCAGGTCAGTAACACTGCAATTAGCACACATTCCAGAATCTGCGTATCAGGAAATACTTCCGTGTGCAATTAGATATAATGCCAGACTCCAGTGTGTACAGTGAACAGATATTACAGACTGGGTACGGTGTACAGTTAGATATATTCCCAGACTCCAGTGTGTACAGTGAACAGATATTACAGACTGGGTACGGTGTACAGTTAGATATATTCCCAGACGCCAGTGTGTACAGTGAACAGATATTACAGACTGGGTACGGTGTACAGTTAGATATATTCCCAGACGCCAGTGTGTACTGTGAACAGATATTACAGACTGGGTACAGTGTTCTGATGCCCCTTTACAGAAGGAAATCTGCCATTCTTACCTGGTGTGGCCTACATGTGATTACAGATGTAGTGGCATCTTAACTGTTCTCTCAAATAGCCGAACAAGCCACTGAGTTCAAGGTAATGAAGGATGAGTATTAAGCACTGGCCTTGCCAGTGACACCCACATTCCATGAAAGAATAAAAAGAGCAGTTTTCCTGTCAGGAAGGAGGAGTTGATCAGCAGCACTGAAGATAAGGAACTCACTGACATACAGAATAATGTTGTACAGTATTTACAACAGACAAAGAGATCTGCAAGTCAGTTATCCCAAGGAAAAATATTATTGAATCAGGGATAGGGACTCATCAAAATAACAATAATAAGAAAATAATGGCACTAAAATGTGACATGTCCCCAGAATCAGGTTATATTCCAGCCCCAACGTTTAGGAATTAGGAAACATTTCAACATGAGATGTGTCAGAATCTCGGAACTCACGTCTGCGTTTTGGAATTCAGAAGAATGAGAGGTGATCTCATTAACAGGTTTGAAAGGTAAATGCTGAGAGGTTGCTTCCCCTCATGAGAGAGTGTAGGACCAGAGAGGCATAGTCTCAGAATAAAAGGGCACCAATTTAAGACTGAGATGAGGAATTTCTTCTCTCAGGGGGTTGTGAGTCTTTGGAACCCCTTGTGTATGTTGGCACAATGGAGAGCACTGCCGCCTCACAGCACCAGGGACCCAGGTCCGATTCCAGCCTTGCGTGGAGTATGCATCTTCTCCCTGTGTCCACGTGGATTTCCTTTGGGTGCTCTAGTTTCCTCCCACAGGTAAGATGTGCAGGTTAGGTGAACTGGCCATGCTAAATTCTCCCTTAGTGTCCCAAGATGTTTAGGTTAGGGTAGTTAGCGGGGAAAATACGTGGGGTTACAGGGATGGGTTGGGATGCTCTTAGAGAGTCAGTGCAGATTAAATGGGCCGAATGGTCTCCTTCTGCACTGTAGGGGTAGCGATCTATATTTAAGGCTGATCCAGATTGATTCTTGATCAGTAAGGGAATAAAGGTGTACAGGGAAAGGGCAGGAAAGTGGACGTCAAGAATGTTGGATCAGCCGTGATCCTATTGAATGGTGGAGCAGGTTCGAGGGGCTGAATGGCCTACTCCATGGTCTTTTATGGCAATCGATAAAAACTCATTTCTATATCGGAAAATGAGAGTGGTGTAAATTTTAAACATAGGTGTACACAGATATGGGACTGAGGCAGGTACAATTTGTACAGTTAGATCACAAATCAGCCACTGAGAGGCAAAACAGGCCTGAGGGTGCTAAATGGCCTTGTCCTGATCCTATATTATACGATCACTGCTCAGTTCTCTGGCTCAAAGAGGAACACCATTATCCAGGGCTGTCAGTCTGATCCCTGTCCAGTGAGTCCTGGGACAGAGAGGAACACCATTATCCAGGGCTCTCAGTCTGATCCTTTCCAGTGAGTCCATGGAGAGTCTGAGTGATTGGATGTCAAATCTGATTCCCTCATGCCCAAATCGATCAATCTCAGTTCCCACATCAACAACAGTCCCTCGAGTGAGGTCCCCAATAATCTGTCCTCAATAACAGGCAGCATCTTCAGGAGAGGGCTGGGGGAGGTGATGAGGGCAGGAAACAGAGAGTGAACACAAAGCTGTGGAGTTTCGTACCTGGAGAGATGATCTTTTTCATTTTCTTCCACACTGCGTAGAGTAACGGGCCTCGAAATCCCAAGTATCTCCTTCTTGGAAACTTCAATATCTCTCCATCTTCATCTCTCTCTGCATCTTCCTCATCCTCCCCTTTATCCAGGTAGCTGTATGAATGGGATTGGTTTAATCACTCTCTGCTGGATACAGACTGTGATCACAGTGTAAAACCCTGTGTGAGTTTGGATTAGATACTCACCTTTCTCTCAATCTTTTCAGTTCCTGTGGGACAGAGAATCAGAAACATTTTAATAAATACACACGCTGCTGTTTCGATTGTAATTTTCAATGATGTAGAATCAGCGATTTTAGTTAAATGTGAAGGGATTTGGGTGGAGTTTTTACTCATGGCTTCCACTCATGTGATACCACACCAGTTACCAACCCCCAGCCCAACCTTGCCCCATTGTGTCGACAGGGTTTCCTCAGCTGTAGAAGAGTTTGAAAGCACACTAATAGTTACATTTATTTCTGATCTCTATTTTCCAAGTAATTAAAGAGCTTCTATCCATGTCAACATCTGCTGCTACCAGCTGTGGACACTTAAATGCAGCATTCCTTTGACAGGGAGACAGCAGTTAACGTACCAGCTCCTGGACACTTGCAGCAGCTCAGATGTGAACAGAATGAGGCTCATTGTGATGCCCCCACAGTCAAATAGTCTCTAATTGCCCAGTGTTTGAATTGGTGTCAGCCATGGGACTGAACCCCAACATGTCATTGCTCTCAGCACCATCACCCATGGGACTGAACCCCAACATGTCACTGCTCTCAGAACCAGCATCCAAGGGACTGAACCCCAACATGTCACTGCTCTCAGCACCAGCACCCATGGGACTGAACAGCAATGTCACTGCTCTCAGTCCAATTAGTTTATCCCCGTGTTTGTGCTCCACTCCACTCAAATCTCCTGCTGCATCTCTCTCACCCCATCAGCATGAGGTTCTAATTCTTTCCTAATTACGTATTTCTCTGACTGCCAGTTAGTGAACTGTTTCCCTCAATTACTGAATGTGGGGGAAACTCCACATTCTAACCAGCCCCTGGGCAAACAATTCCCTACTGGAGTTATTTGTGACTGGCTTATTTTTATGGTCCTTGGTGGTTCTTTTCCAAGGGTTTCAAATCCCACTCCTGACACCATGTTCCAAGTGCTGGATAAAATGATTTCTGCCCTCAAGTCTTTATAAACCAAGGAGGACATCAGAGGACAGGTGATGATGTAAGACCGATGGCAAGTCCCATTGCAAACAGGCATGTCTCCAAATATTAATTCTCATTTTTCCCGCAAAGAGAAACACTTTCTCCATCAACTATATTGAATCCATCACAATTTAAAAGACACACAGCAGCCCATCTGGTGTAGGTACACCCACAGTGCTGTTAGAAAAGGAGTTTCAGGATTCTGACCCAGGGACAGTGCAGGATAAGGTACCAAGTCAGGATGGTGTGTGGTTCGGAGGGCAGTTTACACATGGTGCTGTTCCCCTGCATCTGCTGCCCTTGTCCTAGCTGGTAGATTGCAGGTCAGGAAGGTGATGTTGAGCCACATGTTGCCCTGGAGCTGTGTGGAAGAGTCCAGGAGCTGCTCCACTGGCTGCTGTCTCTCTATGGAAGATATGCTGTATTTAAAGGTCACATCACTGTCCCCAACTCAGAGCAGCACAGATTGGATTTCACCTGCTTTTCAGGACAGGACATATCTGGCAATTTTGCACATTGTCAGCGAGACACCAGAGTTGCAGTTATACTGGTTAGAGTTGTGGCTATTCTGAAGGATCTATTGCTGGATTACTGTCAGGGCCCAGAGCCTTTTCAGTATCTATCACCTTTAGCCGTTCTTGATATCACATGGAGCAAATCGAGTTGGCTGAAGACTGGCATCTGTGATGCTGGAGACATTCCTCGGAGGACAAGATGGATCCTCCACTTGGCACATCTGGCTGAATATGTCTGCGAATGCTTCAGCCTTATCATTTACATTGATGTGCTGGGATCCTGCATCATTGAGGATGGGATATTTGTGTAGCATCATGAGTGTTCAGAAGTGAACACTCTTCAGTGTTTCCTGAGATTGTTACCTCACATGCACTGACTCTATATTGTTCTTAAAATGGGGAGACCAGAACATTGTGTGATTGAACCAAGATTCATTCGAGGTTAACAGCACTTTCTCAGCTTGTTAGTCAAGGTGGAAGTGAATGTACAAATGGTCACAACCTTCTCTGTCCTGTGTGTGGGTCTGAGAGTTCCTTTTTATTTATTCGGGGGATGTGGGCGTCGCCGGCTGGGCCAGCATTTATTGCCCATCACTAATTGTCCATGAACTGAATGGCTCGCTCAGTCATTTCAGAGAGTATTTAAGAGTCAACATTCAGTGAGCCAGATGGGTTCTATGACAGTTGTTTCATGGTTAACATAAGACTTTTCATTCCAGACTTTTATTGAATTCATCAGCATGATGGGATTCGAATGCAGGTCACCAGAACACTACTCTGGATTACTCGTCCAATGACAATACCACTATCCTATCACCTCACCAAGTCCACTGATATGAAAGGAAAATCAAGCAGACTATAAAACTGAATCACAATTGCCTCCAAAGTGGGATTTCCACCCAACTATGTGTGGAACTCAGTGCTGATGACCTTCTATGGTCTGCTTTGTCCCCATTGGGACTGGTTCCTCCCCCAACTTCCCCAGTCTGAAAGATTTCTGATTGCTATCTCAATGTTCCTCACAAGTCTCTATGTCCACCCCTGGTTTCGGTTCACCCATCCCTTCTCTCCAACTCCTTCTCTGGATCCTTTCATTCTGGTTCCAGTTACTCCGCAGCCAGCTCTTATAAAATACTGTTTACAATCACAGTAAGAAGACTCGCAACACCAGGTTAAAGTCTAACAGGTTTATTTGGAATCACGAGCTTTCAGAGCGTTGCTCCTTGCTGAGGTGAGTAGGAGCAGCGCTCCAAAAGCTCGTGATTCCAAAAAAACCTGTTGGACTTTAACCTGGTGTTGTGAGACTTCTTACTGTGCCCACCCGAGTCCAGTGCCAGCATCTCCACTTCATGGTTTGTAATCATACCAACAGTTTGGGGATTGGGTTATAAAGGGTCACCTTGAGAAAGAAGACACTGTCTTGCTGCTCGATGTCGACACAAAGGTTCAATATCTTCCCCTCAAGTGAAGTCAGTTCCTCTTCAATTCTTCTCAGATTCTCCTCCATTGGTCGCAGATCTTCCTCCTTTTGTTTCCTCAGCTCTTCGATTAAATGTTTCTCTTTGTCTTCAAGGTATCGATGGATTTGAGCAAATTGTGTGGAGATGTCTTGCTCCAGGGATCCAGTGAGTTGCTATGACAGTGAGAGAGATTGTTTAAACAGCGGGTTGTTAAAGGGTTGCAGTGTTGAAAGGGATCTGAAGTCACACTCACCTCCAGTTCTGAAATCTCCCTCTGGTGCTGCTGTTTGAATTCACTTTGATTTTTCTTTTCATTCTCCATGGAATCCAAGGCTAATTTCAGCTGGTCCTAAAAATGGAATCAGATCTCAGCGTGATCCATTGTAATGTCTGCTGTTATATCACAAACTGTGAGGGGAGGTGTTCAGGGAGAGGTGTTAACATGTGGCACGAGCACTTTATAACCGGCAGAGTGAAAGGTATTGAATCAGACCAGGTACAGCTTCAAACCAATAACAGCTTCATGGTGTATAGAATATATGAATGGATTTGATAGTTTCGTAAGAAGTCTCACAACACCAGGTTAAAGTCCAACAGGTTTATTTGGTCGCACAAGCTTTCAGAGCGGTGCTCCTTCATCAGGTGAGTGAGGAGCCTTCAGAAGAACAGTGACCACGACACCACACAACCCTGCCACAGCAACCTCTGTAAGGCGCGCCGGATCATCGACACGGATGCCATCATCTCACGTGAGAACACCATTCACCAGGTACACGGTACAGACTCTGTGACTCGGCCAATGTTGTCTACCTGATATGCTGCAAGAAAGGATGTCCCGAGGCATGGTACATTGATGAGACCATGCAGACGCTACGACAACGGATGAATGAACACCGCTCGACATTCACCAGGCAGCAGTGTTCTCTTCCTGTCGGGGAACACTTCAGCAGTCACCAGCATTCAGCCTCTGATCTTTGGGTTCCTTCTCCAAGGCGGCCTTCACGACACACGACAATGCAGAATCGCTGAGCAGAAACTGATAGCCAAGTTCCGCACACATGAGGACGACCTCAACCGGGATCTTGGGTTCATGTCACACTATCTGTAACCCCCACGACTTGCCTGGGCTTGCAAAATCTCACTGTCTGTCCTGGCTGGAGATAATACACACCTCTTTAACCTGTGCTTAACCCTCTCTCCACTCACATTGTCTGTACCTTTAAGACTTGATTACCTGTAAAGACTCGCATTCCAACCCTTATCTTGTAAATTGAGTTTGTGTCTAGATATGCCCTGTTTGTGAACAGAACTCCCACTCACCTGATGAAGGAGCAGAACTGCGAAAGCTTGTGCTACCAAATAAACCTGTTGGACTTTAACCTGGTGTTGTGAGACTTCTTACTGTGCTTATCCCAGTCCAACGCCGGCATCTCCACATCTTTGATAGTTTAGACATTGTTAATTGTAAAGTAATTACTTAAAGTTTATTTATTAGCGCCACAACCAGGCTTACATTAACACTGCAATGAAGTTACTGTGAAAATCTCCCAGTCGCCTCACTCCCAGCACCTATTCAGGCACACTGAGGGAGAATTTAGCATGGCCAGTGCACCTAACCAGCACATCTTTTTGGATTGTATGCTGGTCGTGGGGATTAACTGGGGATTCAAATAGGCACAGATTAAACTGCGACAGTTGGGTGGGGAAGGTTGAGACTAATGGAGTTGAATTTCTCAGGGGGAGTGTGGGGTGGAGGTGGAGTGTGTTGTTCACCTGGATGATAAAATTAGTTGGATTGCAACAGATTTGAAGAAAATGCTGTAACGAAGAAAACTTACGTAAAGCTACATTACCCCACAGTAATCGTGAACACAGTCTGTAATGAAGGAACGTTAATAAATCTTAAACTCTATAACTAGAGTAACCGACTCTCCCATTATGTCTTGTTGTTTCCCTGAATTGAAGCTTAATCTCCAGGATTTTGCTGCCATCGACCCAGAAGAAATCTCACCGGGACATGAGAAACTGAGTTTATAATTTTCTTGGAAAACAGCGATGTTGGGAAATGACTGACAGTAAAATAAAATGAGCCAATCACTTGTTGAAGGCTCTCTGTTCATTTCCCAATTGGTTGGGAAGACAATGCTGATGAGGATTGACATGTGCATTGACCAATGGCCGGAGTCTGGGGGCGGGGTTTAGAGACAGGAAATCATGTGCTGAATTCTGCAGGGACAGAATCAGTTTCAGTGCGTTCCCCAACTCCAGAAATAATATCAACACAACACAGCCCGAATGAAGAAAGCTGAAACCTGGGACTGCATTCATATAATGTCAGTGTAAACAGAGGCTGTAAAACCTTTCACACAATATTAACATTAACACTCACATTTCCCACTGTCAGATGTCAGTATTGAGCTGAAAGCGAGCAATCGGGCAGAGCAACAATTGTACACGAACTTATTACAGTCCCAATTACAGCCCAAAAAACACCATGAACATGGAGACGGGTAACTCACTGTGTCCCCTTACCTTGTACCTTTCCACAGCCATTGGTAGAGTTAGGAATCTGTGGGCTAAATGTGGGGGAGAGTCCAGACAACTGGCACAGATCAGAATCTCATCATTCTCACAGAACAGGATCAGCTTCTGCCCGTGTTTCTCACAGAGACACTGCTCTCTATCTTTGTCTCCATCCAGCTTCTCCCCATGTTCCTCACAGAGAGACTGCTCCCTCTCTGTGTCTCCATCCAGCTTCTCACCATGTTCCTCCTCCAGTTTCAGCTCCAGTTGCCTGGCTTCCTCACAGAGATTGGCCAACACCCTGTTACTGGTGAAACCTCTCCGGGGGATAAGCTGCTGACATTCCGGGCAGGACACAGCCTGACGCTGCTTTCCCCAACACTTCTGGATACAGGATTTACAGAAGTTGTGCTCACAGTCCAGCCGCACCGGCTCCACAAACAGAGACTGACAGATGGAGCAGGTTAAACCCTCAAACAGCGATAAGATGTGTTTACTGACGGCCATCTCCGTTGCTGCTCCTGCTTCTGTTATTCGCTGAACTTTCAGTTTCATTTCATCCCGGTTATCAGTAAATTTCACCTCGTCTCTGTGTCCTTAAAGGGGCAGTGTCACCAAGACAAGTTTTCTGGCAAAACAAAACCTTTCTTTATCCAACTGACTTTTCCAGTCTGCACAGATTAAAGATGAGAATCTGGAGAGAGGCAGCAATTTGAAAAGGGATTCATCCATTAACCCCTTCACTGCTCACAGTAAACTGCACATCAGGAATCTGTGTAAATTTTCCCTCAACCCCAAGTGAAGCCATCAGATTCCCCGGGGTTCCCAGCAAGAAAACGTTTTTAAACTAATCCCACTGCCTCACTGTCAATCCCCAAAATCCAGTATACATCCCAAATCATTCCTCTCTGCCCTGCTTCCTCCCAGAGCCATGTACCAATCCCAACTGGACCCATTGATCCACAATATCCCAAGATCCCTATCGCAACGCAGATTGTCTCATTCTCTCCCATAGTCCTCCTATATCGATCCCAAACTAATCCGACTGCTTTATCTTTCCCCATGGTTATGTGAATCCCAAAAAAAATCACTGCCCTGCACTACCCCTATAATCCCACTGCTCTACGCTCTCTCCATTACCTTGTATCAATCCCAAACTAATCCCACTGTCCCACTCTCTCACCATAGCCCTGTATCAGTCTCAAACTAATCCACTCTCCCACTCTCTTCCCATAGCCCTGTATTTATCCCAAACTAATCCCACTGTCCCACTCTCTCCTCATAGCCCTGTATCAGCCTCAAATTAATCCACTGTCCCACTCTCTCCCCATATCCCTGATTCTCACCTATTCCCCTGTATCTTAGAATCCTACAGTGCAGAAGGAGGCCATTCGGCCAAAAGAGCCTGCACCGGCCACAATCCCACCCAGCCCCTACCCCTATAACTCCACATGTTTACCCTCCTAATCCCACTGACACGAAGGGGCAATTTAGCATGGCCAATCAACCAAACCTGCACATCTTTGGAGTGTGGGAGGAAACCAGAGCACCCCAGGAAAACCAATCGTGCACGGGGAGAACGTGCAAACTCCACATAGACAGTGACCCGAAGCCGAAATTGAACCTGGGACACTGTTGCTGTGAGGCAGCAGTGCTCACCACCGTGCCGCCCAAACTGGGTCGATGGCTGCTGTATCAATCACAAAGAAATCCCACTGCCCCACTCTTTTCTCAATTCTGTATCAATTCCAAACTAATCCCACTCTCTCCACATAATCCTGCTGCCCTGTGCTCTCTCCATATCCCTGCATCTATCCCAAACTAATCCCACTGCCTCAAACTCTCTGCTGATTTTCAGAAAATAAATATTAATTCTGCTATTGCACTGTTACCTCTGGGTGTCTCTCTTGCATCTTTTAGTAACCCTATCCTATTTTTATGTATTCATGTGTTTATAATGTATTTCACAATTTTTTGTCTGTTGCTTGATAATTGTTTTTTCAGACTCTCTTTACATTTCCAATGTTTTATTTAACTTCTTTTCTCTCCTTCTTGAGCTCTCTGACTGTAAGTCTGACCCCATTGTTACGATCTCCATCTCAGGAAGACACAAGGAGCCAGCAGTCCTGACCGCCCCAGGCAGACTGAGGATAAAAACTGTGCAGTTGGCACCAACATGATCCACACCAGCCATCCAACCAACCAACTGGCCTGCCAAGGGCCCTGTGGCAACACCCACTTCACTCTCTCTGGTGATGTGAGCCAGGCCCTGCCCATTCTCTGGCTCCACCTACTCCCAGCCCTGCCATCCCATCAATCATGGTGCCCATGTGAGACTCAGGCATCTTTTTCAAGGAGTCACTGGAGGGGGTGAGGATGGAGGTCGTTGCTGCTGAAGATGTGTGAGGAACTCCATCAGTGATGTAGCTGGGTATTTGGAATTGTGGTGCTCTAAGAAAACGTGTTAGCCATATCATCTCCTCATCTACTCTGACCACTGTTTTCCTCTGATATGTTTTTATTACTTTACAGAATGTCACATCACTGGCTAGGCCAGCATTTATTGTCCTTCCTTAACTACCCTTCAGAAGGTTGTGAGAAGTTGTCTTCTTGAACCGCTGCAATCCTTGAGTTGTAGGTACACCCACAGTGCTGTTAGGGAGGAAGTTCCAGGATTCTGACCCAGTGACGTTGAAGGAACGGGTGACATATTTCCAAGTCAGGATGGTGAGTGACTCAGAGCCGAACAATTTTAATCCCCAAAAGTCAGTAACATTCTGCTTTTTAGGCATTTTACTTTGAACCGTGTGGTATTTTTCATCATTAGTCTTTAGCAAAGCTGGAATTTCATTACTCCGCAGTTTGTGTTTTAAAATCAAGCTTAGTAAGACACGGGTTTCAGAAAAATTAACTTATTTCTGACTGGGGGATGGTGCGTGGGGGGAACACTGCTTTTCCTGGGCCTGGTTGTAATGGATACAATTTCAAAATGTGAAACTGATGCAAGATTTGGAAGTATTGTGCACAGTGAGGAGAATAGTGATGGACTTCAAGAGGATGTAGAGAGGCTGGTGGAATGGGCAGACATGTGGCAGATGAAGTCTAATGTAGATCAGTGGGAAGTGATTCATTTTGGTCAGAAGAATGAGGAGATGTGACACAAAATAAAGGTTACAATTCTAAATGCAGGAGCAGAGGGAGCTGGGTGCATTGTGCATCAACCATTGAAAGTGGCAGGACAAGTTCCAGTTAATAAATTACATTGAATCCTGAGTTTTATGAATAGGACACAGAGTACAAAAGCAAATCAGTTATAAACATTTATAAAACATTGGCTCAGCCTGAACGGGAAGAATGTGAATGTTTTTGAAAGGATGCAGGAAATGTTTACGAGAATGTTTACGAGAATGTTGGTGATAGCTAGCACGAGGGGACATAGCTTTAAATTGAGGGGTGATAGATATAGGACAGATGTCAGAGGTAGGTTGTTCACTCAGAGAGTGGTAGGGGCGTGGAATGCCCTGCCTGCACCAGTAGTGGACTCGCCAACATTAAGGGCATTTAAATGGTCATTGGATAAACATATGGATGATATTGGAATACTGTAGGTTAGATGGGCTTTAGATTGGTTTCACTGGTCGGCACAACATCGAGAGCCGAAAGGCCTGTACTGCGCTGTAGTGTTCTATGTTCTATGTTCTATGTTTCTGAAGATGAGAGACTTCAGTCATGTGGATAGATTGGTGAAGCTGGCACTGTTCTCCCGGGAGAAGAGGTAGTTGAGAAGAGATTTGTTAGATGTGTTCAAAATCATGGGCGTCCGGATAGAGTAAATGGGGAGAAACTGTTCCCATCGGCAGAATTGACATGAGGAAAAACCTCTCTACCCAACATGTGGTTTGGATCTGGAATGCACTGACTGAGTAGAAAGTGCATCCACAACATTTTCTTCTGATTATTTTTATTTGGCCAATAAGAATATATTGCTTTGTAATTACAACAATTCAAGAGGTGAATAGAAGTTCTCAAACCCCCACCATATCCACCTACCCCACAGCCCCACCCCCGAACACCCCCCGACCACCCCACACACACACACACACACACACACACATGCTGAAACTTAGTTGCAATAAATAAGTAATTCCATACATTGAGTTGTGGAGAATCAGAATTGTGGGGAACAGTTGACTGGATGGCTGCTTCATGATACAGAGTGAGGCTAACAGCGTGGGTTCAATTCCTGTACCAGCTGAGTTTATCCATGAAGACTCTATATTCTCAAGCTTGTCCCTTGCCTGAGGTGTGATGACCCTCAGGCTAAATCACCACCAGTCAGCTCTCTCTCCAAGGGGAGAGCAGCCTATGTTCCTCTGGGACTGTGACGACGTTCAATCAGACTTGTGGCACATAATGCACAAACCCAAAATAAATATCATTAAAACTTAGATTTATTTGAACTAAGATTTTTGGGCTCCGCTTGTTTGCAATAACTTCCCAATTGTAAACCTACAAAAGTAATCACATGGCAATTCACGTGGTGAATTCAGAAAGTTTATGAACAATGAATAGGTAACAAGTCAGAAAGATAAAAAGCAAAGTGTCAATTAACAGTAATTCACAGTCAGAGGAGAAAGCTTAACTTTGAAAATTGGACAGACTTCTCATCACTCTGCTCAGACGAGGATGTGAAGTGACGGCTCCGAAAACATGGATAACAAGTAAAAGCAACCCTCCCCACCAAGCACTTCTCAAGACCCCTTTTTTATATCTTAATGACATTGAAATCCCAGCTTCGACAATTGTTGGAAAATAGCCAATTGGTCCATTGTCAATAATGAAATAAGAGTTTGTCTCATTGGGTTTGTTTTTGCTAATTTTGAGCATTGTCTCATCTTTAAGGCTCTCTTAAGCTTTATCTCTTTTCTTGATTGAGCCTAAGTGTCAAACAATAATTTGTTCACATAACTATCTGTCACTTGGAATAGAGACATGTTGAATAGGAGCCTATTCATTCCCTCTGACAATGTTAACAAGTTTAAAAGTAAAGTCAAAGTTTACTTATTCGTCACAAATAAGGTTTACATTAACACTGCAATGAAGTTACTGTGAAATACCCCGAGTCGCCACAGCCCGGCACCTGTTCAGGTCAGTGCACCTAACCAGCAAGTCTTTCAGAATGTGGGAGGAAACAGGAGCACCCGGAGGAAACCCACGCAGACACGGGGAGAACGTGCAAACTCCACACAGGCGGTGACCCAAGCCGAGAATACGAACCTGGATCCCTGGCGCTGTGGGGTAGCAGTGCTAACCACTGCGCTATTGTGCCGCCCACATTGATATCTTTTTAATCTGTTTGGGAAGGCAACATTTTATCATTCTCATCATATTTAAAGAATTTGTATTAAAGTCAAGTGTTAATGATGTAATGTGTTTATAATTATAAAAGTTATAACCTTTTTGTGTTCCAGATTACATTACCAGCCTTACAACTACATTGATTAATGAATTACTTATTCTTTAATTTTCTCACAATTAAGTCTAATTTTCATGAATCTGGCTGGTTTCCAATAATGCAGGTTTAATCTTTTTTAATGGTTTTTGTCAATTTTGACAAGGTACCGCATGGTAGGTTGTTGCAAAAGGTTAAATCTCATTGGACCCAGGGTGAGGTATCTAAATGGATACAAAATTGGCTTCTTGCCAGGAGCCAGAAGGTGGTTGCAGAGGGTTATTTTTCAAACTGGAGACCTGTGACCAGTGGTGTGCCTCAGGGATCGGTGCTGGATCCACTATTATTTGTCATTTATATTAATGATTTGGATGAGAATACAGGAGGCATGGTTAGTAAGTTTGCAGCTGATACCAAGATTGGTGGCACAGTGGACAGTGAAGAAAGTTATCTCCAATTGCAACAGGATCTTGAACAATTGGGCCAGTTGGCTCCATGGCAGATGGAGTTTAATTTAGATAAATGCGAGGTGATGCATTTTGGTAGATTGAAGCAGGGCAGGACTTACTCAGTTAATGGCAGGGTGTTGGGGAGAGTTACAGAACAAAGAGATCTAGGGGTACATGTTCATCGCTCCTTGAAAGTGGAGTCACAGGTTGACAGAGTGGTGAAGAAGGCATTCAGCATGCTTGGTTTCATCGGTCAGAACATTGAATACAGGAGTTGGGACGTCTTGTTGAAGTTGTACAAGACATTGGTAAGGCCACATTTGGAATACTGTGTGCAGTTCTGGTCACCCTATTATAGAAAGGATATTATTAAACTAGAAAGAGTGCAGAAAAGATTTATTAGGATGCTACCTGGACTTGATGGTTTGAGTTATAAGGAGAGGCTGGATAGACTGGGACTTTTTTCTCTGGAGCGTAGGAGGCTGAGGGGTGAACTTATAGAGGTCTATAAAATAATGAGAGGCACAGATCAGCTTGATGAGTCAATATCTTTTCCCAAAGGTAGGGGAGTCTAAAACTAGAGGGCATAGGTTTAAGGTGAGAGGGGAGTGATACAAAAGTGTCCAGAGGGCCAATGTTTTCACACAGAGGGTGGTGAATGTCTGGAACAAGCTGCCAGAGGTAGTAGTAGAGGTGGGTACAATTTTGTCTTTTAAAAAGCATTTAGACAGTTACATGGGTAAGATGGGTATGGAGGATATGGGCAAATGCGGGCAATTGGGATTAGCTTAGGGGTTTTTAAAAAAAGGGCGGCATGGACAAGTTGGGCCGACGGGCCTGTTTCTATGCTGTAAACCTCTATGACTCTAATTCATCACAAAATGCTCAATATCATAGTAATTCAGGCTACAAAATGATAGTCACACTGAAAGAATTGAGTTTGAAGCTCCCAACAATCTGTCAATTCTGACCAAAGGTCTTTCAGCTGAAAACATGAACTCTGTTCTCTCTCTTCACAGAGAGGCTGCCCTGATCCCACCACTCACAGTGCTTTTGACTGATCGGACATGGAATGCAGAAAGACCGTCTCAATAAAGAATTAGTGACTGCTCACTTCTTGACAATGAGTCTTTTAGCCTGGTTTCAGTTAATAGAGCATGGTCCTTTAACCACAGTTAAACACCAGAAATGGCTGTTTCACCACAAACCTGCTACATTTTTAGTGAATTGAATGAGAAAAACATTGATTTTGGGGCTCCCACCTGCCATCTCGAACAACAGTCTCAGGATACGTGGTGGGCCATTTAGGACTGAGATGAGGAGACTGTTCTTCACTCAGAGGATGGTGAACCTATGGAATTCTCTCACACTGGAGTCTGTGGAAGCCACGTCACTGAATATATTTAAGAAGGAAATAGATAAATTTCTAAACTCTAAAAACATCAAGGAAAATGGGAAGAGCAGGGGAGTACGACATTGAGTTAGAGGATCAGCCATGATAATATGGAATGGCAGAACTGGTTTGAAGGGCTGAATAGCCTGCTCCTGCTCCTAGATTCTTTGTTTCTATGTAACATTGATTGCCATTGACAGATTGATGCAGTTGTCCCTTGCAATTGTGTGTTTCAGTTTGCACTCATTGTAATGGCTACATTCAGCTCCCCTCTTAAAAGTGACTATTGTCATTTGTGAAGTGAAGTGAATTGTTCCTGTTATATTCGTTGTTGAGTGGTGTGATGTACACTCAGTGTCTTGCTAATTGGAAGCAGTAATATAGTTCAGAAGTTTACATGCCAATCTATTTTATAACTCCACTTTGATTTCAGCTACAGGGTGGAAACTTCAATATCACCTGTGCACATTCATGGCTAAAATGGTTCCAGCCTGATTAAACATCCAAAGAAAGAAAATAGGAGCAGGAGTCGGCCATTCGGCCCTTTGTGCCTGCTGCACCATTCATTATGATCATGGCTGATCATCCACCTCAGTGTTCTGATCCTGCCTTCCCCACATATTCTTTGATCACCTTTGTCCCAAGAGCTATGTCTAAATCCTCCTTGGAAACATTCGATGTTTTGGCCTCAACTGCTTTCTGTGGTAGTGAATTTCACAGGCTCACCACTCTCTGGGTGAAGAAATTTCTCCTCATCTCAGTCCTAAAAGGTTTACTCTATATCCATAGACTGTGACCCCTGGTCTGGACACCCCCACCACTGGCAACATCCTTCCTGCATCTATCCTGTCTAGTCCCGTTTGACACTTACAGGTTTCAATCTGATCTCCGCTCATTCTTCTGAACTTCGGTGAAAGTAATCGTAACCGACTCAACCTCTCCTTATCTGTCAGCCCCCCCATCCCAGGAATCAGTCTGGCAAACCTTCTCTGCACTCCCTCTGGAACAAGAACATCCTTCCTCAGATAAGGAGACCAAAACTACACACAGTATTCCAGCTGTAGCCTCACAAAGGCCTGTATAATTGCATTAAGACATCCCTGCTCCTGCATTTGAATCCTCTCGCTATGAAGGTCAACATGCCATTTGCCCTTTTTACTGCCTGTTGCACCTGCATGCTTACCGTCCATGACTGGTGTACGAGGACACCCACGTCTCGTTGCACATTCCCCTCTCCTAACTTATGGCCATTCAGACAATAAACTGTTTTTTCTACATAAGTTGATAACCTCACATTTCTCCACATTGCATCTGCCATGTATTTGCCCTCTCGCTCAGCTTGTCCAAATCACACTGATTGCATCCTCCTCACAGCTCACCCTCCAAATTCAAATATAATTTGTTATATTGGAAACATTATTAGATTTCTCTGATTTTTTAGCTTTTATTCAGAGGTGTATCATGCCAGCCATCCATTTTCCAACCCCAGCATCTCTTTCATATAATCGGGGCATTCCCATTTAATCCAGAGTAATGATTGAAATAGAACTGCATTGGCTCCAGCAATGTTGAACATACCTGACCATCCACTGAGCTGATTTCAGAAGAAAATAAAACAAACAGGAAACAACACTCGGAGACAGTGGTTTAACTTGGCAGATTCAGAATGAACCTATCAGCAACAAATGCAGGGAGGAACCAGCCTGTGATTGGATGCACAGTTTTTCCACATTTTCCAAACATGGTGGTGGTGTTCCCGGGAATCTGCTGCTCTTGTCCTTCTAGGTGGCAGAGGTTTTGGGTTCGAAAGATGCTGACTAAGGAGTCTTGGTGAGTTCCTGCAGTGCATGTTGTGGTTGGTACACATGGCTGCTACTGTGCATTGATGTTGGAGGGAGTGAATGTTTGTGGATGGGGTTAGTAATCCGGGTCTCTGAATTCCTGCTCCAGTAACAAAGCCATCATAAATTGTGTCAAGGAGGCCATTTGGCCCATCGAGTATGCACCAGTAACAATCCCACCCAGGCCCTATCCCGATAACCCAACGTATTTACCCTGCTCGTCCCCCTGACACGAAGTGGCAATTTAGCATGGCCAATCCATCGAACCTGTACATTTTTAGATTGTGGGAGGAAACCAGAGCACCCGGAGGAAACCCATGTAGACTGGGGAGAACATGCAGACACCACACAGACAAAACTCATGCAGACAGGGGGAGCACATGCAAACTCCAAAGAGGCAGTCAATCGAGGCCGAAATTGAACCAGGTCCCTGGCTCTGTGAGGCTGCAGTGCTAACCACTGTGCCATCATGCCCCCCTGATGTTATCCTTCAATGTGCAGTATCAGCTTTTGCTCCTCACTCATCTGCAGTTTTAGATTAAGTTTGTGGCTCTTTTTGCAAATGAGAAACTCCAGACAGCAACTCGAGATTTATCAAGAAGAAACTTTTTTATTATATAGAGGAAAAATACCACTTTAAAATTAAACAATATCTTAAATTGAGGAACAATGTGGAATTGATTTAAAGACACTAAAATAACCTCTGACTCCACAAATCCATTCCAATATCAGGGAATACTGGCCTACACCAGAGTAAACAAATGTTTTGCATCTGTTGATGGTTTGCTCAGACTTGCTGAAGCCTCCTAAATATCTCAGTGTCCCAGATTGTGTTATTGGAGATCTCCAGCTAGCACTGTGTGATGTATTATACCATAACTATCCCCTGCCTGGGTGTGACAAGTGTGATATGGCTCTGGGATCCTGCTACTCTTTTTCCTAACAGTGAGTGTGATTCCTGGGATTTGTAACATGGATTCTGTATCCAGGAGAGCAGCAGAGCCTTTCCCAATGGAATGAGGTGGAATGAAGAGTTCCAGGTTGGACAGCGGGTGTGAGGGTCCGAGAGTTCACACTGGGACCTCTTCATCCTGCACAGTAACACACATTGCAGTGTGGGGTCACAGCCCAAGAGCTCAGAGAAAGAAACACTCACCAATCACTGACCCAACGCACACATCTCCAACATTTATTGCCCACACTTTCCCAGTGTTGTTCCCTGCTGTGCCTCACCGTTACTGTGTGAGATGTGGAATATTCTAAATCACCAGTTTAGGAATCTACTGTTCAAAATGACGCAGTTTCAGAGGAGCAGCATTTTTACCCTCATTCAATAATCCGGGAAAGAAAAACGGGAAGAGTTTCTCAGTGAAAGTTTCAGTGAAAGTGTGGAGAACGGACATATCATCAGCATCGTAAAAGCTCACCTGTCCCCCCTCATAGTCCAGGAAAACTCCGATGTTCCTTGGGTTTTCACTCAGAGTCAGGGGGACTGATGGGCTATCGGGAGCTTCATATTCATTCCCATTTCTCATCCACACAGCCCAGTGACCACGTTTAGGACCCAGTGTTATCTTTCCCTTCCTATTGGCTGACTCTCTGGCCACACCCAGTGCCCAGTCAGTCTTGTCCCTGACTCCCACCTCCCAGTAATGTTTCCCTGATGTGAATCCCTCTGACCCCAGGACACATGGAACAAAGTCAAATCTCTCCGGATTATCAGGAACCTGTGCTGCTCGGTTATTTTCTCTCACACTGGTCAGCTCCTCAGACAGGATGAGGTTACGATGCGCTGTGTTTGGGTCCAGGGTCAGTGAGGCTGGAACTGGGGGAATTCAAAAAGAGATCATGTTAAACATTTTAGACAGAGGAAGGTGCATGGACACAGATTAAAATCTCAGGTCAGTAACACTGCACTCAGCACACATTCCAGAATCTGTGTATCAGGAAGTACTTCCATCTGCAATTAGATATAATACCAGACTCCAGTGTGTACAGAGAACAGATATTACAGACTGGGTACAGTGTACAGTTAGATATATTCCCAGACTCCAGTGTGTACAGTGAACAGATATTACAGACTGGGTATGGTGTACAAGTTAGATATATTCCCAGACTCCAGTGTGTACAGTGAACAGATATTACAGACTGGGTACAGTGTACAGTTAGATATATTCCCAGACTCCAGTGTGTACAGTGAACAGATATTACAGACTGGGTATGGTGTACAAGTTAGATATATTCCCAGACTCCAGTGTGTACAGTGAACAGATATTACAGACTGGGTATGGTGTACAGTTAGATATATTCCCAGACTCCAGTGTGGACAGTGAAAAGATATTACAGACTGGGTACGGTGTACAGTTAGATATATTCCCAGACTCCAGTGTGGACAGTGAACAGATATTACAGACTGGGTACGGTGTACAGTTAGATATATTCCCAGACTCCAGTGTGGACAGTGAACAGATATTACAGACTGGGTATGGTGTTCTGATGCCCCTTTACAGAAGGAAATCTGCCACACTTACCTGGTGTGTCCGACATGTGATTACAGATGTAGTGGCATCTTAACTGTTTTCTGAAATAGCCGAACAAGCCACTCAGTTCAAGGTAATGAAGGATGAGTATTAAGCACCGGCCTTGCCAGTGACACCCACATCCCATGAAAGAATAAAAAGAACAGATTTCCTGTCGGGAAGGAGGAGTTGATCAGCAGCACTGTAAATAAGGAACTCGCTGACATACAGAATAATGTTGTACAGTATTTACAATAGACAAAGAGATCCGTAAGTCAGATAGCCCAAGGAAAAATATTATTGAATAAGGGATAGGGACTCACCAAAAAAAAAATCCAGTCTAAGGAAAATAACAATAAGAAGAAAAGAATGGCACTAAAATGTGACACATCCTCAGAACCAGGTTATATTCCAACCCAAACGTTTCGGAATTAGGAAACATTTCTACACATGAGATGTGTCAGAATCTCGGAACTCACTTCTGCATTTTGGAATTCAGAAGAATGAGAGGTGATCTCATTAAGGGGTTTGACAGGTAAATGCTGAGAGGTTGCTTCCCCTCATGGGAGAGTGTAGGACCAGAGAGGCATAGTCTCAGAATAAAAGGGCACCAATTTAAGACTGAGATGAGGAATTTCTTCTCTCAGGGGGTTGTGAGTCTTTGGAAACCCTTGCCACAGAGAGCTGTGAGAGCAGAGTCCTTGTGTATGTTGGCACAATGGATTGCACTGCCGCCTCACAGCACCAGGGACCCAGGTCCGATTCCAGCCTTGCGTGGAGTATGCATGTTCTCCCTGTGTCTGTGTGGATTTCCTTTGGGTGCTCTTGTTTCCTCCCAGAGCTAAGATGTGCAGGTTAGGTGAATTGGCCATGCTAAATTCGCCCTCAGTGTCCCAAGATGTTTAGGTTTGGGTAATTAGCAGGGTAAATACGTGGGGTTACAGGGATATGCTGGGAATGCTCTTAGAGAGTCAGTGCAGACTAAATGGGCCGAATGGTCTCCTTCTGCACTGTAGGGGTAGGGATTCTATATTTAAGGCTGAGCCAGATTGATTCTTGATCAGTAAAAGAATAAAGGTGTACAGGGAAAGGGCTGGAAAGTGGATGTGAAGAATGTTGGATCAGCCGTGATCCTACTGAATGGTGGAGCATGTTCGAGGGGCTGAACGGCCGACTCCATGGTCTTATATGGCAATCGATAAAAACTCATTTCTATATCGGAAAATGAGAGTGGTGTAAATTTTAAACATAGGTGTACACAGATA
Organism: Mustelus asterias; assembly: GCF_964213995.1. Classification (NCBI taxonomy): domain Eukaryota; kingdom Metazoa; phylum Chordata; class Chondrichthyes; order Carcharhiniformes; family Triakidae; genus Mustelus; species Mustelus asterias. The sequence continues at coordinate 31,343,090 of NC_135808.1, forward strand.
TGGGACTGAGGCAGGTACAATTTGTGCAGTTAGATCACAAGTTCTGTGGGTGCGATCAGGACTCCAGGATGGTAGTCTCCCTACCTGGTGCTGGGGTACTGGATGTCTCCGAGCGGATAGGAGGCATATTAAAAGGGGAGGATAAAGAAACGGATGTCATTGTACACATGGTGCAAATGACGTAGATAGGAAGAGCAGGGGGATCCTACGAGAGCAATTCAGGGAGTTGGGAAATAGGCTAAAAAGTAGGGCCTCCTGGGTGACAATCTCTGGGCTGCTCCCAATGCCTAGGGCCAGTGAGGCTAGGAATAGGGAGACAGTACAATTGAACGTGTGGCTAAAGTACTGGTGCAGGAGGGAGGGCTTCATATTCCTGGATCACTGGGAAGTTTTCAGGAGAGGATGGCACCTGTACAAGAAGGTCGGGTCACAACTAAATTGGAAGGGCACGAATATCCTGGCTGGGAGTTTTGCTAGTGCAGTTCGGGTGGGTTTAAATTAATATGGCAGGGGGGTGGGGATCAAAAAATTATGTCGACAAGTGTAGAGGCTGGGGACGAGCTTGGGGCCAGGACAAGGCTGGCGAAGAAGAAGAGCACTCTGGGGGAGGATGACCTCACTGAGCCTGGAGATCTGGAGTGCATCTACTTCAATGCAAGGAGCGTAGCAGGTAAGACAGACGAACTTAGGGCCTTAATGCTTCCGAGGAATTTGGATATGGTTGCGGTGACAGAGACTTGGTTGAAAGAGGGACAGGACTGGCAATTGAATATTCCAGGGTACAAGTGTCTTAGGTGAGACAGAGAAGGGGCCACAAGAGGTGGGGGAGTAGCAGTATTAGTTAGAGAGCATATTACAGCGGTGCAGATGGAGGACAATTCAGAGGGGTCGTGTAACGAGTCACTGTGGGTGGAGTTCAGAAACAGGAAGGGTGCAGTCACTATGTTGGGGGTATACTACAGGCCCCCTAACAGCCCAAGGGAAGTGGAAGAACGGATATGTCAGGAGATAATGGATAGGTGCAGGAAAAATAGGGTTGTTGTAGTGGGAGACTTCAATTTCCCTGGTATAGACTGGAAATTGCGTAGGGCTGGGAGTCTGAATGGGGAGGAATTTGTAAAATGCGTACAGGGAGGTTCTTTGGAACAATATGTAGATAGTCCAACGAGAGAGGGGGCTATACTGGACCTAGTACTGGGGAATGAGCCCGGTCAGGTCTTCAAAGTTTCGGTAGGGGAACATGTGGCAACTAGTGACCACAATTCTGTTAGCTTTAGGATAGTGATGGAAAAGGATGAGTGGTGTCCTAAGGGTAAGGTGTTGGATTGGGGGAAGGCTAACTTTAGTGGGATTAGGCAGAAATTGGCAGCTGTTGATTGGGAGAGGCTGTTTGAGGGTAAATCCATGTCTGGCATGTGGGAGTCATTTAAGGAACAGTTGTTAGGACTGCAGGATAGGCATGTGCCTGTAAAAAAGAAGGATAGGAAGGGTAGGATTCGAGAACCGTGGATAACCAGGGAAATTCAGCGATTGGTCAAAAAGAAAAGAGAGGCGCACGTTAGGTCCAGGCAGCTAAAAACGGAGGGAGCTCTGGAGGAGTACAAAGAAAGTAGGAAAAAACTCAAACGAGGAATTAGGAGGGCAAAAAGGGGTCACGAAATGTCCTTGGCAGACAGGATTAAGGAGAATCCCAAGGCATTTTATTCATACGTTAGGAACAAAAGGGTTGTCAGGGAAAAAATCGGACCTCTCAGGGACAAAAGTGGGGTATTATGCTTAGAGCCCAAAGAAGTTGGGGAGATGCTAAATGAATACTTTGCGTCAGTATTCACAAAGGAGAGGGATGTGTTGACTGGGAGTGTCTCGGAGGGGAGTGTTGAACCGTTGGAGAAAATCTCCATTACAAGGGAGGAAGTGTTCGGTTTTTTTAGGGAATAGAAAGACTGACAAATCCCCAGGGCCTGATGGAATCTATCCAAGGCTGCTCAGGGAGACGAAAGATGAAATCGCTGGGCCTCTGACACAAATCTTTGTCTCGTCACTGGACACAGGTGAGGTCCCAGAGGATTGGAGGATAGCTAATGTGGTCCCGTTATTTAAGAAGGGTTGGAAGGATAACCCGGGGAAATTATAGGCCGGTGAGCTTGACGTCCGTGGTAGGGAAGTTGTTGGAGAGGATTCTTAGAGATAGGATGTATGCGCATTTAGAAAGGAATCAACTCATTCACGATAGTCAGCATGGTTTTGTGAGAGGGAGGTCATGCCTCACTAACCTGGTGGAGTTTTTTGAAGAAGTGACGAGAATGGTTGATGAGGGAAGGGCCGTGGATGTCGTCCATATGGACTTTAGTAAAGCGTTTGACAAAGTCCCTCATGGTAGGCTGGTGCAAAAGGTTGGATCTCATGGGATAAAGGGGGAGGTGGCTAGATGGGTGGAGAACTGGCTTGGTCACAGAAGACAGAGGGTGGTAGTGGAAGGGTCTTTTTCCTGTGACTAGTGGTGTTCCATAGGGCTCTGTATTGGGACCTCTGCTGTTTGTGATTTATATAAACGATCTGGAAGAAGGTGTAACTGGAGTGATCAGTAAGTTTGCGGACAACACGAAAATGACTGGACTTGCAGATAGTGAGGAACATTGTCAGAGACTACAGAAGGATATAGATAGGCTGGAAATTTGGGCAAAGAAATGGCAGATGGAGTTCAATCCAGATAAATGCGAAGTGATGCATTTTGGTAGAACTAACGTAGGGGGGAGCTATACGATAAATGGCAGAACCATAAAGGGTGTAGATACGCAGAGGGACCTTGGTGTGCAAGTCCACAGATCCTTGAAGGTGACGTCACAGGTGGAGAAGTTAGTGAATAAGGCATATGGCATGCTTGGCTTTATAGGATGGGGCATAGAATATAAAATTTGGGGTCTGATGTTGCAGTTGTCCAGAACATTGGTTCGACTGCATTTGGAATACTGCGCCCAGTTCTGGTCGCCACACTATCAGAAGGACGTGGAGGCTTTAGAGAGAGTGCAGAGGAGGTTTACCAGGATGTTGCCTGGTATGGAAGGGCTTAGTTCTGAGGAGAGATTGGGTAAACTGGGGTTGTTCTCACTGGAAAGACGGAGGATGAGGGGTGACCTAATGGAGGTGTATAAAATTATGAAAGGCATAGATAGGGTGAACGGTGGGAAGCTTTTTCCCAGGTCGGTGGTGACGTTCACGAGGGGTCATAGGTTCAAGGTGAGGGGGGGAAGATTTAACACGGATATCAAAAGGACGTATTTTACACAGAGGGTGGTGGGGGCCTGGAATGCGCTGCCGGGCGAGGTGGTGGAGGCGGACACACTGGGAATGTTTAAGACTTATCTAGATAGCCATATGAACGGAGTGGGAATGGAGGGATACAAAAGAATGGTCTAGTTTGGACCAGGGAGAGGCACAGGCTTGGAGGGCCGAAGGGCCTGTTCCTGTGCTGTGTTGTTCTTTGTTGTTCTTTAAATCAGCCACTGAAAGGCAAAACAGGCCTGAAGGTGCTAAATGGCCTTGTCCTGATCCTATATTATACGATCACTGCTCAGTTTTTTTGGCTCAGAGAGGAACACCATTATCCAGGGCTCTCAGTCTGATCCTTTCCAGTGAGTCCATGGAGAGTCTGAGTGATTGGATGTCAAATCTGATTCCCTCATGCCCAAATCGTTCAAACTCAGGTCCCTCAAGTGAGGTCCCCAATAATCTCTCCTCAATAACAGGCACACCTTCGGGAGAGGGCTGGGGGAGATGATGAGGGCAGGAAACAGAGAGTGAACACAAAGCTGTGGAGTTTCTTACCTGGAGAGATGATCTTTTTCATTTTCTTCCACACTGCGTAGAGTAACGGGCCTCGAAATCCCAAGTATCTCCTTCTTGGAAACTTCAATATCTCTCCATCTTCACCTCTCTCTGCATCTTCCTCATCTTCCCCTATATCCAGGTAGCTGTGTGAATGGGATTGATTTAATCACTCTCTGCTGGATACAGACTGTGATCACAGTGTAAAACCCTGTGTGAGTTTGGATTAGATACTCACCTTTCTCTCAATCTTTTCAGTTCCTGTGGGACAGAGAATCAGCAACATTTTAATAAATACACACGCTGCTGTTTAGATTGTAATTTTCAATGATGTAGAATCAGTGATTTTAGTTAAATGTGAAGGGATTTGGGTGGAGTTTTTACTCATGGCTTCCACTCATGTGAAACCACACCAGTTATCAACCCCCAGCCCAACCTTGCCCCATTGTGTCGACAGGGTTTCCTCAGCTGTAGAAGAGTTTGAAAGCACACTAATAGTTACATTTATTTCTGATCTCTATTTTTCAAATAACTAAAGAGCTTCTATCCATGTCAACATCTGCTGCTATCAGCTGTGGACACTTCAATGCAGCATTCCTTTGACAGGGAGACAGCAGTTAACGTACCAGCTCCTGGACACTCGCAGCAGCTCAGATGTGAACAGAATGAGGCTCATTGTGATGTCCCCACAGTCAAATAGCCTCTAATTGCTCAGTGTTTGAATTGGTGTCACCCATGGGACTGAACCCCAACATGTCATTGCTCTCAGCACCAGCACCCATGGGACTGAACCCCAACATGTCACTGCTCCCAGCACCAGCACCCATAGGACTGAAAAGCAGTGTCACTGCTCTCTGTCCAATTAGTTTATCCTCGTGTTTGTGCTCCACTCCACTCAAATCTCCTGCTGCATCTCTCTCACCCCATCAGCATGAGGTTCTAATTCTTTCCTAATTACGTATTTTTCTGGCTTCCAGTTAGTGAACTGTTTCCCTCAATTGCTGCATGTGGGGGAAACTCCACATTCTAACCAGCCCCTGGGCAAACAATTCCTTACTGGAGTTATTTGTGACTGGCTTATTTTTATGGCCCTTTGTGCTTCCTTTCCAAGGGTTCAAATCCCACTCCTGACACCATGTTCCAAGTGCTGGATAAAATGACTTCTGCCCTCAAGTCTTTATAAACCAAGGAGGACATCAGAGGACAGGTGATGATGTAAGACCGATGGCAAGTCCCATTGCAAACAGGCATGTCTCCAAATATTAATTTTGTTTTTTCCCGCAAAGAGAAACACTTTCTCCATCAACTATAATGAATCCATCACAATTTAAAAGAAACACAGCAGCCCATCTGGTGTAGGTACACCCACAGTGCTGGTAGAAAAGGAGTTTCAGGATTCTGACCCAGGGACAGTGCAGGATAAGGTACCAAGTCAGGATGGTGTGTGGTTCGGAGGGCAGTTTACACATGGTGCTGTTCCCATGCATCTGCTGCCCTTGTCCCAGCTGGTAGATTGCAGGTCAGGAAGGTGATGTTGAGCCACATGTTGCCCTGGAGCTGTGTGGAAGAGTCCAGGAGCTGCTCCACTGACTGCTGTCTCTCTATGGAAGATATGCTGTATTTAAAGGTCACATCACTGTATCCAACTCAGAGCAGCACAGACTGGATTTCACCTGCTTTTCAGGACTGGACATATCTGGCAATTTTGCACATTGTCAGCTAGACACCAGAGTTGCAGTTATGCTGGTTAGAGTTGTGGCTATTCTGAAGGATCTATTGCTGGAATACTGTCAGGGCCCAGAGCCTTTTCAGTATCCATCACCTTTAGCCGTTCTTGATATCACATGGAGCGAATCGAGTTGGCTGAAGACTGGCATCTGTGATGCTGGAGACATTCCTAGGAGGACAAGATGGATCCTCCACTTGGCACATCTGGCTGAATATGTCTGCGAATGCTTCAGCCTTATCATTTACACTGATGTGCTGGGATCCTGCATCATTGAGGATGGGATATTTGTGTAGCATCATGAGTGTTCAGAAGTGAACACTCTTCAATATTTCATGGAACATAGAACATAGAACAGTACAGCACAGAACAGGCCCTTCGGCCCACGGTGTTGTGCCAAGCTTTATCTGAAACCAAGATCAAGCTATCCCACTCCCTATCATCCTGGTGTGCTGAATGTGCCTATCCAATAACCGCTTAAATGTTCCTAAAGTGTCTGACTCCACTATCACTGCAGGCAGTCCATTCCACACCCCAACCACTCTCTGAGTAAAGAACCTACCTCTGATATCCTTCCTATATCTCCCACCATGAACCCTATAGTTATGCCCCCTTGTAATAGCTCCATCCACCCGAGGAAATAGTCTTTGAACTCTATCTATCTATCCCCTTCATCATTTCCTGAGATTGTTACCTCGCATCCACTGACTCGATATTGTTCTTAAAATGGGGAGGCCAGAACATTGTGTGATTGAACCAAGATTCAACCGGGGTTAACGGCACTTTCTCAGCTTGTTATTCAATGTGGAAGTGAATGTACAAATGGTCACAACTTTCTCTGTCCTGTGTGTGGGTCTGAGAGTTTCTTTGTATTTATTCGGGGGATGTGGGCGTCGCCGGCTGGGCCAGCATTTATTGCCCATCACCAATTGTCCATGAACTGAATGGCTCGCTCAGTCATTTCAGAGAGTATTTAAGAGTCAATATTCAGTGAGCCAGATGGATTCTATGACAGTTGTTTCATGGTTAACATAAGACTTTTCATTCCAGATTTTTATTTCATTCATCAGCATGATGGGATTCAAATGCAGGTCACCAGAACGTTACTCTGGATTACTCGTCCAATGACAATACCACTACCCTATCACCTCACCAAGTCCACTGATATGAAAGGAAAATCAGGCAGACTATAAAACTGACTCACAATTGACCCTAAGTGGGATTTCCACCCACCTATGTGTGGAACTCAGTGCTGATGACCTTCTATGGTCTGCTTTGTCCCATTGGGACTGGTTCCTCCCTCAACGTCTCCATTATGAAAGATTTCTCATTGCTGTCTCAATGTCCTTACAGGTCTCTATGTCCATCCCTGGTTTCAGGTCACCCATCTCTTCTCTCCCACTCCTTCTCTGGATCCTTTCATTCTGGTTCCAGTTACTCCGCAGCCAGCTCTTATAAAATACTGTTTACAATCACAGTAAGAAGTCTCGCAACACCAGGTTAAAGTCGAACAGGTTTATTTGGAATGACGAGCTTTCAGAGCGTTGCTCCTTGCTCAGGTGCGTAGGAGCAGCGCTCCAAACGCTCGTGATTCCAAAAAAACCTGTTGGACTTTAACCTGGTGTTGTGAGACTTCTTACTGTGCCCACCCGAGTCCAGTGCCAGCATCTCCACTTCATGGTTCATAATCACACCAACAGTTTGGGGATTCGGTTATAAAGGGTCACCTTGAGAAAGGAGACGCTGTCTTGCTGCTCGATGTCGACACAAAGGTTCAATATTTTCCCCTCAAGTGAAGTCAGTTCCTCTTCAATTCTTCTCAGATTCTCCGCCATTGGTCGCAGATCTTCCTCCTTTTGTCTCCTCAGCTCTTCAATGAAATGTTTCTCTTTGTCTTCAAGATATCGATGGATTTTGGCAAATTGTGTGGAGATGTCTTGCTCCAGGGATCCAGTGAGTTGCTATGACAGTGAGAGAGATTGTTTAAACAGCGGGTTGTTAAAGAGTTGCAGTGTTGAAAGGGAGCTGAAGTCATACTCACCTCCAGTTCTGAAATCTCCCTCTGCTGCTGCTGTTTCAATTCACTTTGATTTTGCATTTCATTCTCCATGGAATCCAAGGATAATTTCAGCTGGTCCTAAAAATGGAATCAGATCTCAGCGTGATCCATTGTAATGTCTGCTGTTATATCACAAACTGTGAGGAGAGGTGTTCAGGGAGAGCTGTTAACATGTGGCACAAGCACTTTATAACCGGCAGAGTGAAAGGTATTGTATCAGACCAGGTACAGCTTCAAACCAATCACAGCTTCATGGCGTATAGAATATATGAATGGATTTGATAGTTCAGTAAGAAGTCTCACAACACCACGTTAAAGTCCAACAGGTTTATTTGTTAGCACAAGCTTTCGGAGTGCTGCTCCTTCATCAGGTGACTGAGGAGCCTTCAGGAGAACAGTGACCACGACACCACACAACCCTGCCACAGCAACCTCTTAAGATGTGCCAGATCATTGACACGGATGTCGTCATCTCACGTGAGAACACCATTCACCAGGTACACAGTACATACTCTTGAGACTCGGCCAACAATGTCGACCTGATACGCTGTAGGAAAGGATGTCCCGAGGCATGGTACATTGGGGAGACCATGCAGACGCTACAACAACTGATGAATGAACACCGCTCGACAATCAGCAGGCAGGAGTGTTCTCTTCCTGTAGGGGAGCACTTCAGCAGTCACCAGCATTCAGCCGCTGATCTTTGGGTAAGCGTTCCTTCTCCAAGGCGGCCTTCACAACACGCGACAACGCAGACTCGCTGAGCAGAAACTGATAGCCAAGTTCCGCACACATGAGGACGGCCTCAACTGGGATCTTGGGTTCATGTCACACTATCTGTAACCCCCACAACTTGCCTGAGCTTGCAAAACCTCACTAACTGTCCTGTCTGGAGACAATACACACCTCTCTAACGTGTGCTTAACCCTCTCTCCACTCACATTGTCTGTACCTTTAAGACTTGATTACCTGTAAAGACTCGCATTCCAACAATCATCTTGTAAATTGAGTTTGTGCCTCTGTATGCCCTGTTTGTGTACACAACTCTTCACTTACCTGATGAAGGTGCAGCACTCCAAAAGCTTGTGCTACCAAATAAACCTGTTGGACTTTCACCAGATGTTGTAAGACTTCTTACCCCAGTCCAACGCCGGCATCTCCACATCTTTGATAGTTTTGACATTGTTAATTGTAAAGTAATTACTTAACATTTATTTAGTGTCACAAGCAGGCTTACCTTAACACTGCAATGAAGTTACTGTGAAAACCCTCCTGTCGCCTCACTCCCAGCACCTATTCAGGCACATTGAGGGAGAATTTAGCATGGCCAGTGCACCTAACCAGCACATCTTTTTGGATTGTATGCTGGTCTTGGGGATTAACTGGGGATTCAATGGACCTCATACAAATAGGCACAGGCTAATACTGTGACAGTTGTGTTGGATTTGCGGACTTGAGGGGTTGAATTTCATTGGGGGGTAGAGTGGGGTTGAAGCGTATTGTTTAGACATTGTTTATTATATAGTCATTGTGTTTGATTGTGTGCAGGTCTTGTGTATTCACTGGGGATTCACTGGACCCCCTACACATAGGCACAGACTAAAACTGTGACAGTTGGGTGGGAGGTTTAGACTTATGGGGTTGAATTTCATAGGGGGGGTGTCGGGTGGGGGTGGAGTGTGTTGTTCACCTGGATGATAAAATTAGTTGGATTGCAACAGATTTGAAGAAAATGCTGCAATGAAGAAAACTTACGTCAAGCTGCATTACCCGACAGTAATCGTGAACACAGTCTGTCATGAAGGAACCTGGTCTAGTTTGGACCAGGGAGCGGCACGGGCTTGGAGGGCCGAAAGGCCTGTTCCTGTGCTGTATTGTTCTTTGTTGTTGTTCTTTGTTAATAAATCTTAAACTCTATAACTAGAGTTACCGACCCTCCCGTTATGTCCTGTTGCCTCCCTGAATTGAAGACTAATCTCCAGGATTCTGCTGGCATCGACCCAGAAGAAATCTCACCGGGACATGAGAAACTGAGTTTATAATTTTCTTGGAAAACAGCGATGTTGGGAAATGACTGACAGTAAAATAAAATTAGCCAATCAGTTGTTGAAGGCTCTCTGTTCATTTCCCAATTGGTTGAGAAGCCAATGCTGATGAGGATTGACATGTGCATTGGCCAATGGCTGGAGTCTGAGGGCGGGGTTTAGATGTGGAGATGCCGGTGTTGGACCGCGATAAACAAAGTGAGAAGTATCACAACACCAGGTTAAATTCCAACAGGTTTATTTGGTAGCACAAGCCACAAGCTTTCGGAGCGCTGCTCCTTCATCAGGGAAGTGGGAGTTCTGTTCACAAACAGGGCATATAAAGACACAAACTCAATTTACAAAATAATGGTTGGAATGCGAGTCTTTACAGGCCTTAAAGGTACAGACAATGTGAGTGCAGAGAGGGTTAAGCACAGGTTAAAGAGATGCGTATTGTCTCCAGCCAGGACAGTAAGTGAGATTTTGCAATCCCAGGCAAGTCGTGGGGGTTACAGACAGTGTGGCATGAACCTAAGATCCCGGTTTAAAGACAGGAAATCATGTGCTGAATTCTCCAGGGACAGAATCAGTTTCAATGCGTTCCCCAACTCCAGAAAAAAATCAACACAACACAGCCTTAATGAAAAAAGCTGAAACCTGGGACTGCATTCATATAATGTCAGTGTAAATAGAGGCTGTGAGACCTTTCACACACTATTAACATTAACACTCACATTTCCCACTGTCAGATGTCAGTATTGAGCTGAAAGCGAGCAATCGGGCAGAGCAACGTTTGTCCACTAACTTATTGCAGTCCCGGTTACAGCCCAATAATCACAATGAACATGGAGACGGGTAACTCACTGTGTTCCCTTACCTTGTACTTGTCAAAAGCTATTGGTAGAGTTAGGAGTCTGTGGACTGAATGTGGGGGAGAACCTACACATTTGGCACAGATCAGAATCTCTTCATCCTCACAGAACAGGATCAGCTTCTCCCCGTGTTTCTCACAGAGAGACTGCTCCCTCTCTGTGTCTCCATCCAGCTTCTCCCCGTGTTTCTCACAGAGAGACTGCTCCCTCTCTGTGTCTCCATCCAGCTTCTCCCCGTGTTCCTCCTCCAGTTTCAGCTCCAGTTGCCTGGCTTCCTCACAGAGATTGGCCAGTACCCTGCTACTGGTGAAACTTCTCCGGGGGAGAAGCTGCTGACATTCCGGGCAGGACACAGCCTGACGCTGCTTTCCCCAACACTTCTGGATACAGGATTTACAGAAGTTGTGCTCACAGTCCAGCCGCACCGGCTCCACAAACAGAGACTGACAGATGGAGCAGGTTAAACCCTCAAACAGGGATAAGATGTGTTTACTGACGGCCATCTCCGTTGCTGCTCCTGCTTCTGTTATTCGCTGAACTTTCAGTTTCATTTCACCCCGGTTATCAGTATATTTCACCTCGCTCTCTGTGTCCTTGAAGGGGCAGTATCACCAAGACAAGTTTTCCGGCAAAATAAAACTTCCCTTTATCCAACTGACTTTTCCAGTCTGTACAGATCAAAGATGAGAATCTGGAGAGAGGCAGCAATTTGAACAGGGATTCATCCATTAACCCCTTCACTGCTAACGGTAAAATGCACATCAGGAATCTGTGTAAATCTGCCCTCAACCCCAAGTGAACCCATCAGATTCCCCAGGAATCCCAGCAAGAAAATGTTTTTAAACTAATCCCACTGCCTCACTGTCAATTCCCAAAATCCAGTATACATCCCAAATTATTCCTCTCTGCCCTGCTCCCTCCCAGAAACATGTACCAATCCCAACTGAACCCATTGATCCACAATATCCCAAGATCCCTATCGTATTGCAGATTGCCTCATTCTCTCCCACAATCCTGTATCGATCCCAAACTAATCCGACTGCTTTCTTTCCCCATGGTAATGTGAATCCCCCAAAAAATCTCTGCTCTGCACTCCCCCCATAATCCCACTGCTCAACACTCTCTCCATTACCTTGTATCAATCCCAAACTAATCCCACTTCCCCAATCTCTCCCTGAACTCTGTATTTATCCCAAATTAATCCCACTGTCCCACTCTCTCCCCATAGCTCTGTATCAACCCCAAATTAACCCATTGCCCCACACTCTCCCCATAGCCCTGATTCTCACCTATACCCCTGTATCTTAGAATCCTACAAGTGCAGAAGGAGGCCATTCAGCCCAAGGAGCCTGCACCGGCCACAATCACAGGATGTAGCATCACTGGCTAGGCCAGCATTTATTGTCCTTCCTTCATTGCCCTTCAGAAAAGTTCCCTTCTTGAACCGCAACAATCCATGAGTTGTAGGTACACCCACAGTGCTGTTAGGGAGGAAGTTCAGGATTTTGACCCAGTGACGGTGAAGGAACGGGTTCAGAATTCTTCTGATTATTTCCAAGTCAGGATGGTGAGTGACTTAGAGCGGAACAATTTTAGTCCCCAAAAGTCAGTAACATTCTGCTTTTTAGCCATTTCACTTTGAACCGTGTGATATTTTTCATCATTAGTCTTTAGCAAAGCTGGAATTTCGTTACTCAACAGTTTATGTTTTAAATTCAAGCTTACTAAGACACGGGTTTCAGAAAACTTTCCTTATTTCTGACTGGGGGATGGTGCATGGAGGGAACACTGCTTTTCCTGGGCCTGGTTGTAATGGATACAATTTCAAAATGTGAAACTGATGCAAGATTTGGAAGTATTGTGCACGGTGAGGAGAATAGTGATGGACTTCAAGAGGATGTAGAGAGGCTGGTGGAATGGGCAGACACGTGGCAGATCAAGTTTAATGTAGATCAGTGGGAAGTGATACATTTTGGTCAGAAGAATGAGAAGATGTGACACAAAATAAAGGTTACAATTCTAAATGCAGGAGCAGAGGGAGCTGGGTGTATTTTGCATCAATCATTGAAAGTGGCAGGACAAGTTCCAGTTACTCAATTACATTGAATCCTGAGTTTTATAAATAGGGCACAGAGTACAAAAGCAAGTCAGTTATAAACATTTATAAAACATCGGCTCAGCCTGAACGGGAAGAATGTGAATGTTTTTGAAAGGATGCAGCAAATATTTACGAGAATGTTTCTGAGGATGAGAGAGTTCAGTTATGTGTATAGATTGGTGAAGCTGGCACTGTTCTCCTTGGAGAAGAGAAAGTTGAGAGGAGATTTGTTAGATGTATTCAAAATCATGGGGGATCTGGATAGAGTAAATAGGGAGAAACTGTTCCCATCTGCAGAATTGACATGAGGAAAAACCTCCCTACCCAACATGTGGTTTGGATCTGGAATGCACTGACTGAGTATTTGCTGCAGACAGACCCGATTGCTGTTTCCAAAAAGGAACTGGATAATGATCTGAAGGGAAAAGGCTTTGCAGGAATACATGGGAAAGGGGGAGGAGTGGGACTAGTTGAGTTGCTGTAGCAGAGAATTGACACAGAGACAAGACAATGTGCTGAAAGGACTCCTGGCTGTAAGCATTCTTTGATTCTATGAGTCACCTTGCTCTGATTTCCAACCATTCAGACTACTCAATACCTAAACAAAATTTATTGCACCACCAGTAATAATCAGGACAATGGAAGTTCTGGGAGGGATCAGCCTCCACTGAGTAGAATGTGCATCCACAACATTTTCTTCTGATTATTTTTATTTGGCCAATAAGAATACATTGCTTTGTAATTCCACACAATTCAAGAGGTGAATAGAAGTTCACAAACCGCACCATATCCACCTCCTGGACCATCCCTCCACTCACATACACACTCGCATCCTGAAACATAATTGCAATAAATAAGTAATTCCATGCATTGAGTTGTGGAGAATCGGGGATCAGTTAGCTCAGTTGGCTGGATGGCTGGTTTGTGATACAGAGTGAGGCTAGCAGCGTGGGTTCAATTCCTGTACCAGCCGAGGTTATCCATAAAACCTCCGCCTTCTTAAGCTTGCCCCTTGTATGAGGTGTAGTGACCCTCAGGTTAAATCACCACCAGTCAGCTCTCTCTGTCCCTAAGGGGAGAGCAGCCTATGGCCCTCTGGGACTGTGAAGACTTTCAATCAGACTTGTGACCCACAAACCCAAAATAAATATCATTAAAACTTAGATTTATTTCAAAAAGATTTTTGGGCTCCATTTGTTTGCAATAACTGTCCATTTGTAAATTTATAGTCGTAACCACATGGCTAGACAGAGTCCTGTAAATGGTGAATTCAGAATGTTCATTAACAATCAAAAGGTAACAAGTCAGAAAGATAAAAAGCAAAGTGTCAATTAACAGTAATTCACAGTCAGAGGAGAAAGCTTAACTTTGAAAATTGGACAGACTTCTCACCACTCTGCTCAGACCAGGATGTGAAGTGACAGCTGCAAAAACATGTAAAAGCAACTCCCCACCAAGCACTGCTCAAGACCACTTTTTATACCTTAATGACATTGAAATCCCATTTTCGACAATTGTGAAAAATACCCAATTGGCCTATTACTTGTCAATAATGAAATAAGAGTTTGCCTCATTGGGTTTCTTTTTGCTAATTATGCGCAATGTCTCAACTTTAAGGCTCTATTAAGCTTTATCTCTTATCTTGAATTCGCCCAAGTGGCAAACAATAATTGGTGAATATAACTGTCTGTCACTTATAATGGACATGATGTGGAGATGCCGGTATTGGAATGGGGTAAGCACAGTAAGAAGTCTTACAACACCAGGTTAAAGTCCATGTCTTTAACCTGCTGTTGTGAGACTTCTTACTTATAATAGAGACATCTTGAACAGGAGCCTATTCATTCCCTCTGACAAGGTTAACAAGTTCATGTTATCTTTTTAATCTGTCTGGAAAAAGCAACATCTTATAATTCTCATCACTTTTGAAGAATTTGTATTAAAGTCAAGGGTTAATGACATAATGTGTTTAGAATTATAACATTTATAACCTTTTTGTGTTACAGGTGATATTACCAGTCCTACAACTACATTGATGAATGAATTACTTATTCTTTAATTGCCTCACTAATTTTCTCACTAAGTCTAATTTTCATGAATCTGGCTGGTTTCCAATAAGGCAGGTTTTGGGTTTTTTTGATGGTTTTAGTCAATTCATTACAAAATGCTCAATAACATATTAATTCAGATTACAGAAAGACAGTTACACTGAAAGTTTTTAAAAATATTTTTCCAATCAAATCAAGTCCAATTCAGAGTCTCAACAAGTTGAGACATTTCCGATCCAAGCTGACAAGACAGGGTGTGCAACCCTTTACCCTGTCCTGGGGCTGATCTACATGAGCCAAGCTGATTGGAGTAGGCAGAGGTTTCCTCCTCCAAGGCTTGATCTTATTTGCATCTTAGCCAAAAGGCTGAGATGCCACTTTTAAAAATTGCTTCATATGAAAATAAAGCTTAAATGTAACCTAATGACCTCAACCAAGCGCAGCATCTGCATAACTACACTTGATCTTAGCCAAAAGAGGCAGTACACTGAAAGTATTGAGTTTGAAACTACCAACTCTCTGTCAGTTGTGACCAAAGGTCTTTGAGCTGAAAACATGAACTCTGTTCTCTCTCTTCACAGAGAGGCTGCCCTGATCCCACCACTCACAGTGCTTTTGACTGATCGGACATGGAATGCAGAAAGACCGCCTCATTAAAGAATTAGTAACTGCTTGGTTCTTGACAAAGAGTCTTTTAGTCTAGTTACATGATAAACTTCAGTTAATAGAGCATGCTCCTTAAATTAATCACAGTTAAACACCACAAACAGGCCACTTTTTTAGTGAATTGAATGAGAAAGACGATGATTTTGGGGCTCCCACCCGCCATCTCGGATAACAGTCTCAGGATATGGGGTGGACCATTTAGGGGAATGTTCTTCACTCAGAGGATGGTGAACCTGTGGAATTCTCTCAAACTAGAGTCTATGGAAGGCACGTCACTGAATGTATTTAAGAAGGAAATAGATAGATTTCTAAACTCTAAAAACGCAAAGAAAATGGGGAGAGCAGGGGAGTGTGACATTGAGTTAGAGGATCAGCCATGATAATATGGAATGGCAGAACTGGTTTGAAGAGCCGAATGGGCTTCTCTAGCTCCAATTTTCTTTGTTTCTATGAAACATTGATTGCCATTGACAGATTGATGCAGTTGTCCCTTGCAATTGCGTGTTTCAGTTTGCACTCATTGTAATGGCTACATTCAGCTTCCCTCTTAAAAGTGACTATTGTCATTTGTGAAGTGAATTGTTACTGTTATATTCGTTGTTGAGTGGTGTGATGTACACTCAGTGTCTTGCTAATTGGAAGCAGTAATATTGTTCAGGAGTTTACATGCCATTCTATTTTATAACTCCACTTTGATTTCAGCTGCAGGGTGGAAACTTCAATATCAACTGTGCACATTCATGGCTAAAATGGTTCCAGCCTGATTAAACATAGACACAAAGAAAATAGGAACAGGAGTAGACCATTCGTCCCTTTGAGCCTGCTCCACCATTCATTATGATCATGGCTGATCATCCAATTCAGTATCCTGATCCCACTTTCCCCACATATCCTTTGACCCCCCCTTCACCCCAAGAACTATGTCTAACGCCTCCTTGAGAACATTCGATGTTTTGGCCTCGACTGCTTTCTGTAGTAGCGAATTCCACAGGCTCACCTATCTGGGTGTGGAAATTTCTCCTCATCTCAGTCCTAGATAGTTTACTCGGTATCCATAGACTGTGACCCCTGGTCTGGACACCCCTACCATCGGGAACACCCTTTCTGCATCTATCCTGTCCAGTCCTGTTAGGCATTTACAGGTTTCAATGTGATCTCCGCTCATTCTTCTGAACTTCGGTGAAAGTAATCGTAACTGACTCAATCTCTCTTTATCTGTCAGCCCCCCCATCCCAGGAATCAGTCTGGCAAACCTTCTCTGCACTCCCTCTGGAACAAGAACATCCTTCCTCAGATAAGGAGACCAAAACTACACACAGTATTCCAGCTGCAGCCTCACAAAGGCCTGTATAATTGCATTAAGACATCC
Organism: Mustelus asterias; assembly: GCF_964213995.1. NCBI lineage: Eukaryota > Metazoa > Chordata > Chondrichthyes > Carcharhiniformes > Triakidae > Mustelus > Mustelus asterias. Next base: position 31,359,780 of record NC_135808.1, read on the forward strand.
CTGCTCCTGCATTTGAATCCCCTCGCTATGAAAGCCAACATACCATTTGTCTTTTTTACTGCCTGCTGCACCTGCATGCTTACCGTCCATGACTGGTGTACGAGGACACCCAGGTCTCGTTGTACATTCCCCTCTCCTAACTTATGGCCATTCAGGTAATAAACTGCATTCCTGTTTCTGCTACCATTGTGGATAACCTCACATTTCTCCACATTGCAACTGCCATGTATTTGCCCTCTCGCTCAGCTTGTCCAAATCATACTGATTGCATCCTCCTCACAGCTCACCCTCCAAAATTAAATATAATTGGTTATATTGGAAACATTCTTTGATTTCTCTAATCTTTTAACTTTTATGCAGTGATGTACCATGCCAGCCATCCATTTTCCAAGCCCAGCATCTCTTTCATATAATCGGGGCATTCCCATTTAATCCAGAGTAATGATTGAAATAGAACTGCATTGGCTCCAGCAATGTTGAACATACCTGACCATCCACTGAGCTGATTTCAGAAGAAAATAAAACAAACAAACAGGAAACAACACTCGGAGACAGTGGTTTAACGCGGCAGATTCAGAATGAACCTATCAGCAGCAAATGCAGGGAGGAACCAGCCTGTGATTGGATGCACAGCTTTTCCACATTTTCCAAACATGGTGGTGGTGTTCCCGGGAATCTGCTGCTCTTGTCCTTCTAGCTGGCAGAGGTTTTGGGTTCGGAAGGTGCTGACTAAAGAGCCTTGGTGAGTTCATGAAGTGTACCTTGTAGCTGGTATACACAGCTGCCACTGTGCATTGATGTTGGAGGGAGTGAACGTTTGTGGATGGGGTTAGTAATCCGGGTCCTGCTCCAGTAACAAAGCCATCATAAATTATGTCAAGACATCTCTATGCATTGTGTCAAGCGAAAGATGATCATAGAATATATCGAGCCTGCACCAGTAACAATCCCATCAGGCCCTGTCCGGATAACCCAACATATTTACCCTGCTAGTTCCCCTGACATAAAGCGGCAATTTAGCATGGCCAATCCACCGAACTGGATTGTGGGAGGAAACCCATGCACACTGGGGAGAACGTGCAGACACCACACAGATAAAACTCATGCAGACAAGGGGAGAACGTCCAAACTCCACACAGGACATCAACCAAGGCTGGAATTGAATCCAGGTCCCTCGCGTTGTGAGGCTGCAGTGCTAACCACTGTGCTACCCTGATGTTATCCTTCAATGTGCGGTATCACCTTTTGCTCCTCACTCATCTGCAGTTTTAGATTAACTTTGTGGTTCTTTCTGCGAATGAGAAATTCCAAACAGAAACTCGAGATTTATCAAGAAGAGACTATTTTTTATTATAAAGAGGAAAAATACCACTTTAGAATTAAACAATATCTTAAATTGAGGAACAATGTGGAATTGATTTAAAGACACTAAAATAACCTCTGACTCCACAAATCCATTCCAATATCTAGGAATACTGGCCTATCCCAGAATAAACCTGTAACAGATGTTTTGCATCTGTTCATATCCCAGTGTCCCAGATTGTGTTGTTGGAGATCTCCAGTTCACACTGTGTGATGTATTATACCATTACTACCCCCTGCCTGGGTGTGACCAGTGTGATGTGGCTACGGGATCCTGCTACTCCTGTTTCCTCACAGCGAGTGTGATTCCTGGGATTTGTAACATGGATTCTGTATCCGGGAGACCAGCAAAGCCTTTCCCAGTGGAATAAGCTGGAATGAAGAGTTCCAGGTTGGGTAGCCGGTGTGAGGGTCCGAGAGTTCACACTGGGACCTCTTCATCCTGCACAGTAACACACATTGCGGTGTGGGGTCACAGCCCAAGAGCTCAGAGCAAGAAACACTCACCAATCACTGACCCAACGCACACATCTCCAACATTTATTGCCCACACTTTCCCAGTGTTGTTCCCTGCTGTGCCTCACCGTTACTGTGTGAGATGTGGAATATTCTAAATCACCAGTTTAGGAATCTACTGTTCAATGACGCAGTTTCAGAGGAGCAGCATTTTTACCCTCATTCAATAATCCGGTATAGAAAAAAGGGAAGAGTTTCTCAGAGAATGTGTCAGTGAAAATGTGCAGAACGGACATATCATCAGCATTGTAAAAGCTCACCTGTCCCCCCTCATAGTCCAGGAAAACTCCGATGTTCCTGGGGTTTTCAGTCAGGGGGACAGAATGGCGATCAAAAGCTTCATATTCATTCCCATTTCTCTGCCGCACAGCCCAGTAACCACCTTTAGGGTCCAGTGTTATCTTTCCCTTCCTATTGGCTGACTTTCTGGCCACACCCAGTGCCCAGTCAGTCTTGTCTCCGACCCCCACCTCCCAGTAATGTTTCCCCGATGTGAATACCTCTGACCCCAGGACACATGGAACTGTGCCAAATCTCTCTGGATTATCAGGAACCTGTGCTGCTCGGTTACTGCACCTCACACTGGTCAGCTCCTCAGACAGGATGAGGTTACGATGCGCTGTGTTTGGGTCCAGGGTCAGTGAGGTTGGGACTGAGGGAATTCAAAAAGAGATCATGTTAAACATTTTAGACAGAGGAAGGGGCATGGACACAGATTAAAATCTCAGGTCAGTAACACTGCACTCAGCACACATTCCAGAATCTGCGTATCAGGAAGTACTTCCGTCTGCAATTAGATATAATACCAGACTCTAGTGTGGACAGCGAACAAATATTACAGACTGGGTACAGTGTTCTGATGCCCCTTTAGAGAAGGAAATCTGCCATACTTGCCTGGTGTGTCCTACATGTGATTACAGGTGTAGTGGCATCTTAACTGTTTTCTGAAATAGCCGAACAAGCCACTCAGTTCAAGGTAATGAAGGATGAGTATTAAGCACCGGCCTTGCCAGTGACACCCACATCCCATGAAAGAATAAAAAGAAGTTTTCCTGTCGGGAAGGAGGAGTTGATCAGCAGCACTGAAAATAAGGAACTCGCTGACATACAGAATAATGTTGTACAGTATTTACAATAGACAAAGAGATCCGCAAGTCAGTTATCCCAAGGAAAAATATTATTGAATCAGTGACAGGGACTCATCAAAAAAAACCCAGCTTAAGGAAAATAACAGTAATAAGAAAAGAATGGCACTAAAATGTGACACATCCCCAGAACCAGATTATATTCCAGCCCAAACATTTAGGAATTAGGAAACATTTCTACACATGAGATGTGTCAGAATCTCGGACCTCACTTCTGCGTTTTGGAATTCAGAAGAATGAGAGGTGATCTCATTAAGGGGTTTGACAGGTAAATGCTGAGAGGTTGCTTCCCCTGATGGGAGAGACTGAGACCAGAGAGGCGTTGTCTCAGAATAAAAGGGCACCAATTTAAGACTGAGATGAGGAATTTCTTCTCTCAGGGGGTTGTGAGTCTTTGGAACCCCTTGCCACAGAGAGCTGTGGGAGCAGAGTCCTTGTGTATGTTGGCACAATGGAGAGCACTGCTGCCTCACAGCACCAGGGACCCAGGTTGGATTCAAGCCTTGCGTGGAGTATGCATGTTCTCCCGCGTGGATTTCTTTTGAGTGCTCCAGTGTCCTCCCACAGCTAAGATGTGCAGGTTAGTTGAATTATCCATGCAAAATTTTCCCTGAGTGTCCCAAAATGTTTAGGTTAGGGTAATTAGCTGGGTAAATACGTGGGGTTACAGGGATAGGCTGGGATGCCCTTCGAGAGTCAGTGCAGATTGAATAGGTCGAATGGTCTCCTTCTGCACTGTAGGGGTAGGGATTCTATAGTTAAGGCTGATCCAGATTGATTCTTGATCAGTAAGGGAATAAAGGTGTACAGGGAAAGGGCAGGAAAGTGGACATGAAGAATGTTGGATCAGCCGTGTTCCTATTGAATGGTGGAGCAGGTTCGAGGGCTGAATGGCCTACTCCATGGTCTTATATGGCAATTGATAAAAACTCATTTCTATATCGGAAAATGAGAGTGGTGTAATTTTTAAACATAGGTGTACACAGATATGGGACTGAGGCAGATCCAATTTGTACAGTTAGATCACAAATCAGCCACTGAAAGGCAAAACAGGCCTGAGGGTGCTAAATGGCCTTGCCCTGATCCTATATTATACGATCACTGCTCAGTTCTCTGGCTCAGAGAGGAACACAGTAAGAAGTCTAACAACACCAGGTTAAAGTCCAACAGGTTTATTTGGTAGCAAAAGCCACACAAGCCTTCGGAGCTGCAAGCCCCTTCTTCAGGTGAGTGGGAATTCTGTTCACAAACAGAGCACATAAAGACACAAACTCAATTTACATGAATAATGGTTGGAATGCGAATACTTACAACTAATCAAGTCTTTAAGAAACAAAACAACATGAGTGGAGAGAGCATCAAGACAGGCTAAAAAGATGTTTATTGGCTCCAGACAAGACAGCCAGTGACACTCTGTGGGGGTTACAAATAGTGGGACATGAACCCAATATCCCGGTTGAGGCCATCCTCGTGTGTGCGGAACTTGGCTATCAGTTTCTGCTCAGCGACTCTGCGCCGTCGTGTGTCACGAAGGCCGCCTTGGAGAACGCTTACCCGACGCTGCGACAACGGATGAATGAACACCGCTCGACAATCACCAGGCAAGACTGTTCTCTTCCTGTTGGGGAGCACTTCAGCGGTCACGGGCATTCGGCCTCTGATATTCGGGTAAGCGTTCTCCAAGGCGGCCTTCGCGACACACGACGGCGCAGAGTCGCTGAGCAGAAACCGATAGCCAAGTTCTGCACACACGAGGACGGCCTCAACCGGGATATTGGGTTCATGTCCCACTATTTGTAACCCCCACAGAGTGTCACTGGCTGTCTTGTCTGGAGACAATGCACATCTTTTTAGCCTGTCTTGATGCTCTCTCCACTCATGTTGTTTTGTTTCTTAAAGACTTGATTAGTTGTAAGTATTCGCATTCCAACCATTATTCATGTAAATTGAGTTTGTGTCTTTTTATGCTCTGTTTGTGAACGGAATTCCCACTCACCTGAAGAAGGGGCTTGCAGCTCCGAAAGCTTGTGTGGCTTTTGCTACCAAATAAACCTGTTGGACTTTAACCTGGTGTTGTTAAACTTCTTACTGTGTTTACCCCAGCCCAATGCCGGCATCTCCACATCAGAGAGGAACACCATTATCCAGGGCTCTCAGTCTGATCCCTGTCCAGTGAGTCCTGGGACTGAGAGGAACACCATTATCCAGGGGTCTCAGTTGGATCATTTCCAGTGACTCCATGGAGAGTCTGAGTGATTGGATGTCAAATCTGATTCCCTCATGCCCAAATCGTTTAATCTAAGGTCCCACATCAACAACAGTCCCTCGAGTGAGGTCCCCAATAATCTGTCCTCAATAACAGGCAGCATCTTCAGGAGAGGGCTGGGGGAGGTGATGAGGGCAGGAAACAGAGGGTGAACACAAAGCTGTGGAGTTTCTTACCTGGAGAGATGATCTTTTTCATTTTCTTCCACACTGCGTAGAGTAACGGGCCTCGAAATCCCAAGTATCTCCTTCTTGGAAACTTCAATATCTCTCCATCTTCACCTCTCTCTGCATCTTCCCCATCCTCCCCTTTATCCAGGTAGCTGTGTGAATGGGATTGATTTAATCACTCTCTGCTGGATACAGACTGTGATCACAGTGTAAAACCCTGTGTGAGTTTAGATTAGATACTCACCTTTCTCTCAATCTTTGCAGTTCCTGTGGGACAGAGAATCAGAAACATTTTAATAAATACACACGCTGCTGTTTAGATTGTAATTTTCAACGATGTAGAATCAGTGATTTTAGTTAAATGTGAAGGGATCTGGATGGAGTTTTTACTCATGGCTTCCACTCATGTGGTACCACACCAGTTACCAACCCCCAGCCCAACCTTGCCCCATTGTGTCGACAGGGTTTCCTCAGCTGTAGAAGAGTTTGAAAGCACACTAATAGTTACATTTATTTCTGATCTCTATTTTCCAAGTAACTAAAGAGCTTCTATCCATGTCAACATCTGCTGCTATCAGCTGTGGACACTTCAATGCAGCATTCCTTTGATAGGGAGACAGCAGTTAACGTACCAGCTCCTGAACACTCGCAGCAGCTCAAATGTGAACAGAATAAGGCTCATTGTGATGTCCCCACAGTCAAATAGCCTCTAATTGCACAGTGTTTGAATTGGTGTCACCCATGGGACTGAAACCCAACATGTCACTGCTCTCAGCACTAGCACCCATGGGACTGAACCCCAACATGTCACTGCTCTCAGCACCAGCACCCATGGGACTGAACCCCAACATGTCACTGCTCCCAGCACCAGCACCCATGGGACTGAACAGCAGTGTCACTGCTCTCAGTCCAATTAGTTTATCCTCGTGTTTGTGCTCCACTCCACTCAAATCTCCTGCTGCATCTCTCTCACCCCATCAGCATGAGGTTCTAATTCTTTCCTAATTACGTATTTTTCTGACTGCCAGTTAGTGAACTGTTTCCCTCAATTGCTGCATGTGAGGGAAACTCCACATTCTAACCAGCCCCTGGGCAAACAATTCCTCACTAGAGTTATTAGTGATGGCTTATTTTTATGGCCCTTGGTGGTTCCTTTCCAAGGGTTCAAATCCCACTCCTGGCACCATGTTCCAAGTGCTGGATAAAATGATTTCTGCCCTCAAGTCTTTATAAACCAAGGAGGACATCAGAGGACACGTGATGATGTAAGACCAGTGGCAAGTCCCATTGCAAACAGGCATATCTCCAAATATTAATTTTGTTTTTTCCCGCAAAGAGAAACACTTTCTCCATCAACTATATTGAATCCATCACAATTTAAAAGACACACAGCATCCCATCTGGTGTAGGTACACCCACAGTGCTGTTAGAAAAGGAGTTTCAGGATTCTGACCCAGGGACAGTGCAGGATAAGGTTCCAGGTCAGGATGGTGTGTGGTTCGGAGGGCAGTTTACACATGGTGCTGTTCTCATGCATCTGCTGCCCTTGTCCTAGGCGGTAGATTGCAGGTTAGGAAGGTGATATTGAGCCAATTGTTGCCCTGGAGCTGTGTGGAAGAGTCCAGGAGCTGCTCCACTGGCTGCTGTCTCTCTGTGGAAGATATGCTGTATTTAGGGGTAACATCACTGTCCCCAACTCAGAGCAGCACAGACTGGATTTCACCTACTTTTCAGGACAGGATAAACCTGGGCAATTTTGCACATTGTCAGCTAGACACCAGTGTTGCATTTATGCTGGTTAGAGTTGTGGCTATTCTGAGGGATCTATTGCTGGAAGACTGTCAGGGCCCAGAGCCTTTTCAGTATCTATCACCTTTAGCCATTCTTGATATCACACGGAGCAAATCGAGTTGGCTGAAGACTGGCATCTGTGATGCTGGAGACATTCATAGGAGGACAAGATGGATCCTCCACTTGGCACATCTGGCTGAATATGGCTGCGAATGCTTCAGTCTTATCTTTTACACTGATGTGCTGGGATCCTGCATCATTGAGGATGGGATATTTGTGTTGCATCGTGAGTGTTCAGACGTATTTCAGTATTTCCTGAGATTGTTACCTCACATCCACTGACTCTATATTCTTCTTAAAATGGGGAGACCAGAACATTGTGTGATTGAACCAAGATTCAATCAAGGTTCACAGCACTTTCTCAGCTTGTTAGTCAAGGTGGAAGTGAATGTACAAATGGCCACAACTTTCTCTGTCCTGTGTGTGGGTCTGAGAGTTTCTTTGTATTTATTCGGGGGATGTGGGCGTCGCCGGCTGGGCCAGCATTTATTGCCCATCACTAATTGTCCGTGAACGGAATGGCTCGCTCAGTCATTTCAGAGAGTATTTAATATCAACATTCAGTGAGCCAGATGGGCTCTATGACAGTTGTTTCATGGTTAACATAAGACTTTTCATTCCAGACTTTTATTGAATTTATCTGCCATGGTGGGATTCAAATGCAGGTCACCAGAACACTACTCTGGATTACTCGTCCAATGACAATACCACTATCCCATCAGCTCACCAAGTCCACTGATATGAAAGGAAAATCAGGCAGAACATAAAACTGACTCACAATTGCCTCCAAAGTGGGATTTCCACCCACCTATGTGTGGAACTCAGTGCTGATGACCTTCTATGGTCTGCTTTGTCCCCATTGGATCTGGTTCCTCCCCCAACTTCCCCAGTATGAAAGATTTCTGATTGCTGTCTCAATGTTCCTTACAGGTCTCTATGTCCACCCCTGGTTTCGGGTCACCCATCTCTTCTCTCCCACTCCTTCTCTGGATCCTTTCATTCTGGTTCCAGTTACTCTACAGCCAGCTCTTATAAAATACTGTTTACAATCACAGTAAGAAGTCTTGCAACACCAGGTTAAAACCCAACAGGTTTATTTGGAATGACGAGCTTTCAGAGTAATGGTCCTTGCTGAGGTGAGTAGGAGCAGCGCTCCAAAAGCTCATGATTCCAAATAAACCTGTTGGACTTTAACCTGGTGTTGTGAGACTTCTTACTGTGCCCACCCGAGTCCAGTGCCAGCATCTCCACTTCCTGGTTCATAATCACATCAACAGTTTGGGTTATAAAGGGTCACCTTGAGAAAGGAGACACTGTCTTGCTGCTCGATGTCTACACAAAGGTTCAATATCTTCCCCTCAAGTGAAGCCAGTTCCTCTTCAATTCTTCTCAGATTCTCCTCCATTGGTCGAAGATCTTCCTCCTTTTGTTTCCTCAGCTCTTTGATTAAATGTTTCTCTTTGTCTTCAAGATACCGATGGATTTCAGCAAATTGTGTGGAGATGTCTTGCTCCAGGGATCCAGTGAGTTGCTATGACAGTGAGAGAGATTGTTTAAACAGCGGGTTGTTAAAGGGTTGCAGTGTTGAAAGGGAGCTGAAGTCATACTCACCTCCAGTTCTGAAATCTCCCTCTGCTGCCGCTGTTTGAATTCACTTTGATTTTTCTTTTCCTTCTCCATGGAATCCAAGGATAATTTCAGCTGGTCCTAAAAATGGAATCAGATCTCAGCGTGATCCATTCTAATGTCTATGATTATATCACAAACTGTGAGGAGAGATGTTTAGGGAGAGGTGTTAACATGTGGCACGAGCACTTTATAACCGGCAGAGAGAAAGGTATTGAATCAGACCAGGTACAGTTTCAAACCAACAACAGCTTCATGGTGTATCGAATATATGAATGGATTTGATAGTTTAGTAAGAAGTCTCACAACACCAGGTTAAAGTCTAACAGGTTTATTTGGTAACACAAGCTTTCAGAGCGCTGCTCCTTCATCCTGAGTGAGGAGCCTTTAGGAGAACAGTGACCACGACACCACATAACCCTGCCACAGCAACCTCTGTAAGATGTGCCAGATCATCGACACGGATGCCATCATCTCACGTGAGAACACCATCCACCAGGTACATGATACATACTCTTGCAACTCAGCCAACGTTGTCTACCTGATGCGCTGCAGGAAAGGATGTCCCGAGGCATGGTACACTGATGAGACCATGCAGACGCTACAACAACGGATGAATGAACATCGCTCGTCAATCACCAGGCAGGAGAGTTCTCTTCCTGTCGGGGAACACTTCAGCAGTCACCGACATTCAGCCTCTGATCTTTGGGTAAGTCTTCCATCTCCAAGGTGGCCTTCACAACACACGACAACGCAGAATTGCTGAGCAGAAACTGACAGCCAAGTTCCGCACACATGAGGACAGTCTCAACCGGGATCTTGGGTTCATGTCACACTATCTGTAACCCCCACAAATTGCCTGGGCTTGCAAAATCTCACTAACTGTCCTGGCTGGAGACAATACACATCTCTTTAACCTGTGCTTTACCCTCTCTCCACTCACATTGTCTGTTCCTTTAAGACTTGATTACCTGTAAAGACTCGCATTCCAACCATTATCTTGTAAATTGAGTTTGTGTCTATATATGTCCTGTTTGTGAACACAACTCTTCACTCACCTGATGAAGGAGCAGCGCTCTGAAAGCTTGTGCAACCAAATAAACCTGTTGGACTTTAACCTGGTGTTGTGAGACTTCTTACTGTGCTTATCCCAGTCCAACGCCAGCATCTCCACATCTTTGATAGTTTAGACATTGTTAATTGTAAAGTAATTATTTCAAGTTTATTTATTAGTGTCACAAGCAGGCTTACATTAACACTGCAATGAAATTACTGTGAAAATCCCCCAGTCGTCTCACTCCCAGCACCTACTCAGGCACATTGAGGGAGAATTCATCATGGCCAGTGCACCTAACCAGCACATCTTTTTTGATTGTATGCTGTCTTGGGGATTAATTGGGGATTCAATGGACCTCACACAAATAGGCAACAAACTAATACTGTGACAGGTTGGATTTGCGGACTTCAGGTGTTAAATTTCATTGGGGGATGGACTGGGGTTGAAGCATCATGTTTAGACATTGTTCATTGTATAATAATTGTGTTTGATTGTGTATTCACTGGGGATTCACTGGACCCCCTACACATAGGCACAGACTAAATCTGCGACAATTGGGTGGGAGGTTTAGACTTATGGGGTTGAATTTCACAGGGGCGCGTGGGGTGGGGGTGGAGTGTGTTGTTCACCTGGATGATAAAATTAGTTGGATTGCAACAGATTTGAAGAAAATGCTGCAATGAAGAAAACTTACGTAAAGCTACATTACCCCACAGTAATCGTGAACACAGTCTGTCATGAAGGAACGTTAATAAATCTTAAACTGTACAACGAGAGTAACCTACCCTCCCGTTATGTCCTGTTGCCTCCCTGAATTGAAGACTAATCTCCAGGATTCTGCTGCCATCGACCCAGAAGAAATCTCACCGGGACATGAGAAACTGAGTTTATAATTTTATTGGAAAACAGCGATGTTGGGAAATGACTGACAGTAAAATAAAATGAGCCAATCACTTGTTGAAGGCTCTCTGTTCATTTCCCAATTGGTGGGGAAGACAATGCTGATGAGGATTGACATGTGCATTGACCAATGGCTGGAGTCTGGGGGCGGGGTTTAGAGACAGGAAATCATGTGCTGAATTCTGCAGGGACAGAATCAGTTTCAATGCGTTCCCCAACTCCAGAAATAATATCAACACAACACAGCCCGAATGAAGAAAGCTGAAACCTGGGACTGCATTCATATAATGTCTGTGTAAATAGAAGCGGTAAGACCTTTCACACACTATTAACATTAACACTCACATTTCCCACTGTCAGATGTCAGCATTGAGCTGAAAGCGAGCAATCGGTAAGAGCAACATTTGTCTACTAACTTATTACAGTCCCAATTAACACCACGAACATGGAGACGGGTAACTCACTGTCCCCTTACCTTGTACTTGTCAAAAGCTATTGGTAGAGCGAGGAGTCTGTGGACTGAATGTGGGGGAGAATCTACACATTTGGCACAGATCAGAATCTCATCATCCTCACAGAACAGAATCAGCTTCTCCCCGTGTTTCTCACAGAAAGACTGCTCTCTCTCTGTGTCTCCATCCAGCTTCTCCCCGTGTTCCTCCTCCCGTTTCAGCTCCAGTTCCCTGGCTTCCTCACAGAGAGTGGCCAACACCCTGTTACTGGTGAAACCTCTCCGGGGGAGAAGCTGCTGACATTCCGGGCAGGACACAGCCTGACGCTGCTTTCCCCAATACTTCTAGATACAGGATTTACAAAAGTTATGATCACAGTCCAGCCGCACCGGCTCCACAAAGAGAGACTGACAGATGGAGCAGGTTAAATTCTTACTCAGGATTAAGATGTGTTTACTGACGGCCATCTCCGTTGCTGCTCCTGCTTCTGTTATTCGCTGAACTTTCAGTTTCATTTCACCCCAGTTATCAGTAAATTTCACCTCGTCTCTGTCTCCTTAAAGGGGCAGTGTCACCAAGACAAGTTTTCTGGCAAAACAAAACCTTTCTTTATCCAACTGACTTTTCCAGTCTGCATAGATTAAAGATGAAAACCTGGAGAGAGGCAGCAATTTGAACAGGGATTCATCCATTAACCCCTTCACTGCTAACGGTAAAATGCACATCAGGAATCTGTGTAAATTTTCCCTCAACCCCAAGTGAACCCATCAGATTCCCCAGGAATCCCAGTAAGAAAACGTTTTTAAACTAATCCCACTGCCTCACTGTCAATTCCCAAAATCCAGTATATATCCCAAATCATTCCTCTCTGTCCTGCTTCCTCCCAGAGCCATGTACCAATCCCAACTGGACCCATTGATCCACAATATCCCAAGATCCCTATCGCAATGCAGATTGTCTCATTCTCTCCCATAGTCCTATATCGATTCCAAACTAATCTGACTGCTTTATCTTTCCCCATGGTTATGTGAATCCCCAAAAAAAATCACTGCCCTGCACTACCCCCATAATCCCACTGCTCTACGCTCGCTCCATTACCTTGTATCAATCCCAAACTAGTCCCACTGTCCCACTCTCTCCCCATAGCCCCGTATCAGTCTCAAACTAATCCACTCTCCCACTCTCTTCCCATAGCCCTGTATTTGTCCCAAACTAATCCCACTGTCCCGCTCTCTCCCCATAGCTCTGATTCTCACCTATTCCCCTGTATCTTAGAATCCTACAGTGCAGAAGGAGGCCATTCGGCCAAAAGAGCCTGCACCGGCCACAATCCCACCCAGCCCCTACCCCTATAACCCCACATATTTACCCTCCTAATCCCACTGACACTAAGGGGCAATTTAGCATGGCCAATCAACCAAACCTGCACATCTTTGGAGTGTGGGAGGAAACCGGAGCACCCGAGGAAACCCACATAGACACGGGGAGAACATGCAAACTCCACATAGACAGTGACCCGAAGCCGGAATTGAACCTGGGACACTGTTGCTGTGAGGCAGCAGTGCTCACCACCGTGCCGCCCAAACTGGGTCGATGGCTGCTGTATCAATCACAAAGAAATCCCACTGCCCCACTCTTTTCTCAATTCTGTATCAATTCCAAACTAATCCCACTGTCTCCACATAATCCTGCTGCCCTGTGCTCTCTCCATATCCCTGTATCTATCCCAAACTAATCCCACTGCCTCAAACTCTCTGCTGATTTTCAGAAAATAAATATTAATTCTGCTATTGCACTGTTACCTCTGGGTGTCTCTCTTGCATCTTTTAGTAACCCTATCCTATTTTTATGTATTCATGTGTTTATAATATATTTCACAATTTTTTGTCTGTTGCTTGATAATTGTTTTTTCAGACTCTCTTTACATTTCCAATGTTTTCTTTAACTTCTTTTCTCTCCTTCTTGAGCTCTCTGACTGTAAGTCTGACCCCATTGTTACGATCTCCATCTCAGGAAGACACAAGGAGCCAGCAGTCCTGACCTCCCCAGGAAAACTGAGGATAAAAACTGTGCAGTTGGCACCAACATGATCCACACCAGTCATCCAACCAACCAACTGGCCTGCCAAGGGGCCTGGGGCTGCTGTGGCAACACCCACTTCACTCTCTCTGGTGATGCGAGCCAGGCCCTGCCCATTCTCTGGCTCCACCTACTCCCAGCCCTGCCATCCAATCAATCATGGTGCCCATGTGAGACTCAGGCATCTTTTTCAAGGAGTCACTGGAGGGGGTGAGGATGGAGGTCGTTGCTGCTGGAGATGTGTGAGGAACTCCATCAGTGATGTAGCTGGGTATTTTGAATTGTGGTGCTCCAAGAAAACGTATTAGCCATATCATCTCCTCATCTACTCTTACATTGCTTTCCTCTGAAATGTTTTTATTCATTTACAGAATGTAGCATCACTGGCAAGGTCAGCATTTATTGTCCTTCCTTAATTACCCTTCAGAAGGTTGTCGGGAGCTGCCTTCTTGAACCGCTGTAATCCTTGAGTTGTAGGTCCACCCACAGTACTGTTAGGGAGGAAGTTCCAAGATTTTGACCCAGTGATGGTGAAGGAACGGGTGACATATTTCCAAGTCAGGATGGTGAGTGACTCAGAGCGGAACAATTTTAATCCCCAAAAGTCAGTAATATTCTGCTTTTTAGGCATTTCACTTTGAACCATGTGGTATTTTTCATCATTAGTCTTTAGCAAAGCTGGAATTTCATTACTCCACAGTTTATGTTTTAAATTCAAGCTTACTAAGACACGGGTTTCAGAAAAATTTACTTGTTTCTGACTGGGGGACGGTGCATGGGGGGAACACTGCTTTTCCCGGGCCTGGTTGTAATGGATACAATTTCAAAATGTGAAACTGATGCAAGATTTGGAAGTATTGTGCACTGTGAGGAGAATAGTGATGGACTTCAAGAGGATGTAGAGAAGCTGGTGGAATGGGCAGACACGTGGCAGATGAAGTCTAATGTAGATCAATGGGAAGTGATATATTTTAGTCAGAAGAATGAGGAGATGTGACACAAAATAAAGGTTACAATTCTAAATGCAGGAGCAGAGGGAGCTGGGTGTATTTTGCATCAATCATTGAAAGTGGCAGGACAAGTTCCAGTTACTAAATTACATTGAATCCTGAGTTTTATAAATAGGGCACAGAGTACAAAAGCAAGTCAGTATAAACATTTATAAAACACTGGCTCAGTCTGAACGGGAAGAATGTGAATGTTTTTGAAAGGATGCAGCAAATGTTTACGAGAATGTTTCTGAGAATGAGAGAGTTCAGTTATGAGGACAGATTGGTGAAGCTGGCACTGTTCTCCTTGGAGAAGAGAAAGTTGAGAGGAGATTTGTTAGATGTATTCAAGATCATGGGGGATCTGGATAGAGTAAATAGGGAGAAACTGTTCCCATCGGCAGAATCGACATGAGGAAAAACTTCCATACCCAACATGTGGTTTGGATCTGGAATGCACTGACTGAATAGAAATTGCATCCACAACATTTTCTTCTGATTATTTTTATTCGGCCAATAAGAATACATTGCTTTGTAATTACAACAATTCAAGAGGTGAATAAAAGTTCTCAAACCCCCACCATATCCAGCTCCCCCCCACCACCCTGACCACGCCCTCCCCCCACTCTCTCTCTCTCACACACACACACACACATGCATGCTGAAACTTAGTTGCAATAAATAAGTAATTTGATACATTCAGTTGTGGAGAATCAGAATTGTGGGGAACAGTTAGCTCAGTTGGCTGGATGGCTGCTTCATGATACAGAGTGATGCTCACAGCGTGAGTTCAATTCCTGTACCAGCTGAGTTTATCCATGAAGGCTCTGTATTCTCAAGCTTGTCCCTTGCCTGAGGTGTGATGACCCTCAGGTTAAATCAGCACCAGTCAGCTCTCTCTCCAAGGGGAGAGCAACACATGGTCCTCTGGGACTGTGACGACATTCAATCAGACTTGTGGCACATAATGCACAAACCCAAAATAAATATCATTAAAACTTAGATTTATTTGAACTAAGATTTTTGGGCTCTGCTTGTTTGCAATAACTTCCCAATTGTAAACCTACAAAAGTAATCACATGGCAAGACAGACCCCTGTAAATGGTGAATTCAGAAAGTTTATTAACAATGAATAGGTAACAAGTCAGAAAGATAAAAAGCAAAGTGTCAATTAACAGTAATTCACAGTCAGAGGAGAAAGCTTAACTTTGAAAATTGGACAGACTTCTCATCACTCTGCTCAGATCAGGATGTGAAGTGACAGCTCCGAAAACATGGATAACATGTAACAGCAACTCCCCGCACCAAGCACTTCTCAAGACCCCTTTTTTATATCTTAATGACATTGAAATCCCAGCTTCGACAATTGTTGGAAAATAGCCAATTGGTCCATTGTCAATCATGAAATAAGAGTTTGTCTCATTGGGTTTGTTTTCGCTAATTTTGAGCATTGTCTCATCTTTAAGGCTCTCTTAAGCTTTATCTCTTTTCTTGATTTAGCCTAAGTGTCAAACAATAATTTGTTAACATAACTATCTGTCACTTGTAATAAAGACATCTTGAAAAGGAGCCTATTCATTCCCTCTGACAAGGTTAACAAGTTTAAAAGTAAAGTCAAAATTTATTAGTCACAAGTAAGGTTTACATGAACACTGCAATGAAGTTACTGTGAAATTCCCCGACTTGCCACGGCACGGCACCTGTTCAGGTCAGTGCACCTAACCAGCAAGTCTTTCAGAATGTGGGAGGAAACAGGAGCACCCGGAGGAAACCCACGCAGACACGGGGAGAACGTGCAAACTCCACACAGACAGTGACCCAAGCCAAGAATACGAACCCGGATCCCCGGCGCTGTGAGGTAGCAGTGCTAACCACGTGTCGCCCACGTTGATATCTTTTTAATCTGTTTGGGAAGGCAACATTTTATAATTCTCATCACATTTGAAGAATGTGTATTAAAGTCAAGTGTTAATTATATAATGTGTTTATAATTGTACAAGTTAGAACCTTTTTGTGTTCCAGATTACATTACCAGCCTTACAACTACATTGATTAATGAATTACTTATTATTTAATTGTCTTACAATGAAGTCTAATTTTCATGAATCTGGCTGGTTTCCAATAATGCAGGTTTAATCTTTTTTAATGGTTTTTGTCAATTTTGACAAGGTACCGCATGGTAGGTTGTTGCAAAAGGTTAAATCTCATTGGACCCAGGGTGAGGTATCTAAATGGATACAAAATTGGCTTCTTGCCAGGAGCCAGAAGGTGGTTGCAGAGGGTTATTTTTCACACTGGAGACCTGTGACCAGTGGTGTGCCTCAGGGATCGGTGCTGGATCCACTGTTATTTGTCATTTATATTGATGATTTGGATGAGAATACAGGAGGCATGGTTAGTAAGTTTGCAGCTGATACCAAGGTTGGTGGCATAGTGGACAGTGAAGAAAGTTATCTCCGATGGCAACAGGATCTTGATTAATTGGGCCAGTTGGCTCCATGGCAGATGGAGTTTAATTTAGATAAATGCGAGGTGATGCATTTTGGTAGATTGAAGCAGGGCAGGACTTACTCCGTTAATGGCAGGGCGTTGGTGAGAGTTACAGAACAAAGAGATCTAGGGGTACATGTTCATAGCTCCTTGAAAGTGGAGTCACAGGTTGACAGAGTGGTGAAGAAGGCATTCAGCATGCTTGGTTTCATCGGTCAGAACATTGAATACAGGAGTTGGGACGTCTTGTTGAAGTTGTACAAGACATTGGTAAGGCCACATTTGGAATACTGTGTACAGTTCTGGTCACCCTATTATAAAAAGGACATTATTAAACTAGAGTGTAGAAATGATTTACTCGGATGCTACCAGGACTTGATGGTTTGAGTTATAAGGAGAGGCTGGATAGACTGGGACTTCTTTCTCTGGAGCATAGAAGGCTGAGGGGTGAACTTATAGAGGTCTATAAAATATTGAGAGACACAGATCAGCTTGATAATTAATATATTTTCCCAAAGATAGGGGAGTCTAAAACTAGAGGCTATAGGTTTAAGGTGAGAGGGGAAAGGTACAAAAGTGTCCAGAGGGCCAATGTTTTCACACAGAGGGTGGTGAATGTCTGGAACAAGCTGCCAGAGGTAGTAGTAGAGGCGGGTACAATTTTGTCTTTTAAAAAGCATTTAGACAGTTACATGGGTAAGATGGGTATGGAGGATATGGGCAAATGCGGGCAATTGGGACTAGCTTAGGAGTTTTTTAAAAAAGGGCGGCATGGACAAGTTGCGCCGAAGGTCCTGTTTCCATGTTGTAATCCTTTATGACTCTAATTCATCACAAAATGCTCAGTATCATAGTAATTCAGACTACAAAATGATAGTCACACTGAAAGAATTGAGTTTGAAGCTCCCAACAATCTGTCAATTCTGACCAAAGGTCTTTCAGCTGAAAACATGAACTCTGTTCTCTCTCTTCACAGAGAGGCTGCCCTGATCCCACCACTCACAGTGCTTTTGACTGATCGGACATGGAATGCAGAAAGACCGTCTCAATAAAGAATTAGTGACTGCTTGCTTCTTGACAATGAGTCTTTTAGCCTGGTTTTAGTTAATAGAGCATGGTCCTTTAACCACAGTTAAACACCAGAAATGGCTGTTTCACCACAAACCTGCCACATTTTTAGTGAATTGAATGAGAAAAACATTGATTTTGGGGCTCCCACCTGCCATCTCGAACAACAGTCTCAGGATACGTGGTGGGCCATTTAGGACTGAGATGAGGAGACTGTTCTTCACTCAGAGGATGGTGAACCTGTGGAATTCTCTCACACTGGAGTCTGTGGAAGCCACGTCACTGAATATATTTAAGAAGGAAATAGATAAATTTCTAAACTCTAAAAACATCAAGGAAAATGGGAAGAGCAGGGGAGTACGACATTGAGTTAGAGGATCAGCCATGATAATATGGAATGGCAGAACTGGTTTGAAGGGCTGAATAGCCTGCTCCTGCTCCTAGATTCTTTGTTTCTATGTAACATTGATTGCCATTGACAGATTGATGCAGTTGTCCCTTGCAATTGCATGTTTCAGTTTGCACTCATTGTAATTCAGCTCCCCTCTTAAAAGTGACTATTGTCATTTGTGAAGTGAATTGTTACTGTTATATTCGCTGTTGAGTGGTGTGATGTACACTCAGTGTCTTGCTAATTGGAAGCAGTAATATAGTTCAGAAGTTTACATGCCAATCTATTTTATAACTCCACTTTGATTTCAGCTACAGGGTGGAAACTTCAATATCAACTGTGCACATTCATGGCTAAAATGGTTCCAGCCTGATTAAACATCCAAAGAAAGAAAATAGGAGCAGGAGTCGGCCATTCGGCCCTTTGAGCCTGCTCCACCATTCATTATGATCATGGCTGATCATCCACCTCAGTGTTCTGATCCTGCCTTCCCCACATATTCTTTGATCACCTTTGCCCCAAGAGCTATATCTAAATCCTCCTTGGAAACATTCGATGTTTTGGCCTCAACTGCTTTCTGTGGGAGTGAATTTCACAGGCTCACCACTCTCTGGGTGAAGAAATTTCTCCTCATCTCAGTCCTAAAAGGTTTACTCTATATCCATAGACTGTGACCCCTGGTCTGGACACCCCCACCACTGGCAACATCCTTCCTGCATCTATCCTGTCTAGTCCCGTTTGACACTTACAGGTTTCAATCTGATCTCCGCTCATTCTTCTGAACTTCGGTGAAAGTAATCGTAACCGACTCAATCTCTCCTTATCTGTCAGCCCCCCCCATCTCAGGAATCAGTCAGGCAAACCTTCTCCGCACTCCCTCTGGAACAAGAACATCCTTCCTCAGATAAGGAGACCAAAACTACACACAGTATTCCAGCTGTGGTCTCACCAAGGCCCTGTATAATTGCATTAAGACATCCCTGCTCCTGCATTTGAATCCCCTCGCTATGAAGGTCAACGTACCATTTGCCCTTTTTACTGCCTGCTGCACCTGCATGCTTACCGTCCATGACTGGTGTACGAGGACACCCAGGTCTCGTTGCACAATCCCCTCTCCTAATTTATGGCCATTCAGACAATAAACTGTTTTTTCTACATAAGTTGATAACCTCACATTTCTCCACATTGCATCTGCCATGTATTTGCCCTCTCGCTCAGCTTGTCCAAATCACACTGATTGCATCCTCCTCACAGCTCACCCTCCAAATTCAAATATAATTGGTTATATTGGAAACATTATTAGATTTCTCTGATCTTTTAGCTTTTATTCAGAGGTGTATCATGCCAGCCATCCATTTTCCAACCTCAACATCTCTTTCATATAATCGGGGCATTCCCATTTAATCCAGAGTAATGATTGAAATAGAACTGCATTGGCTCCAGCAATGTTGAACATACCTGACCATCCACTGAGCTGATTTCAGAAGAAAATAAAACAAACAGGAAACAACACTCGGAGACAGTGGTTTAACTCGGCAGATTCAGAATGAACCTATCAGCAGCAAATGCAGGGAGGAACCAGCGTGTGATTGGATGCACAGCTTTTCCACATTTTCCAAACATGGTGGTGGTGTTCCCGGGAATCTGCTGCTCTTGTCCTTCTAGGTGGTAGAGGTTTTGGGTTCGGAAGGTGCTGCCTAAGGAGCCTTGGTGAGTTCCTGCAGTGCATGTTGTGGTTGGTACACACAGCTGCTACTGTGCATTGATGTTGGAGGGAGTGAATGTTTGTGGATGGGGTTAGTAATCCGGGTCTCTGAATTCCTGCTCCAGTAACAAAGCCATCATAAATTGTGTCAAGACATCTTTATGCATTGTGTGAGGTGCAAAGTGATCATAGAATACATCGAGCCTGCACCAGTAACAATCCCACCCAGGCCCTATCCCGATAACGCAGCGTAATTACCCTGCTCGTCCCCCTGACACTAAGTGGCAATTTAGCATGGCCAATCCATCGAACCTGCACATTTTTGGATTGTGGGAGGAAACCGGAGCACCCGGAGGAAACCCATGTAGACTGGGGAGAACATGCAGACACCACACAGACAAAACTCATGCAGACAGGGGGACAACGTGCAAACTCCAAAGAGGCAATCAACTGAGGCCGGAATTGAACCAGGTCCCTGGTTCTGTGAGGCTGCAGTGCTAACCACTGTGCCACCATGCCCCCCTGATGTTATCCTTCAATGTGCAGTATTAGCTTTTGCTCCTCACTCATCTGCAGTTTTAGATTAAGCTTGTGGCTCTTTTTGCAAATGAGAAACTCCAGACAGCAACTCGAGATTTATCAAGAAGAAACTTTTTTATTATAAAGAGGAAAAATATCACTTTAAAATTAAACAATATCTTAAATTGAGGCACAATGTGGAATTGATTTAAAGACACTAAAATAACCTCTGACTCCACAAATCCATTCCAATATCAGGGAATACTGGCCTTTACGAGAGTAAACAAATGTTTTGCATCTACTGATGGTTTGCTCAGACTTGCTGAAGCCTCCTAAATATCTCAGTGTCCCAGATTGTGTTATTGGAGATCTCCAGCTAGCACTGTGTGATGTATTATACCAGTACTATCCCCTGCCTGGGTGTGACAAGTGTGATATGGCTCTGGGATCCTGCTACTCTTTTTCCTAACAGTGTGTGTGATTCCTGGGATTTGTAACATGGATTCTGTATCTGGGAGACCAGCAGAGCCTTTCCCAATGGAATGAGGTGGAATGAAGAGTTCCAGGTTGGACAGCGGGTGTGAGGGTCCGAGAGTTCACACTGGGACCTCTTCATCCTGCACAGTAACACACATTGCAGTGTGGGGTCACAGCCCAAGAGCTCAGAGAAAGAAACACTCACCAATCACTGACCCAACGCACACATCTCCAACATTTATTGCCCACACTTTCCCAGTGTTGTTCCCTGCTGTACCTCACCGTTACTGTGTGAGATGTGGGATATTCTAAATCACCAGTTTAGGAATCTACTGTTCAAAATGACGCAGTTTCAGAGGAGCAGCATTTTTACCCTCATTCAATAATCCGGGAAAGAAAAACGGGAAGAGTTTCTCAGTGAAAGTGTCAGTGAAAGTGTGGAGAACGGACATATCATCAGCATCGTAAAAGGTCACCTGTCCCCACTCATAGTCCAGGAAAACTCCGATGTTCCTTGGGTTTTCACTCACACTCAGGGGGACTGATGGGCCAGCGAGAGGTTTATATTCATTCCCATTTCTCAGCCACACAGCCCAGTAACCAACTTTAGGATCTGCTGTTATCTTTCCCTTCCTATTGGCTGACTCTCTGGCCACACCCAGTGCCCAATCAGTCTTGTTCCCGACCCCCACCTCCCAGTAATGTTTCCCCGATGTGAATCCCTCTGACCCCAGGACACATGGAACCATGTCAAATCTCTCCGGATTATCAGTAACCTGTGCTGCTCGGTTACTGTCTCTCAGACTCGTCAGGTCCTCAGACAGGATGAGGTTACGATGTGCTGTGTTTGGGTCCAGGGTCAGTGAGGCTGGAACTGGGGGAATTCAAAAAGTGATCATGTTAAACATTTTAGACAGAGGAAGGTGCATGGACACAGATTAAGATCTCATGTCAGTAACACTGCACTCAGCACACATTCCAGAATCTGTGTATCAGGAAATACTTCAGTGTGCAATTAGATATAATCCCAGACTCCAGTCTGTGCCATGAACAGATATTACAAACTGGGTACGGTGTATGGTTAGATATATTCCCAGACTCCAGTGTGTACAGTGAGCAGATATTACAAACTGGGTACAGTGTACGGTTAGATATATTCCCAGACTCCAGTGTGTACAGTGAACAGATATTACAGACTGGGTACGGTGTACAGTTAGATATATTCCCAGACTCCAGTGTGTACAGTGAACAGATATTACAGACTGGGTACGGTGTACAGTTAGATATATTCCCAGACTCCAATGTGTACAGTGAACAGATATTACAGACTGGGTACGGTGTACAGTTAGATATATTCCCAGACTCCAGTGTGTACAGTGAACAGACATTACAGACTGGGTACAGTGTTCTGATGCCCCTTTACAGAAGGAAATCTGCCATTCTCACCTGGTGTGGCCGACATGTGATTACAGATGTAGTGGCATCTTAACTGTTTTCTGAAATAGCCGAACAAGCCACTGAGTTCAAGGTAATGAAGGATGAGTATTAAGCACTGGCCTTGCCAGTGACACCCACATCCCATGAAATAATAAAAAGAGCAGTTTTCCCGTTGGGAAGGAGGAGTTGATCAGCAGCACTGAAAATAAGGAACTCGCTGACATACAGAATAATTTGTACAGTATTTACAATAGACAAAGATATCCGCAAGTCAGATATCCCAAGGAAAAATATTATTGAATCAGGGATAGGGACTCACCAAAAAAAAACCAGCATAAGGAAAATAACAGTAGTAAGAAAATAATGGCACTAAAATGTGACACGTCCCGAGAACCAGGTTATATTCCAACCCCAATGTTTAGGAATTAGGAAACATTTCTACATGAGATATGTCAGAAATCGGAACTCACTTCTGCATTTTGGAATTCAGAAGAATGAGAGGTGATCTCATTAACAGGTTTGACAGGTAAATGCTGAGAGGTTGCTTCCGCTCATGGGAGAGACTGGGACCAGAGAGGCGTTGTCTCAGAATAAAAGGGCACCAATTTAAGACTGAGATGAGGAATTTCTTCTCTCAGGGGGTTGTGAGTCTTTGGAAACCCTTGCCACAGAGAGCTATGGGAGCAGAGTCCTTGTGTATGTTGGCACAATGGATTGCACTGCTGCCTCACAGCACCAGGGACCCAGGTTGGATTCAAGCCTTGCGTGGAGTATGCATGTTCTCCCTGTGTCTGCGTGGATTTCCTTTGGGTGCTCCAGTTTCCTCCCACAGCTAAGATGTGCAGGTTAGGTGAATTGGCCATGCTAAATTCTCCCTTAGTGTCCCAAGATGTTTAGGTCAGGGTAATTAGCGGGGAAAATACGTGGGGTTACAGGGATAGGTTGGGATTCTCTTCAAGAGTCAGTGCAGATTGAATGGGCCGAATGGTCTCCTTCTGCACTGTAGGGATAGGGATTCTATATTTAAGGCTGATCCAGATTGATTATTGATCAGTAAGGGAATAAAGATGTTCAGGGAAAGGGCAGGAAAGTGGATGTGAAGAATGTTGGATCAGCCGTGATCCTATTGAATGGTGGAGCAGGTTCGAGAGGCTGAATGTCCGACTCCATGGTCTTATATGGCAATCGATAAAAACTCATTTCTATATCGGAAACTGAGAGTGGTGTAATTTTTAAACATAGGTGTACACAGATATGGGACAGAGGCAGGTACAATTTGTACAGTTAGATCACAGATCAGCCACTGAAAGGCAAAACAGGCCTGAGGGTGCTAAACGGCCTTGTCCTGATCCTATCTTATACGATCACTGCTCAGTTCTCTGGCTCAGAGAGGAACACCATTATCCAGGGCTCTCAGTCTGATCCCTGTCCAGTGAGTCCTGGGACAGAGAGGAACACCATGATCCAGGGCTCTCAGTCTGATCCGTGTCCAGTGAGTCCATGGAGAGTCTGAGTGATTGGATGTCAAATCTGATTCCCTCATGCCCAAATCGTTCAATCTCAGGTCCCACATCAACAAAAGTCCCTCGAGTGAGGTCCCCAATAATCTCTCCTCAATAACAGGCAGCACCTTCGGGAGAGGACTGGGGGAGGAGATGAGGGCAGGAAACAGAGAGTGAACACAAAGCTGTGGTTTTTCTTACCTGGAGAGATGATCTTTTTCATTTTCTTCCACACTGCGTAGAGTAACGGGCCTCGAAATCCCAAGTATCTCCTTCTTGGAAACTTCAATATCTCTCCATCTTCATCTCTCTCTGCATCTTCCTCATCCTCCCCTTTATCCAGGTAGCTGTGTAAATGGGATTGATTTAATCACTCTCTGCTGGATACAGACTGTGATCACAGTGTAAAACCCTGTGAGAGTTTGGATTAGATACTCACCTTTCTCTCAATCTATTCAGTTCCTGTGGGACAGAGAATCAGAAACATTTTAATAAATATACACGCTGCTGTTTAGATTGTAATTTTCAATGATGTAGAATGAGTGATTTTAGTTAAATGTGAAGGGATTTGGGTGGAGTTTTTACTCATGGCTTCCACTCATGTGATACCACACCAGTTACCAATACCCAGCCCAACCTTGCCCCATTGTGGCGACAGGGTTTCCTCAGCTGTAGAAGAGTTTGAAAGCACACTAATAGTTACACTTATTTCTGATCTCTGTTTTCCAAGTAACTAAAGAGCTTCTATCCATGTCAACATCTGCTGCTATCAGCTGTGGACACTTCAATGCAGCATTCCTTTGACAGGGAGACAGCAGTTAACGTACCAGCTCCTGGACACTTGCAGCAGCTCAGATGTGAACAGAATGAGGCTCATTGTGATGTCCCCACAGTCAAATAGCCTGTAATTGCTCAGTGTTTGAATTGGTGTCACCCATGGGACTGAACCCCAACATGTCACTGCTCCCAGCACCAGCACCCATGGGACTGAACCCCAACATGTCACTGCTCCCAGCACCAGCACCCATGGGACTGAACCCCAATATGTCACTGCTCCCAGCACCAGCACCCATGGGACTGAACCCCAACATGTCACTGCTCCCAGCACCAGCACCCATGGGACTGAACCCCAACATGACACTGCTCCCAGCACCAGCACCCATGGGACTGAACAGCAGTGTCACTGCTCTCAGTCCAATTAGTTCATCCTCGTGTTTGTGCTCCACTCCATTCAAATCTCCTGCTGCATCTCTCTCACCCCATCAGCATAAGCTTCTAATTCTTTCCTAATTACTTGTTTCTCTGACTTCTAGTTAGTGAACTATTTCCCTCAATTGCTGCATGTGGGGGAAACTCCACATTGTATCCACCCCCTGGGTAAACAATTCCTTACTGGAGTTATTAGCGATGTCTTATTTTTATGGTCCTTAGTTTTTCCTTTCCAAGGGTGTGGGTTTCAAATCCCACTCCTGACACCATGTTCCAAGTGCTGGACAAAATGACTTCTGCCCTCAAGTCTTTATAAATCAAGGAGGACCTCAGAGGACGCGTGATGATGTAAGGCCAATGGCAAGTCCCATTGCACACAGGCATATCTCCAAATATTAATTTTCTTCTCTCCCACACAAGTAGAAGCATTTTCTTCATCAACTATTGTGAATCTTTCACCATTTTTGTCTTCCGTTTTCTCAAGAATATATCCTGAGTCTGATTCATTTATTCTCTAATGGGATTTAGTGGGATTGTGGGCATCCTCGGAAAGGATTTTGCCCATCCCTAATTGCCCTTGAAAAGGCAGTGGTCAGCCAGATACCGGGACAACAACAGTCAATGTGGTGTAGGTACACCCACAGTGCAGTTAGGAAAGGAGTTTCAGGATTCTGACCCAGGGACAGTGCAGGATAAGGTTCCAGGTCAGGATGGTGTGTGGTTCGGAGGGCAGTTTACACATGGTGCTGTTCCCATGCATCT
Source organism: Mustelus asterias (assembly GCF_964213995.1). Lineage (NCBI taxonomy): Eukaryota > Metazoa > Chordata > Chondrichthyes > Carcharhiniformes > Triakidae > Mustelus > Mustelus asterias. The sequence continues at coordinate 31,385,753 of NC_135808.1, forward strand.
GCTGCCCTTGTCCTAGCTGGTAGATTGCAGGTCAGGAAGGTGATGTTGAGCCACATGTTGCCCTGGAGCTGTGTGGAAGAGTCCAGGAGCTGCTCCACTGACTGCTGTCTCTCTATGGAAGATATGCTGTATTTAGGGGTAACATCACTGTCCCCAACTCAGAGCAGCACAGATTGGATTTCACCTGCTTTTCAGGACAGGACATACCTGGGCAATTTTGCACATTGTCAGCTGGACGCCAGTGTTGCAACAGCTTGGTTAGAGTTGTGGCTATTCTGAAGGATCTATTGCTGGAATACTGTCAGGGCCCAGAGCCTTTTCAGTATCTATCACCTTTAGCCGTTTCTTGCTATCATGTGGAGTGAATCAAGTTGGATAAAGACTGGCATCTGTGATGCTGGGAACCACTGGAGGAGGCCGAGATGGTTCATCAACTCGGCACATCTGGCTGAATATGGCTGTGAATGTTTCAGCCTTATCTTTTGCACTGATGTGCTGGTATCCTCTCTCATCGAGAATGGGGATATTTGTGTAGCATCATGAGTGTTCAGAAGTGAACACTCTTCAGTGTTTCCTGAGATTGTTACCTCACATCCACTGACTCTATATTGTTCTTAAAATTGAGAGACCAGGACATAATGTGATTGAACCAAGATTCAATTGAAGTTACTATCACTTTCTCAGCTTGTTAGTCAAGGTGAAATGAATGTACAAATGGTCACAACTTTCTCTGTCCTGTGTGTGGGTCTGAGAGTTTCTTTGTATTTATTCGGGGGATGTGGGCGTTGCCGGCTGGGCCAGCATTTATTGCCCATCACTAATTGTCCATGAACTGAATAGCTCGCTCAGTCATTTCAGAGAGTATTTAAGAGTCAACATTCAGTGAGCCAGATGGATTCTATGACAGTTGTTTCATGGTTAACATAAGACTTTTCATTCCAGACTTTTATTGAATTCATCAGCATGATGGGATTCGAATGCAGGTCACCAGAACGTTACTCTGGATTACTAGTCCAATGACAATACCACTATCCTATCACCTCACCAAGTCCATTGATATGAAAGGAAAACCAGGCAGAATGTGAAACTGACTCACAATTGACCCTAAGTGGGATTTCCACCCACCAATGTGTGGAACGCACTGCAGATGACCTTCTATGGTCTGCTTTGTCCCCATTGGGACTGGTTCCTCCCAGCCTACCCCTCCCTCAACGTCTCCAGTATGAATGATTTCTGATTGCTGTCTCAATGTTCCTCACAGGTCTCTATGTCCACCCCTGCTTTCAGGTCACCCATCTCTTCTCTCCCAATCCTGTTCGAGATCATTTCATTCTGGTTCCAGTTACTCTGCAGCCAGCTATTATAAAATGCTGTTTACAATCACACCAACAGTTTGGGGTTTGGGTTATAAAGGGTCACCTTGAGAAAGGAGACACTGTCTTGCTGCTCGATGTCTACACGAAGGTTCAATATCTTCCCCTGAAGTGAAGTCAGTTCCTCTTCAATTCTTCTCAGATTCTCCTCCATTGGTCGCAGATCTTCCTCCTTTTGTCTCCTCAGCTCTTCAATTAAATGTTTCTCTTTGTCTTCAAGATATTGATGGATTTGAGCAAATTGTGTGGAGATGTCTTGCTCCAGGGATCCAGTGAGTTGCTATGACAGTGAGAGAGATTGTTTAAACAGTGGGTTGTTAAAGGGTTGCAGTGTTGAAAGGGATCTGAAGTCATACTCACCTCCAGTTCTGAAATCTCCCTCTGCTGCCGCTGTTTGAATTCACTTTGATTTTTCTTTTCCTTCTCCATGGAATCCAAGGATAATTTCAGCTGGTCCAAAAAATGGAATCAGATCTCAGCGTGATCCATTGTAATGTCTGCTGTTATATCACAAACTGTGAGGAGAGGTGTTCAGGGAGAGGTGTTAACATGTGGCACGAGCACTTTATAACCGGCAGAGTGAAAGGTATTGAATCAGACCAGGTACAGCTTCAAACCAACAACAGCTTCATGGTGTATAGAATATATGAATGGATTTGATAGTTTAGACATTGCTAATTGTAAAGTAATTACTCAAAGTTTATTTATTTGTGTCACAAGTAGGCTTACATTCACACTGCAATGAAGTTGCTGTGAAAATCCCCTCGTCGCCTCACTCCCAGCACCTATTCAGGCACACTGAGGGAGAATTTAGCATGGCCAGTGCACATTACCAGCATGCCTTGTTTGATTGTATGCTGGTCTTGGGGAGTAATTGGGGATTCAATGGATCCTATACACATAGGCACAGACTAATACTGTGACAGTTGGGTTGGATTTGCGGACGTGAGGGGTTGAATTTCATTGTGGGGTGGAGTGGGGTTGAAGCGTATTGTTTAGACATTGTTCATTGTATAGTCATTGTGTTTGATTGTGTGCTGGTCTTGTGTATTAACTGAGGGTTCACTGGACCCCCTCCACATAGGCACAGACCAAAACTGTGACAGTTCGATGACAGGTTTAGACTTATGGTGTTGAATCTCACGGCGGGGGGCGGGGGGTGGAGTGAATTGTTCACCTGGATGATAAAATTAGTTGGATTGCAACAGATTTGAAGAAAATTTAAAGAAAACTGACGTAAAGCTACATTACCCTACAGTAATCGTGAACACAGTCTGTAACGAAGGAAACTTCATTAACCTTAAACTCTAGAGTAACCGACCCTCCCATTATGTCCTGTTGCCTCCCTGAATTGAAGACTAATCTCCAGGATCCTGCCGCCATCGACCCAGAAGAAATCTCACCGGGACATGAGAAACTGAGTTTATAATTTTCTTGGAAAACAGATGTTGGGAAATGACTGACAGTAAAATAAAATGAGCCAATCACTTGTTGAAGGCTCTCTGTTCATTTCCCAATTGGTTGGGAAGACAATGCTGATGAGGATTGACATGTGCATTGACCAATGGCCGGAGCCTGGGGGCGGGGTTTAGAGACAGGAAATCATGTGCTGAATTCTCCAGGGACAGAATCAGTTTCAGTGCGTTCCCCAACTCCAGAAATAATATCAACACAACACAGCCCGAATGAAGAAAGCTGAAACCTGGGACTGCATTCATATAATGTCAGTGTAAATAGAAGCGGTAAGACCTTTCACACACTATGTGGTGAACCATCGTTGGTTCCCACTGGATAGTGCTGAGCCAGGGGCTGGCCAGGACTACAAGGATGTACATATGTTACTGTTGGATTGTGCTATTGTTGCTGTTGGGTTAGGGTGGGGTTGTTACACCTTTGTACTGTAGTGTTGTGGCACATCCCAGTCAGGCTCCGCCTCCTGGGAGACGTATAAGAGTCCCTGCTCTGGCCGGGACCCCTTCAGTCTGGGATAGTGTATATAAGCTCTGGTAGCTTCATTAACAGTAATTAAAAGCCTTTCATTTACTGAGCTTCAGGCCTCGTGTTTGAGTAGCGCATCAATTTTATTTACTGTCATTAAACTCTCGTCGAAAAAAAAAAGAGAGAGTATGGAGCAAATTCTCAAGCCGGAACGCCTTACGCTAGATCCACGTGTGGTGGGCGCTTCTAACACCTTCGACCACTGGCTGAAGTGCTTCGAAGACTACCTGGCAGCCTCCGCAGCGGTCGCCACAGATGATGACAGACTCCCGGTCCTCCATGCGAGGGTAAGCGACACTGTCTACCTCGCGATCCGTGCGGCCACTAATTACCCTAAGGCCCTCGAGCTTCTAAAGAAGCGCGATACCAAACCACCTAACGAGATACACGCTCGTTACCTCGTTACCGACGACGGCAGTCTGGCGAAATGATGGAGGACTATGCCAATGAGCTCCTACAGCTAGCCAGGGGCTGTGACTGCAAAGCTGTGTCGGCTGAGCAGAGCATGTACGACCTCGCCCGAGATGCGTTTGTGGCCGGGGTCGGATCGTCGTACATTCGACTTAAACTGTTGGAGAAGCGTAACCTTAATCTTACCCAGGCCATCGAGTTAGCAGAGATGCTTGAGTCGGCTTCAAAGAGCTTAGTTTTATATCCGGAGGACCACGTGGAGACAACGTGGCAGGAGCAGTCGCAAATCCCTCCTCGTCCCTCGGGTTCGAAATGCTGTGTAATGGCGTGCTCCCATTCGGGCCAGACAACGGCTGCAGCCCCGTGCGGCCCGCGGTGCTACTTCTGTGGAGGAGCGAAGCATACCCGGCAAAAGTGTCCCACTAAAGCTGTATTGTGCACCGCATGCGGTAAAAAAGGGCATTATGCAAAAGTGTGCCGATCTAAACCCAGGAACGACAGTGCGGCCTGTGATTCTTCAGAGCTCGGGTCATCATCGTCGAAGTCGTCGCAGGGTTCGTCCACGTGCGAGACCAGGACGACGCCATTATGGTCGACGGAGTCGGAGGAGTATGACCACCAGGGGTCGCTGAGTTTGGCGCCCTCACCCACGTGCGATTCATGGGGGCAGCCATGTTGGTCGACACTGACCACGAACGACCAGCAGGGGTCCTCCGCATCGATTTCAGCTGCCTGCAGTGGCGTTCATGAACCAACGGTGGCATCGATCATCCTGGACCAGGCCAAGCCTCATAGACTCGACCGTTCTATGATGAATATCCAGGTAAATAATCATGTGATTTATTGTCTGTTTGACAGCGGGAGCACTGAGAGCTTTATCCACCCAGACACTGTGAAACGGTGTGGACTCCAGATTCAACCTGCCAAACAGACAATCTCTATGGCATCGAGGTCCCGGTCTGTTGCCGTGCGAGGGAGTTGCGTGGTAACCATGAAAGTACAAGGCACAGTTTACGAGCGCTTCAAGCTCCTTGTGTTGCCGTATCTTTGCGCGCCAATACTTCTCGGACTAAACTTCATGGTCCACTTGAGGAGTGTAATCCTACAGTACGGTGGGCCACTCCCTTCACTGGCAGTGGGAAAACAGCAGCAGCCTCCAAATTGCCCAACGCGCCCCGCCTGTAGCCTCTCGACGCTGAAGATCACCACACCCTCCTTGTTTCAGAATCTTGTGCCAGGCTGCAAGCCCATCGCGACTAAAAGTAGGCGTTACAGCACTGAGGATCGGATCTTCATTAGATCTGAGGTTCAGCGGCTCCTCAAAGAAAGGATCATACAACCCAGTGTTAGTCCGTGGAGAGCACAGGTCGTGGTGGTCAAGAGCGGGAACAAACCCCGGATGGTCATTGACTACAGTCAGACCATTAACCGATATACGCAGCTGGATGCGTTTCCCCTCCCGCGCATATCTGATATGGTCAATCAGATTGCGCAGTACCGGGTGTTCTCCACCATAGACCTCAAGTCTGCCTACCACCAACTCCCCATTCGCCCAGAGGACCAACAATACACGGCTTTTGAGGCGGATGGTCGCTTGTATCATTTTCTCAGGGTTCCCTTTGGTGTCACCAATGGGGTCTCAGTCTTCCAGCGTGCTATGGATCGAATGGTGGACCAGAACGGGCTGCGGGCTACCTTCCTGTACCTGGATAATGTCACCATCTGCGGCCATGACCAGCAGGACCACGACACAAACCTCCTGAACTTCTTACGCACTGCATCTCGCCTGAACTTGACCTACAACAGGGAGAAGTGTGTGTTTCGTACGCTCCGTTTAGCCATCCTAGGATACGTGGTGGAAAACGGGGTCATTGGCCCTGATCCAGACCGTATGCGCCCCCTTGCTGAACTTCCCTTACCTACTAGTGCAAAAGCACTGAGAAGATGCTTAGGCTTCTTCTCTTATTATGCGCAGTGGGTTCCCAACTACGCGGACAAAGCCCGTCCGCTCATTAAGTCCACGACTTTTCCCCTAACGCCAGAGGCCCGATTGGCCTTCGATAAATTAAAAGCCGACATCGCGAAAGCTACGATGCACGCTGTTGATGAGTCCATCCCCTTTCAGGTGGAGAGCGATGCATCTGATTTCGCCCTGGCCACCACACTTAACCAGGCGGGCAGGCCCGTCGCATTTTTTTCCCGCACCCTCCAAGGCCCCGAAATTCGGCATTCAGCGGTGGAAAAGGAGGCCCAGGCCATTGTGGAGGCCGTCAGACACTGGCGCCATTACTTGGCGGGAAAACGGTTCACCCTGATCACAGACCAGCGGTCCGTGGCGTTCGTGTTTAACAACACGCAGAGGGGCAAGATCAAGAATGACAAGATCTTGCGGTGGAGAATTGAACTCTCCACCTATAACTACGATATCATGTATCGTCCAGGGAAACTCAATGAGCCCTCGGATGCCCTCCCGCGTGGAACATGCGCTAGTATTCAGGAGGACCGTTTGCACGCCCTCCATAATGATCTGTGCCATCCTGGGGTCACTCGGCTCTACCACTTTGTAAAAGCCCGCAACCTGCCTTACTCGGTGGAGGACGTCAGGTTGGTAACAAGGCGCTGTCGGATTTGCGCGGAATGCAAACCGCACTTTTACCGACCTGACCGGGCACATTTAGTCAAGGCCACTCGTCCCTTCGAGAGACTGAGTGTTGATTTTAAGGGCCCCCTTCCCTCAACAGATCGGAACGTGTACTTCCTCAATATCATTGACGAGTACTCTCGGTTCCCTTTTGTTGTTCCCTGCTCGGATACATCCGCTGCCACGGTGATCAAGGCATTCCGTGATCTCTTTACCCTGTTCGGGTACCCCAGCTACATCCATAGCGACAGGGGCTCGTCGTTCATGAGCGATGACTTGAGGCAATTCCTGCTCTCATACAGGATTGCCTCTAGTAGGACCACGAGTTACAACCCATGGGGTAATGGACAGGTGGAACGCGAGAATGCTACAGTCTGGAAGGCTGTCTTACTGGCGTTGAAGTCAAAAGGTCTTCCAGTCTCCCGTTGGCAAGAGGTGCTCCCTGATCCGCTCCATTCTATTCGCTCCCTCCTGTGTACGGCAACCAATGCTACTCCCCACGAGAGGATGTTCTCATTCCCTCGGAAGTCTTCCTCGGGGACCTCATTACCGTCTTGGTTAACGTACTCAGGACCCGTCCTACTGCGGCGACATGTAAGGGCCCGCAAGTCCGATCCGTTGGTCGAACAGGTCCATCTCCTCCACGCCAACCCTCAGTATGCCTATGTGGCATACCCTGACGGGCGAGAGGACACGGTCTCGATCCGAGACCTGGCGCCAGCAGGGGACGTAGCAACCCCTGTCGCTCCCATACCCCCAGTAACAAACCCATTATCTCTTAGTTCTTCCCCGGACAGGGCGCGGGCAGCATCGGGACCATTGCTTAACCATTTTACTCCCATGTACAGCTTGCCTGAGGCCAGAAGATGGTCGCCACCGCAGGGCGTGTCAGGATCCCCTGGACTACCGTCACTTCAGGGTCAACCGGCCTGTGAGTCTGTGGAAGAACAGCTGGACACCGTTTTGGGGAGAACGCCACCGCAAGTGCCTACTCCGGTGTCACCGCCGGTATTGAGGAGGTCACAACGACGGTGCGGTCCCCCTGACTGTCTGAACTTATAGACTGCTGACATTTTATTCTGGTTTTTTTGTACCCCGCCGGCCTTTGTTTTCAAAGGAGGGGTGAATGTGGTGAACCATCGTTGGTTCCCACTGGATAGTGCTGAGCCAGGGGCTGGCCAGGACTACAAGGATGTACATATGTTACTGTTGGATTGTGCTATTGTTGCTGTTGGGTTAGGGTGGGGTTGTTACACCTTTGTACTGTAGTGTTGTGGCACATCCCAGTCGGGCTCCGCCTCCTGGGAGAGGTATAAGAGTCCCTGCTCTGGCCGGGACCCCTTCAGTCTGGGATCGTGTATATAAGTTCTGGTAGCTTCGTTACAGTAAATAAAAGCCTTTCATTTACTGAGCTTCAAGCCTCGTGTCTGAATAGCGCATCACACTATTAACATTAACACTCACATTTCCCACTGTCAGATTTCAGTATTGAGCTGCAACCAAGCAGGAGGATAGAGCAACATCTGTCTACTAACTTATTAGAGTCCCAATTACAGCCCAAAAAACACCATGAACATGGAGACGGGTGACTCACTGTGTCCCCTTACCTTGTATTTTTGAACGGCCACTTGGAGAGATAGGAATCTGTGAGCTAAATGTGGGGGCGAATCTACACATTTGGCACAGATCACAATCTCACCCTCCTCACAGAACAGGATCAGCTTCTCCCCGTGTTTCTCACAGACAGACTGCTCTCTCTCTGTGTCTCCATCCAGCTTCTCCCCGTGTTCCTCCTCCAGTTTCAGCTCGAGTTGCCTGGTTTCCTCACAGAGATTGGCCAGTACCCTGTTACTGGTGAAACTTCTCCGGGGGAGAAGCTGCTGACATTCCGGGCAGGACACAGCCTGACGCTGCTTTCCCCAACACTTCTGGATACAGGATTTACAGAAGTTGTGCTCACAGTCCAGCCGCACCGGCTCCACAAACAGAGACTGACAGATGGAGCAGGTTAAATTCTTACTCAGGATTAAGATGTGTTTACTGACGGCCATCTCCGTTGCTGCTCCTCGTTCGCTGAACTTTCAGTTTCATTTCAGTTTCATTTCACCCAGGCTATCTGTAACTTTCACCTCCCTCTCTGTGTCCTCAACGGGGCAGTGTCACCAAAACAAATTTTCTGGCAAAATAAAATCTTCACTTGATCCAATGACTTTTCCAGTTTGTACAGATTGAAGAGGAAAATCTGGGGAGAGGTCAGGAATTTGAACAGGGACTCATCCATTAACCCCTTCACTGCTGACAGTAAAATGCACATTATGAATCTGAGTAAATCTGCCCTCACCCCACATGGACCCATCAGATTCCCCAGGGATCCCAGCAAGAAAACGTTTTTAAACTAATCCCACTGCCGCCCACTCAACCCCCAAAATCCAGTATACATCCCAAATCATTCCTCTCTGTCCTGCTCCCTCCCAGAGCCATGTACCTATCCCAACGGAACCCTTTGATCCACACAGTCCCAAGATCCCTGTAGTAACTCAGATTGCCTGATTCTCTCCCATAGTCCGGTACCGATGCCAAACTAATCCTACTGGTTCATCTTTCCCCATGGTTATGTGAATCCCAAACTAAATTCACTGGCCTGCACTCTCCCCATAATCCCACTGGTCTACACTCTCGCCATTATCCTGTATCAATCTCAAACTAATCTACTGTCCCACTCCCCATCGTCCTGTATCGATCTCAAACTAATCCACTGTCCCACTCCCCATAGCCCTGTATCAATCTCAAACTAATCCCATTGTCCCACTCTCTCCCCATATCCTTGTGTCAATCCCAAACCAGTCACACTGTCCCACTCTCTCCTCATAGCCCTGTATCAATCTCAAACTGATGCATTATCCCACTCTCTCCCCATTGCCCCGATTCTCACCTATGCCCCTGTAATAATCACAAAGAAATCCCACTGCCCCACTCTTTCCTCATTTCTGCATCAATTCCAAACTATTCCCACTCTCTCCACATAATCCTGCTGCCCTGTGCTCTCTCCATATCCCTGTATCTATCCCAAACGAATCCCACTGCCCCAAACTCTCTGCTGATTTTTCAGAAAATAAATATTAATTCTGCTATTGCACTGTTACCTCTGGGTGTCTCTCTTGCATCTTTTAGTAACCCTATCCTTTTTTTTGTGTTTCTAGTGTATTCCACAATTTTTAGTCTAATCCTTGATAATTATTTTTTCAGATCCACTTTACATTTCCAATGTTTCATTTAACTTCTTTTCTCTCCTTCTTGAGCTCTCTGATGTAAGTCTGACCCCATGTTATGATCTCCATCACAGGAAGCACAAGGAGCGAGGCAGACTGAGGATAAAAACTGTGCGGTTGGCACCAACCTGATCCACAACAGCCATCCAACCAACCAGCCAAGGAGCCTGGGTTGTTGTGGCAACACACACTTCACTCTCCCTGCTGATGCTAGCCAGGCTCTGCCCATTCTCTGGCTCCACCTACTCCCAGCCCTGCCATCCCATCAATCATGGTGCCCATGTGAGACTCTGCCATCTTGGTGAAGGAGTCACTGCAGGGGGTGAGGATGAGGGTCTTGCTGCTGGAGATGTGTGAGGGACTCCATCAGTGATGCAGCCAGTAATTTTGAGGTGTGGTGCTCGAAGAAAATGTGTTAGCCATATCATTTCCAAATCTATGCTTACATTGTTTTCCTCTGATATATTTTTATTAATTTACAGGATATAGCATCACTGGCTAGGCCAGCATTTATTGTCCTTCCTTAATTACCCTTCAGAAGGTTGTGAAGAGTTCCCTTCTTGAACCGCTGTAATCCTGGAGTTGTAGGTACACCCACAGTGCTGTTAGGGAGGAAGTTCCAGGATTTTGACCCAGTGATGGGAAAGGAACGAGTGACATATTTCCAAGTCAGGATGGTGAGTGACTCAGAGCGGAACAATTTTAGTCCCCAAAAGTCAGTAACATTCTGCTTTTTAGGCATTTTATTTGGAACCATGTGATATTGTTCATCATTAGTCTTTAGCAAAGCTGGAATTTCATTACTCAACAGTTTATGTTTTAGATTCAAGTTTATTAAGACATGAGTTACAGAAAACTTTCCTTATTTCTGACTGGGGGATGGTGCATGGAGGGAACACTGCTTTTCCTGGGCCTGGTTGTAATGGATACAATTTCAAAATGTGAAACTGATGCAAGATTTGGGAGTATTGTGCACGGTGAGGAGAATAGTGATGGACTTCAAGAGGATGTAGAGAGGCTGGTGGAATGGGCAGACACGTGGCAGATGAAGTTTAATGTAGATCAGTGGGAAGTGATACATTTTGGTCAGAAAAATGAGAAGCTGTGACACAAAATAAAGGTTACAATTCTAAATGCAGGAGCAGAGGGAGCTGGGTGTATTTTGCATCAATCATTGAAAGTGGCAGGACAAGTTCCAGTTACTCAATTACATTGAATCCTGAGTTTTATAAATAGGGCACAGAGTACAAAAGCAAGTCAGTTATAAACATTTATAAAACATTGGCTCAGTCTGAACGGGAAGAATGTGAATGTTTTTGAAAGGATGCAGCAAATATTTACGAGAATGTTTCTGAGGATGAGAGAGTTCAGTTATGTGGATAGATTGGTGAAGCTGGCACTGTTCTCCTTGGAGAAGAGATAGTTGAAAGGAGATTTGTTAGATGTGTTCAAAATCATGGGGGATCTGGATAGAGTAAATAGGGTGAAACTGTTCCCATCGGCAGAATCGACATTGGAAAACATCTCCTTACACTTGGACAGATTCATAGAATCCCTACAGTGCAGAAAGAGGCCATTTGGCCCTTCAAGCCTGCACTGACGCTCCAACAGAGCATCTTACCCAGGCCCTATCCCTGTAACCCCTCATATTTACCCCACTAATCCCCCAAAACTACACGTCTTAGGACTTTAAGGGACAATTTGCCATGGCCAATCCACTTAAACTGCACATCTCTGGACTGTGGGAGGAAACCGTAGCACCTGGAGGACACCCACACGCACACGGGGAGAACATGCAAACTCCGCACAGAGAGTGACCCAAGCTGGGAATCGAACCCGTGGGTTTCCTCCGGGCGCTCCAGTTTCCTCCTACAGTCTGAAAGATGTGCTGGTTAGGTGCATTGGCCATGCTAAATTCTCCCTCAGTGTACCCAAACAGGCGCAGGGGTGTGGCAACTGGGGGATTTTCACAGTAACTTCATTATAGTGTTAATGTAAGCCTATCTGTGACACTAATAAACTTTAAACTTTAAAATAATTCTAAATCTACAGACATAACCACATGGCAAGACAGAGCACTTTAAATGGTGAATTCAGAAAGTTTATTAACAATAAATAGGTAACAAGTCAGAAAGATTCAGTGTCAATTAACAGTAATTCAGTCAGAGCAGAAAGCTTAACTTTGAAAATTGGACAGACTTCTCATCATTCTGCTCAGACCAGGAAGTGAAGTGACGGCTCCAAAAACACGGATAACAAGGAAAAGGAACCCCACACCAAGCACTTGTCAAGACACCTTTTTATCCCTTAACAACATTGAAAGCTCACCTTAGCCACTTGTTGAAAAATAGCCAATTGGGTCTATTGTCAATAATGAAATCAGAGTCTGCCTCATTGGGTTTGTTTTAGTTAATTACACACATTGTCTCAACTTTAAGAATCTCTTAAGCTTTATCTCTTGTCTTGATTTAGCCCAAGTGTCGAACAATAATTGGTTAACATAACTGTCTGTCACTTATTATAGACATGAAGTGGAGATGCCGGTGTTGGACTGGGGTAAACACAGTAAGAAGTCTCACAACACCAGGTTAAAGTCCAACAGGTTTATTTGGTTTTGCTACCAAATAAACCTGTTGGACTTTAACCTGGTGTTGTGAGATTTCTTACTTATTATAGAGACATCTTGAAGAGGAGCAAAATCATTCCCTCTGACAAGGTTAACAAGTTGATGATAACTTTTTAATCTGTCTGGAAGGCAACATCTTATAATTCTCATCATATTAGAAGAATTTGTATGAACTCAAGTATTAATGATATAATGTGTTTATAATTATAAAAGTTATAACCTTTTTGTGTTCCAGATTACATTACCAGCTTTACAACTACATTGATTAATGAATTACTTATTCTTTAATTGTCTCAAAATTAAGTCTGTCTATTTAATAAATCTGGCTGGTTTCCATTAGTGCTTTTTTTAAATGGTTTTTGTGAATTCATCACAAAATGCTCAATCACAGATTAATTCAAACTACAAAATGATTGTCACACTGAAACTATTGATTTTGAAACTCGCAACAATATGTGTCAGTTCCGATTAAAGATCTTTGAGCTGAAAACCACAGGAAGCTGTCAGTTTCTGGGAGATTTTGGGGTCCTGGGAAGCCCAGTTGGACATTGATACATTTCACTCTGTTCACAGTGACAATGGGGGAATGGAACCCAGACAAACCCCTAACTGACCCCCACCAGAATGGTAACACGTGCACACACAATGGGCTGGGGTCACAATTCATGACCTTTTCATTTTAACTGTCCCACCCCCTCCATTCTGCCCCCGTCCTGCCCACCAATCCTTTCCCTCCTCACATGGGGGTTTAATATCGACAGCATTTCCTTCACTGTTTAGGAATCTACGCTTCCAAATGTCGCATATTTAATTGGAGCTGCTCTCGGAATCCTCTTTTTATAATGCAGACCTGAAATAAGGGAAGAGTTTCTCAGTGAAGGTGTCAGTGAAAGTGTGGAGAACGGACATATCATCAGCATCGTAAAAGCTCACCTGTCCCCCCTCATAGTCCAGGAAAACTCCGATGTTCCTGGGATTCACTCTGGGGGTCAGGGGGACTAACGGGCTTTCCAGAGCTCCGTATCCATCCCCGTTTCTCAGACGCAGCGCCCAGTAATCATGTTCGGGGCCCAGTGTGAGATCCGCCTTCCTATTGCCTGACTCTCTGGCCACACCCACCTCCCAGTCAGTCTTGTCCCCGACCTCCACCTCCCAGTAATGTCTCCCCGACGTGTGTCCCTGCGCCCCCAGGGAACAAAGAGTCTCACTGAACCTCTCCAGGTTATTAGAAACCAGCATGGTCGTACTGATTTTCACACTGCTCCGCTGCTTAGACAGGATGAGCTGACGACGCTCTGTGGTCGAGACCAAGGTGGGGGAAGCTGAGACTGGGGAAATAAAAAAAACATCCGGGTAAATATTTTACACAGTGGATGGATACAGATGAAAGTCTGATGTCTGTGTAACTGGACCCACCCTCCCCACCATCACCCTCCGACCCCCCTCCCCTCCCCACCCCACCCCACCATCACACCCCAAACCCCCAGTCCATAGTTGCTGCAGCATTGAATATTACTGACTGATGACAGTGAACTGTTAGCTACATTGCCGTACAAAGCACACAAGGAGCAGCAGTGGGTCAGTCAGTCCATCAAGCCTGCTCCTCCAGTTAATAAGAGCATGATTGATCAAACCTGCATCCTGCCTTCTTCCACAGTTAAAGGTGTGGGTCGGTGGATTGTCCGTGGTAAATTTCCCCTTAGTGTGCCAAGGTGTGTAGGTTAGAAGGATTGGCCCTGGAAAATGTGTGGGGTTACGGGATGGGGCGGGGGAGATATTCAGAGTCAGTGCAGACTCGATGGGCCGAATAGCCTTTCTGCACTATAAGGGTTCTACAATAACCTCTCACCCTCTTGCTTACCAAGATTTTACGCACCTGTGCTTTACAAATACTCAAAGTCGCGGTTTCTGCTATCTTTATCGGAACAGAGTTTCAAAGATTCACGACCTTCTGAGAGAAAACATTTCACCTCATCTCTCTGCTTACATATTGTCCTTACGAATCATACAAACAAAGAGCAGCACACTAGGCCATTCAGCCCCTCCAACCTGCTCCAGTGTGTACAGTAAATACAGCGTCTCAATCTCATCACTGCCCAGAGAGGCCCATTTGCAAGGTCTGAATGTCTGGGTGTCAAATTAAGACATTCTGCCGCCCTCATTCTCACATCCCTCTGTGGATTGTCACCCTGTCGGCTTGGAGAGGCTGTGTGCTGCGACTCTGCCTTCAGCAACGTCATCAGGAGTTCTTTGCCCCCACCACCCCCATGGGCACCCATGGCAGCAAGGTCAGTTGGGGGGGAGGGGGGGAGGTGCCACACAAAGTGCAGTCCAAAGAGCCCACAATGCCAGAACAAAGGAAGACTCTGCAGCTCTGGGACTGCCATGGCTGGGAGGGGGCTGAAGATGGTCCCAGTCATTGTGGTTTGACACATCACCAAATTCTGACCACCAACCCGTGAAGATCTTGTGACGGTGACACAAGACCTCCCCGTGTGCATCAAAGGCAGAGTCGCTTTCTACCACGGTCCATTTGTCAAGTCCTGTGGGGAAGGGGAATTGGCAAATTAATGGGGTCGGGGCAGTGAACCCAGGAGTCCCCCCGAGTCAAGAACACAAGATACACGCGCATGAAGGTCACTGGACACCTGTATTGGGACTGAGCTGCCTTTGGACAGCAGCAGCGGTTACTGAGCACTCCAGAAGATAGCCTCTGCTTGCCTCAGATGGTGAGGGGGGGTCAGAAAGGGTGCCCTCAAAATGGCCTGTCCCACTTCCTGTTGGGGAAGTAAACCCTGCTGGATCCCATCTTCACTCTCGCAGAAAGAAAACGTTAGCTGCTCCAACTCGGGACGTTGCAACACTGGAAGACAATCTCAAGCACGACTGACCAGAAAGAAGAGGTGCAATGAGCTGTCAAGTCTTGAAATTGACCTCGGTGCCCTCGGTGAGACCCACCTCCCTGGGGAGAGACACCTGAAGGAACAAACTGGGAATATACCTTCTGCTGGAGAGGGCAGGCTGACAGTGACTCGAATATCCATGGAGCTGGTTCTGCCACTGGGAATTGGATGTGGGATACTCAACCAAAATTCCTCAATTGTATCCATGAAATTCCATCCAGAGCTCAACCATAACCAATCTACCAGGGTCATCGGCACAAAGGCCCCAGTGCAGATGTTCAGAAAAAGTTCTATTCTGACCTTGAGGTCCTTCCTGCCAGCCCAGAGAAAGAAAATAACCATTCTCCCGGGGCAACTTAATTGCCAGTGTTGGCCATGACTCCAATTTCTGGAGAGAATCCAGTGGGAAAAATAGCGAGAAGTCCACCCTTTCCTCCTGGCATCTCGGTGCCCTCCTGCCAACAAAGTTCACTCAGCATGGCATCCTTAGAAACAGTAAGAAGTCTCACAACATCAGGTTAAAGTCCAAAAGATTTATTTGGTATCACGAGTTTTCAGAGCAATGCCCCTTCATCAGGTGAGTCACTGAGAAAGGAGCAGTGCTCCGAAAGCTCGTGATACCAAATAAATCTGTTGAAATTTAACTTGGTGTTGTGAGACTTCTTACTGTGCCCATCTCAGTCCAGCGCCGGCATCTCCACATCATGGCGACCACCGACTCTTTATAAACAAACACCCACTTCCGTCAATAAGACAAATACAAACCACATGAAAGTATCAAAGATCAAAGCACTATCTCTTCCTGGATTACGTCGTTGTTCCAGTCAAAGACCGAAGTGATGTCTGTGTCACTCGATCCATGTGGGGGACTGATGCCTGCCAGACAGATCATCGACTGATGCTGAGTGTCCACCCAGCAGCAAGTCATCACAAGACCCTGAACTCCAAGAAGAAGATCATTGTCTCACCCCTAAAGCTGCCAGACCAAAGAGAGGACATCCAAGCATAGCTCACAGCCAACCGGCTAGGTTTCCCCAAGTGCAACGGAATTTCCGAACTGTGCGATCAAATGAAGTCAGCTGCGTGGGACGCGTGCGTTCCCAACCATCGCCGAGCCTCATGGTCACCAGCATTGGTTCAATGAAAATGATGCTGAAATACGTGACCTCCTGGAAGGAAAAGGCTCAGTGCTCATTGCCTGACAGAACAATCCAAGAGGCAGCGTTTCCAACAGTTCCAGACGGACAGCCAAGGACAAACCCGGAAGAGAAAGGAGGAGTGGGAAGAGAAAGTCCAAGGGACCCAATGAAATGCTGACCTTCCACGGTAGCACAATGGGGCGGCACGGTAGCACAGTGGTTAGCACTGCTGCTTCACAGCTCCAGGATCCCGGGTTCAATTCCCGGCTCGGGTCACTGTCTGTGTGGAGTTTGCACATTCTCCTCGTGTCTGCATGGGTTTCCTCCGGGTGCTCCGGTTTCCTCCCACAGTCCAAAGATGTGCGGGTTAGGTTGATTGGCCAGGTTAAAAAAAAAAAAAAATTGCCCCTTAGAGTCCTGAGATGTGTAGATTAGTGGGTAAATATGTGGGGGTGGGGCCTGGGTGGGATTGTGGTCGGTGCAGACTCGATGGGCCGAATGGCCTCCTTCTGCACTGTAGGGTTTCTATGATTCTATGATTCCTGACGTGCAAAGCTTTTCCGAAACAATCGATGGACCCAGGTCAAATGGACAAAGTCCCCTTCACTGACAGGATGGAGTTTCTCTTCTGAAGGGTGACAAAGCCACCCATCGATGCTGGAAAAGACATCTCCCATTCCTGAATCCACAGCGTCAGGTGTCAGCGGCTGCAGGCTGTCCCCCAGATCCTGTGGCCGAATCCATGGGTGAGTCACCATCGACGGGAAAGCTGCAACAAACCATCAAACTGATGGGAAACAACAAATCCGACGGCCCGGAAGGTATTCCAGCTGAGAGTGTCAAAGCCAGCAGAGTTTTCCTCACATCAGAATTCCATGCCCCTCATCCAATTTGCAGGATATAGAAATCCCCTCGATTCAAGAATGAGATCTTCAAGAAAGGAGATAAGTTAGGCTGTGGAAACTATCGAGGTATTTGTCCATTGGAATGAAACGTGACTTTACCTGGGTTTGGGGCTCAGTTGAGATGTCTATTTCCCAGCAGGCCTGAGGAGTTCCGCGCATACGCAGAGCGGTCACATGACCAGCTGCACATGCTCTGTGCCCTTCCTTTGGGGTTTTCTTTTCTGTTGAGCGGCCATTGGAAACGTGCTTGACTGGTGAAAACCACAGTCACAGGACCCAGCATGGGCCTGGGAAAAGGGAATTTCTTCTGGCATTGTGGGCTCTTTGGACTGCACTTTCTGTGGCACCTACCGCCGCCCCCCCCCCCCCACCCCTCCCCCCAATGACCTTGCTGCATGGGTGCCATCGGGGGGGGTGGGGGCAAAGAACTCCTACACCATGGACGTAACCAGGCAAAGAGAGGAAAGGAATGAACGAGAGAAGAATAAACCTCCTAAAAGACTTGGAGGACAGCACTGGGATAAAGATACCACCCAGAGACAGAGAGAGATCATTTGGAGGAAGAGAGAGAGACCACCAGGAGAGAGAGAGAGAGAGACCACCAGGAACGAGAGAGAGACCACCGGGAGAGTAATAGATGGAGAGAGAGAGAGAGAGAGACAACCTGGAGAGATAGGGAGAGAGACTGACCACCAGGAGATACAGAGTGAGAGAGAGAGAGAGACCACCAGGAGAGTAATAGAGAGCGAGAGAGATAGAGAGAGACCATCTGGAGAGAGATAGAAAGAGACCATCTGGAAAGAAAGAGATAGAGAGACCACCGAGAGAGAGAGAGAGGGAGAGAGAGACACAACCTGGAGGGATAGGGAGACAGGCTGACCACCAGGAGACGCAGAGAGAGAGCGAGAGAGAGAGACCAACAGGAGAGTAATAGAGAGCGAGAGAGACCACCTGGAGAGACCACTGGGTGAGGGAGAGAGAGAGAGAGAGACCATCTGGAGTGTAAGAGAGAGCAAGAGAGATAGAGAGAGACCACTGGAACAGAGAGAGAGAGAGAGACCATCTGGAGAGAGAAAGAGAGAGACCATCAGGAGAGTAATAGAGAGAGAGAGAGAGAACCTGGAGAGAGAGGGAGAGAGACTGACCACCAGGAGACACAGAGAGAGAGAGAGAGACCACCAGGAGACAGAGAGAAAGAAAGGGAAAGAGAGACAACCAGGAGACACAGAGAGAGAGAGAGAGAGAGAGAGATCACTAGGAGAGAGAGAAAATGAGAGAATTCACCAGGAGACACAGATAGAGAGAGACCATGAGAGAGAGAGAGAGAGACATTGGGAGACAGAGGCCTGGCTGAGGACCAGAGGTTCCAGGCAGCTAATGTGCTTCTGTGTGCTGGATCCATGTAACTGGGGCTCACTGAGGCCCTGGGGAGTTGGACAAACCCGGACACAAGTTCTCCTGAATCACCTACTTCCTGTGGCTGAGGAAATGCTCCCGGAGACAGTGTGGTTCTCCTTCGAAAGGAACCTCCAGCATAGTCTGTGCTTCCCAGACAAATCCAAGGAAAAGATTGAGAACAAGACCAGGAACTCTTGATTGGCCTAATCAAACTGACCAAATCATTTGACTCAGTAAATCACGAGGATCGATGGATTGTTCCCCAGACATTTGGATGTTCATCACAATCCTGCTGTTGATGATATTATAACTGTCAGGAGTGGGAGATCTGAGACAAACACTTTCTAAACCTGCTCCAATGTCAAACAGTGTAATAACCTCCCAGACTATTCACAATCTACCTGTCAGGAGTTATTCACCTCATCAAAGATCCTCTGCCCTCTGGTATGAATATTAAATAGCATCTTGATGGAAGACTTTTTAACCTCAGTTGCCTCTGTGCCAAAACTAAACTGACCACCATAGACGTACATGATCTACGGTTTACGGAAGACTGCAGTGTCGGTGCCCTCTCTGCACCAGACTTGCAAATTATCCCCCTTGAGCTCTTCAATTCTCCATGCAAAAAACTTGAGAGTTACCAAAAACTTAAATAGCAACCCAGACCTGCCAATCAAATATTTCACCTGCCATATATATTGAAGGAGAGACTCTGTGATACATTGGCAGCCATCTTCTTCAATATTGGTGAGGAGATCCAACACTGGCTCAGTTGCCCAGCTCAGCTTCCTACAAAGTAGAGGAGGGAATGTGTAACAACAAAGACCTCGGTAAGAAGTCTCACAACACCAGGTTAAAGTCCAACAGGTTTATTTGGAATCACGAGTTTTCGGAGCACTGCTCCTTCGTCAGGTGAGCGGAGGTTAGTTCACACACATGGCATCGATTTGTGCAAAGGCACAATTGCAAGATATTTACAGATTAGAATGTGAACAGTGGTTGGAATGTGAGTCTTTACAGGTAAGAACAGTGTGTGGAGAGAGGGATAATCAAAGGTTAAAGAGGTGTAAATTGTCTCAAGCCAAGACAATTGGACTTTAACTGTGAATCTGCTTACTGTGCCCACCCCAGTCCATCTCCACATCATAACAAAGACCTCCACAAGTCAACAGAAGTCCGAGTGCACAGAGTGGCTGTTGTCACAACTCTCCTGCACTGCAGTGAGACCTGGACTGTGCATCATGATACACAAAACAGCTCGGGAAATTCCTTCGACAATATTCCCCAGATTCAATGGCAGGAACATCCAACAAACGCTCAAACCTATCTTGAAGTCACCGCCACAAATATTCAGGAAAAACTCCAACAGATTCAACTATGATGGACTGGACAGTGTCTGAATATCTGAAATGAATCTCCCTCTGCCAGTGCCTGGTTTCTCAACTCGCAAATGACCAGCATTCCAGGGAAGGTTAGGAAAGCAATCACTACACAAAACACACCTCTGACATTCCCCTTGAAACCCGGTGGCATTGACATTAATGACTGGGAGGAGATTGCTGTCAATTGTTCAAATTGGAAACAACTTGTCCATCAAACCACATCAACCTTTGTATCCAAAGTGAGGTCCCCGATGCTGCTGCACTGGTGATCTGTACCCAATAACAGGCAGCACCTTCGGGAGAGGGAGGGTGAGAGTCGGAGATTGCACAGAGAGTGGACACCAAGCTGGGGAGTTTCTTACCTGGAGAGGTGATCCGTTTCATTGCCTTCCACACTGGGTAGAGAAATGGGTCTCGGAAGCCTGCGTATTTCTCTGTTGGAAACTCCGGTATCTCTACATCTTCACTCCCCTCATCATCTTCCCCATCCTCCCCTTTATCCAGGTAGCTGTGTGAATGGGATTGATTTAATCACTCTCTGCTGGATACAGACTGTGATCACAGTGTAAAACCCTGTGAGAGTTTGGATTAGATACTCACCTTTCTCTCAATCTTTTCAGTTCCTGTGGGACAGAAAATCAGAAACATTTAATAAATATACACGCTGCTGTTTAGATTGTAATGTTCAATTATGTCGAATCAGTGATTTCAGTCAAATGTGAAGGGATCTAATGGACTCCAGTGATGTGATCCCATGTCAGTCACCCCACCTCATGAATACACGCAAACCAGCCTCCCCTCCATTGACTCTGTCTATACTTCCCGCTGCCTCGGCAAAGCACCCAGCATAATCAAGGAACCCAAGCAACCCGGACATTCTCTCTTCCAACTTCTTCCATCAGGAAAAAGATACAAAAGTCTGAGGTCATGTACCAACCGACTCGAGAACAGTTTCTCCTTGCTGCTGTCAGACGTTTGAATGGACCTACCTCATATTAAGTTGATCTTTCTCTACACCCTAGCTGTTGTAACACTACATTCTCCTCTCCTTTCCTTCTCTATGAACGGTATGCTTTGTCTGGAGAGCGCACAAGAAACGATACTTTTCACTATATACTAATACATGTGACAATAATAAATCAAATCAAATTGACAGTTTTCCTCTGCTGCTGAGGACTATGAAGGTTCAAACGATCAGTTCCTTATTGTTTCTGTTCTCTATTTTCCCATAAAATTCACAGTTTCTCTCTGTTCGTGTCACCCTGACTTGGTGACAGCGATGTTATTCTTAACCCCAACATCCCCTCGATACAGGGATAGCTGGAACCCAATCTGAGCGTCAGTGAGCAGGTTATTCCTGTGTAAACGCCACTTGATAGCATTGTCGACATTTTCTCTCACACTGCTAATGGGGGGGTAATTAGCCGGATTGGATTTCCTCTGACTTTTGTCAACAAATTTATACCTGGGCATTTTTCCACATTGCTGGGGAGATTCCAGTGCTGCAGTCCGACTGGAACAGCTTGGTTGGCGTTGATTCTGGAGCACAAGTCTTCAGTACCATTGCCAGAATATTGTCAGGGCCTTTGCAGCGAGCACCTTCAGCCGTGTCTTGATGTCATGGTGAGTGAATTGAACTGGCTGAAGGCGTGAGGCTGGGACCCTCAGGAGGAGGCCGAGGTGGATCATCCACTCAGCCCTTCTCGCTAATGATGATTGGTTCAGCTTTGGTTTTTACACTGATGCTCCTTCATCATTCCGGACGGGGATATTTGTGGAGCCTCCTCCTCCAGTGAGTTGTTGTGGCAGGACTGCAGAACTCAAATCCCTTCCATTGGTTTTGGGATCACTTGGCACTCGTCACATGCTGCCTCCGCGATTGAACATTCATGTAGTCTTGTGTTGTCGCTTCACCAGACTGACACCTTGTTTTTAGGTTTGTCTGGTGCTGTTCCTGGCAACAAACATATTTTAAATGGCCATTCAGCCCCTTGAGCCTGCCCCGCCATTTAATAAGATTGTGACTGATTAAATAGTAACTTTAAACATCCCGTCGACTCACTGACTACCTATCACCCCCTTGCTTACCCAGAGTCTACCCATGTCTGCCTCAAAAACATCAGAGTCTACCTCCTTTGCCTTTTGAGGAAGTGACTTACAAAGACTCACGACCCTTTAACTTTGATCTCCATTTTAAATGGATGATCTTATTTTTAAACAGTGAACCCTAGTTCCAGATTGTCTGACTAGAGGAAACATCCTCTCCACATCCACCCTGTCAAGACTCCTCAGGTTCTTATAGCTGGAATGTTACGGACATTCACGCTGGTGGGATTTTCCCATCCCGCTCCAGTGAATGGACATTTGGCTGGACGCCAAATTCTCCGACTTCGCTGCAGTGGGAGTGTCGTGTGAACGGCCGGTAAGATCGCACCCTCTGAGTGGGAATTTTTGGCTTCGCTCAAATCGAGACTGGAAAATGTTGCCCGATGTCAACAGACATTCCCTTTCTCCGCCCCCTCGCCCACTCCAATTCCATGGCAGGCGGGACCGTAGAATTCCAGCGTATATAGAAACATAGAAGATAGGAGCAGGAAGAGGCTATTTGGCCCTTTGAGCCTGCTCCGCCATTCATTACCATCATGGCTGATCATCCAATTCAATAGCCTAACCCTGTTTTTTCCCCATAACCTTTGATCCCATTCACCCCAAATGCTATATCTCGCCACCTCTTGAATATGTTTCAATCAAGTTGCCTCTTATTCTTCTAAACTTCAACAGATACAAATCTAGGTCCTTAAAAGACAATATTAGTCCAATAAATCGTCCCTGCACTGCTTCCAATGTATTTATATTCCACCATAAATAAGTTGACTGATACTGTACACAATACTCTAGATGTGGTCTAACCAATGCGCTGTACAACTGAAGCATTACTTTTGTATTCAATTTCATCACACTAAATGATAACATTCTATTCGCTTTTCTAAATACTGGCAGTACCTGCCTCCTAGCCTTCCACGTTTCATGCACTAAGATACCCAAATCCTTCTGTATCTCAGAGCTCTGCAATCTCTCACCATTTAGATGAGAAGCTTCTTTTCTATTCTTGCTGCCAAAATGGATAATTTCACATTTTCCTGTATTATGCTCTACTTGTCAGATCTTTGCCCACTCACTTAACCTTTCTATATCTTTTTTGTAGTCTCCTTATGTCCTCTTTGTAAATTAAACTGATTATCAATATGTCTTTCTGACAAGATCCTATTAGTTCTCCCTTTATACACCACCCTACCATGTTGTTCCTGTCAGGAGGCCTGGACACGACTCCCACAAGTGACCTCTTGCCTTTACTATTCCTCATCTCCACCCAAACCATTTCCGCATCCTGGTTTCCATAACCTCGGTCATATCTATCAATTGCGCTAATACATCATTAACTTACAGACACACTTCGCCACCTTTTCCTTGCTTCTTGACCTTTCTAAATATCTGAAATCCTTCAATATTCAGGTCACAATCCTTGCCTTCTGCAGCCATGTCTTTGTAATGCCTATCAAATGGTATTTATTTATTTCTAAGTACGCTCTCAGTTCATCTGTTTTGTTTTCAATATTTTGTGCAGTCAGATACAGAGCTTTTATTTTTATCCTCATTATTTTTGTAACCTCTATCTCATTGGTAATTTACTGTTCGATTTGTACTCTCTATCCCTTCTGTCATGGTCTGTTTTTCATTTCATGTGAGAATACTTTTCTCTTTTGCCTGGTTGCTTCTCTTTCATTGACCATACCTTCCCAGATCTGATCCCTTGTCCCCAGTATTTAACTTAAAACTCTCTCTCCTTCCCTTGATATGAGGCTCGCTAGGACAGTGGTCCCAGCACGGTTCGGGTGTAGACCATCCCAATGATACAGGTCCCTCTTTCTTCAGTTCTTCTGCCAGTAATCCACGAACTCGAACCCACTTCTCCCATACCAGTCTGTGAGCTTCCTGCATTCTTTATTGAAGCAGGGTGGATCCCCTGGTTTGATGGTAACGGTAAAATTGTGGATAATGGTAGAGTGGGGACATGCCGGGCCATGAGGTTATAGACTGTGTTTGAATACAATTCTGCTGATAGCCCAAAGAGCTTCATAAAAACACATTGAGTCTTTCCTGTGAGATATAACCTTTTGGTTTTGATAAAATTCTTTTTAGCATTTTATTGAATCCTCTTAATTGTCTCTAAGCCTTATTAAAATGGGGAGACCTGAACTCTGTACATTATTCCAAGTGTGATCTAACTTTGGTTCAATTCAGGTTGATAGCATCTTCTCAGCTCACGCGTGTGTGTGTGTCTGTGTGTGTGTGTGTGTACGCGCATCTGTACTTGTGTGTACAGTTTTTGCGTACCTGCATATGTGTGCGTACCCTGCGTGTGTGTAATTACATGTAGATGTTACCTACATGTGTGTGTCTGTGTGTACCTGAATCTCTGTGTATATATACCCTGCGTGCCGTATGTATATGTGTGCATGTGTACCTGTGTGTACCTGTGTGTGCCTGCATGTGTGTGTACCTGTTGACATAAAAAGAAAATTGAGCAGGAGAGGAAACAGATTCTCCATTAGCTCCCAAAAGGTATTTCCAATTGTCGAAGTCTGGAAGCCTCTCCAGATGACCTTCTATTCTCTGGTTTGTCTCCAATGGATCTGGTTTCCTCTCAGCCCAGGCCACCCTCCACCTATCTGGTTTGAATGAATTCTGATTGTCATCTTAAACATTCCTGACAAGACTGTTTCTGTCTCTGATTCCAGTGCACCCATCTCTTCTCTCCCAATCCTTTTCTTTGCCCATTCACTCTGCTTCCAGTTACACTCCAGTCAGTGGAGGTGCTGAGAGTATGGGACCACCTCGCTGACATCCTGAACTCAATCCTGACTGATCCCTGTGTGTCCTCAGTTATACTGCACACTGGGCATTGTTGTCATGGGGTTTGACCCTATCATAAAATGCAGTTTACAATCACCCCACTAACAGTTTGGGGATTGGATTATAAAGGGTCACCTTGAGAAAGGAGACGCTGTCTTGCTGCTCGATGTCGACACAAAGGTTCGCTATCTTTCCCTCAAGTGAAGTCAGTTCCTCTTCAATTCTTCTCAGATTCTCCTCCATTGGTTGCAGATCTTCCTCCTTTTGTTTCCTCAGCTCTTCAATTAAATGTTTCTCTTTTTCTTCAAGATATTGATGGATTTTGGCAAATTGTGCGGAGATGTCTTGCTCCAGGGATCCAGTGAGTTGCTATGACAGTGAGAGAGATTGTTTAAACAGCGGGTTGTTAAAGGGTTGCAGTGTTGAAAGGGAGCTGGAGTCATACTCACCTCCAGTTCTGAAATCTCCCTCTGCTGCTGCTGTTTGAATTCACTTTGATTTTTCTTTTCCTTCTCCATGGAATCCAAGGATAATTTCAGCTGGTCCTAAAAATGGAATCAGATCTCAGTGTGATCCATTGTAATGTCTGCTGTTATATCACAAACTGTGAGGAGAGGTGTTCAGGGAGAGGTGTTAACATGTGGCACGAGCACTTTATAACCGGCAGAGTAAAAGGTATTGTATCAGACCAGGTACAGCTTCAAACCAACAACAGCTTCATGGTGTATAGAATATATGAATGGATTTGATAGTTTAGACATTGTTAATTGTACAGTAATTGTGTTTGATTGTGGTGCTGGTCTTGGGTTTTAAATGGGGATTTACTGTGCCTTTAAATAGGCACAGACTAAAACTGAGGCAGTTGGGTTCGAGGATGCGTAGACCTGTCCGGGCTGAATTTTCACAGAGGCTTCTTTCACTGTCTGAGGAAAAGTCAGTTGCAACGCGACCAGCTTTAGTAAATGGCTGGCCTGCAAAGATATTGGGGACAATGGTCCCTCAAGCAGCGCAGCAGGCCGAGAGGCTTAAGCTGAGGCCGTTTAGCGGGCTCCCAATTGGGCGCCAGACCCTCTCTGTCAGCTTCGTGCCAGAAATCGGTGTGGAGCTGCATAATATATTCTGATTGTCAATTAAACATATTTTACATTTAATCAGCGGGCTCGGGACTGAAGTCTCGGAGCCTGCTCGCCTCTCTCCCTCCCTGCCAGGAGTGTTTCACTCCAGCTGGGTTTACAATAGCTCTCCACTTGCGGGGAGCTGGCGGCCCAACCACGCTGGAGTGAAGGGAGGCCATCGAGGCCCCCGAGAAGGTCAGAGTTAAGGGGTGGTGACCCCTGCGCATTGCCAGCTTGGCAGTATCAGCCTGGCCCCCTGGCACTGCCCAAGGAGCAAAGTGCCAATGCCCAGGGGGCACCTGACACTGCCCACCAGGCATCAGGCAGTGCCAAGGCAGCGGGACCTAATGGGGGCGATCAGTGGGGTGGGCTATCCCTGTGCCACTCTGCACTCGGCGGTGACAGAGGGAGGGATGCCAGCGATCGGGGCTGTGGGGGTGGGGGGAGAAATCGGGGCTGCGGGTGGGAGGGATGGTTGGGTTGGTGGGGGTGGCAAGATTGAGATGGGCTGGGGGTGGTGGGGGGATGTTCAAGGCTGACCCGGACATGTCCGAGGGGCCAATGATCGGGTCTGGGGGGGTGGCGGGGGAGATCGGCTGGGCAGCCTTGCAGGGTCGTGGGGCTGGCTAGCGATCAAACTGGCCAGCGATCGGGAGGCCGACAGTGTGTGGCTACTGTGGATGCATTGATCTTGGTGCTGACAGATCAGCGCATGCACAGTGGCCCACTCAGCGCGATGCTGCCAGCCTCTCCAGCGGGAATAGGCCCCTTCCCCGGATCTTTCAGGTGAATCACACTCTGGCTCTCTGCAGTGCACAGACTGTGGGAGATTCATTTTGAAAATCCTGCTGAAAAAAACAGCGGGATTTACTTCAGTTTTTAACGTGAATTCGACACTTAGAATTTTTGGGGGGGAAATCACCCCATTAAGTTTAAATTTATTTATTAGTGTCACAAGTAGGCTTCCATTAACACTGCAATGAAATTACTGTGAAAATCCCCTAGTCGCCACACTCCGGCGCTGTTCAACTACACTGAGTGAGAATTTAGCATGGCCAATGCATCCAACCAGCACGTCTTTCGGACTGTGGGAGGAAACCGGAGCACCGGAGGAGACCCACGCAGACACGGGGAGAATGTGCAGGCTCCGCACAGACAGTGAACCAAGCCAGGAATTGAACCCGGGTCCCTGACGCAATGTGAGGCAGCAGTGCTAACCACTGTGCCACCGTGTGGTATTACACCGAGGGATGGTATTACCAAGGTGAGGGTTAAACCTCTGCCCCTGAGGGAAAGGAGATCCCACCTTCGAGTGCTGCTGGGATCTTTGGCAGTTCCACCAACATCAGAAGAGAGCAGTGGGCACTGCTCGGGCTCCCAGGAGTCCCACACGTGTCAAAAGTGGACACCGGATGGAAGGAAGTGCAGGATATTTGAGTGGGGAAGGTTTGGACACCGTAGGTAAGGTGGGGTGGGAGGGAACACAGGACATTCACACCGGCGGGATATTGGACACCCTTCTGGGAGGCTGATATCCAACCCTTGGCTTCTTAAGACCATCCGGAGCCTAATATCTCTGCGGGACTCGCTCATCTGGGTGGGCTATAAACAGCCAAATAAAATTCAACATTGGGGAGAGATCAGGCCAGCATAAAATTCCTCCCACAACACTGTAAATAAAAAGTGTGTTAATATTACACTATACTCTGTTAATATACTTCAACAACTGCTTTTCTGGCTGGAATAACAGTCTAAAAGTGAAGGTTGGAACCTAAGAAAATGGAAAACTACCCTCCAATATTCTCAGAGTCTGAACCATTTCTACAATGAAAGAGTGATAAGAGTTTCGTAGGCATGGTTAGTAAGGTTGCAGATGACACCAAGATTGGTGGCGTAGTGGACAGTGAAGAAGGTTATCTAGGATTGCAATGGGATCTTGATCAATTGGGCCAGTGGGCTGACGAATGGCAGGTGGAGTTTAATTTAGATAAATGAGAGGTGATGCATTTTGGTCGATCGAACCAGGGCAGGACTTACTCAGTTAATGGTAGGGTGTTGGGGAGAGTTATAGAAGAAAGCGGTCTAGGGGCACAAGTTCATAGCTCCTTGAAAGTCACAGGTGGACAGGGTGGTGAAGAAGGCATGCTTGGTTTCATTGGTCAGAACATTGAATACAGGAATTGGGACATCTTGTTGAAGTTGTACAAGACATTGGTAAAGCCACACTTGGAATGTACAGTTTTGGTCACCTTATTATAGAAAGGATATTATTAAACTAGAAAGAGTACAGAAAAGAATTACTCGGATGCTACCAGGACCTGATGGTTTGAGTTGTAAGGAGAGGTTGGATAGGGTGGGTTTTTTTTCTCTGGAGCGTAGGAGGCTTAGGGCTGATCTTATAGAGATCTATAAAATAATGAGGAGCATAGATCAACTAGATCGTCAGTATCTTTTCCCAAAGGTAGGGGAGTGTAAAACTCGAAGGCATAGGTTTAAGGTGAGAGGGGAGAGATACAAAAGTGTCCAGAAGGGCAATGTTTTCACATAGAGGGCGGCGAGTGTCTGGAACAAGGTGCCAGAGGTAGTAGTAGAGGCAGGTAGAATTCTGTCTTTTAAAAAGCGTTCAGACAGTTACATGGGTACGATGGCTGTCGAGGGATATGTGCCAAACGTGGGCAATTGGAACTAGCTTAGGGGTTAAAAAAAGGGGCGGTATGGACACGTTGGGCCGTAGGGCCTGTTTCCATGCTGTAAACCTCTATGGCTCAATGAATCTTTGTGTGGGCACAGGTTAAATCATGACCCAGGAGAAAAACAACATACGTGGCCTTGGTATTGTCACTATCGAACAGAAATCCAAAGAAAAAAGTAGAGTATTTTGTGAGCTCGATAGTTCAATGGTCATGAAAGAGGATCATATCAGACAAGTGTGTGATCTAATTGAATGGTAGAGCAGAATCGATGGGCCAAATGGCTGACATCTTTATGGCCTTAAATAGTGATGAAGGGTTGGACCTTCTGTCCGGCTTCTTGGGTTAAATGTACAATTAATATGAAACAGTCAGCAATGGAGGAAACCTATTTAACGCCGTATTCCACAACAGCTCGAGTGACCCACCCTCCCACTGTGTGCTATTGTCTCCCTGAATTGAAGACTAATCTCCAGGAATCTAATAAGAGGCGACCCAGGAGAAAGAAAATCACAGGGACATGAAAAGAAAACAGCTTTTATTGTTTTTTCTTGGGAAACTTATTTGTATCAAAATATCACCGATGTTGGGAATGACTGACAGTAAAATAAAATGAGCCAATCACTTGTTGAAGGCTCTCTGTTCATTTCCCAATTGGTGGGGAAGACAATGCTGATGAGGATTGACATGTGCATTGACCAATGGCTGGAGCCTGGGGGCGGGGTTTAGAGACAGGAAATCATGTGCTGAATTCTCCAGGGACAGAATCAGTTTCAGTGCGTTCCCCAACTCCAGAAATAATATCAACACAACACAGCCCGAATGAAGAAAGCTGAAACCTGGGACTGCATTCATATAATGTCTGTGTAAATAGAGGCTGTAAAACCTTTCACACACTATTAACACTCACACTCACATTTCCCACTGTCAGCTGTCAGCATTGAGCTGAAAGCGAGCAATCGGGCAGAGCAACATTTGTCTATTAACGTACTACAGTCCCGGTTACAACCCAATAAACACCATGAACATGGAGACGGGTAACTCACTGTGTCCCCTTACCTTGTACCTTTCAACAGCCACTGGTAGAGTTAGGAATCTGTGGGCTAAATGTGGGGGAGAGTCCAGACAACTGGCACAGATCAGAATCTCATCATTCTCACAGAACAGGATCAGCTTCTGCCCGTGTTTCTCACAGAGAGAGTGCTCTCCATGTTCCTCCTCCAGTTTCAGCTCCAGTTGGCTGGTTTTCTCACAGAGATTGGCCAGTACCCTGTTACTGGTGAAACTTCTCCGGGGGAGAAGCTGCTGACATTCCGGGCAGGACACAGCCTGACGCTGCTTTCCCCAACACTTCTGGATGCAGGATTTACAGAAGTTGTGCTCACAGTCCAGCCGCACCGGCTCCACAAACAGAGACTGACAGATGGAGCAGGTTAAATCCTCACTCAGCGATAAGATGTGTTTACTGACGGCCATCTCCGTTGCTGCTCCTGCTTCTGTTATTCGCTGAACTTTCAGTTTCATTTCACCCAGTTTAGCATGAAATTCACTGAAAGGGCACGGTCATCATGCAAATGTGTCTTTGAACGCCCATTACAAAACACAACGGCCAAATTCTTGGATCTGGGGGTCGCAGATTGAAGATGAAAATCTGAAGAGAGTTCAGGTTCAACATTAACCCCTTCACTGCTGGCTATAAAATAGTAAGAAGTTTAACAACACCGACAACAAACTTCTTAGTGTTTACCCCAGTCCAACGCCGGCATCTCCACATCATGGCTATAAAATACGCAGTAAGAAGTCTCACAACACCAGGTTAAAGTCCAACAGGTTTATTTGGTAGCAAATTCCATAAGCTTTCGGAGCACTGCTCCTTCGTCAGATGGAGTGGAAATGTGGAAAACATTTCCACTCCATCTCCACTCCATCAGTGGAAAACATTTCCACTCCATCTGACGAAGGAGCAGAGCTCCAAAAGCTTATGGTATTAGCTACCAAATAAACCTGTTGGACTTTAACCTGGTGTTGTGAGACTTCTTACTGTGTTTACTCCAGTCCAACGCCGGCATCTCCACATCATAAAATACACATACAGGAATCTGAGTAAATCTGCCCTCACCCCCACATGGTTCCATCAGATTCCCCAGGGATCTCAGCAACGAATCGTTTTTAAACTACTCCCACTGTCCCACTCTCAAGTCCCAAAAGCCGGTATCAACACCAAATCATTCCTCTCTGCTCTGCTCCCTCCCCACGC
Source organism: Mustelus asterias (assembly GCF_964213995.1). Classification (NCBI taxonomy): domain Eukaryota; kingdom Metazoa; phylum Chordata; class Chondrichthyes; order Carcharhiniformes; family Triakidae; genus Mustelus; species Mustelus asterias. Next base: position 31,416,774 of record NC_135808.1, read on the forward strand.
CATGTACCGATCCCAACTAAATCCATTGATCCACACTCTCCCAATATATCTGTATCTGAGTTTAACCCAAGAAGCCTGACAGAAGGTTCCCTCCAACTCCATTTTCAAGTTAGCGGACTACACCGCCATCTGAAACCCCCCACGACTTGCCTGGGCTTGCAAAATCTCACTAACTGTCCTGGCTGGAGATAATACACACCTCTTTAACCTGTGCTTAACCCTCTCTCCACTCACATTGTCTGTACCTTTAAGACTTGATTACCTGTAAAGACTCGCATTCCAACCATTATTTTGTCAATTGAGTTTGTGTCTTTATATGCCCTGTTTGTGAACAGAACTCCCACCCACCTGATGAAGGAGCAGCGCTCTGAAAGCTTGTGGCTTGTGCTACCAAATAAACCTGTTGGACTTTAACCTGGTGTTGTGAGACCTCTTACTGTACAGGAAAGAGACAGAGAATCTGTTGGAATGGTGTGACGATGATAATCTCTCCCACAATGTCAGTGAAATGAAGGAGATAGTCATCGACTTCAGGAAGCGGAGTGGAGGACATGCCGCTGTCTACATCAATGGGGGTGACGTAGAAATGGTCGAGAGCTTCATGTTTCTCGGTGTTCAGATCACCAGCATCCTGTCCTGATCCCTCCACACTGATGCTACAGTGGAAAAACCCACAATGCCTCTACTTTCTCAGGAAGCTAAGGAAATTCAGCATGTCCACTACAGGTCTCACCAATTTTCATAGATGTGCTATAGAAAGCATCCTTTCTGGATGTATCACAGCTTGATGGGTTCTTCCACTGCTCCTGCTCTGACCAAGACTGCAAGAAACTAAACAGGTTGTGAACGTAGCCCAGTCTATTCACACAAACCAGCCTCCCATCCATTGAATCTGCCTACACTTCCCACTGCCTCAGAAAAGCAGCCACGCTCCCTGAACATACTCTCTTCCATCTTCCTCCATCGGGAAAAAGATACAGAAGTCTGAAAAAAAGGCTCACGTTTGTCTGAAAACAACCGACTGAAGGACAGCTTCTTCTCCGCTGCCATCAGAATTTTGAAAGGTCCTATCACACATTAGCAGATCTCTTCAACCAACCTGTAACGTTATATTCTGCACCGTGTCCTTTCATTCTCCCCTATGTTCTCGAATGGTTTGTTTTGTCTGTATAGCGTACAAGAAACAATACTTTTCAATGTATCCCAATACATGTGAAAATAAATCAAAATCAATCCCAACTAAACATACTGACCTGAACTCTTCAGATTTCCCTGTATGAATCCCAAACTAATCCCACTGTCCCAATAACTCCCGAGAACCCGATATCAATCCCAAACTAATCCCACTGCCCAATATCAGTTATCAACTCATCCCATTCCCCCACAGTGCAACATCTGCCCCAAACTAATCTTACTGACCCCATCTCTAATATGTTACTTCTTATAATTTTTAAATTATTATTTGTGTATGTATTCATGTGAATGAAGTGTACTTCATTCATTCGTTTCTTATTTCTTCACAGTTTAATTTTTCAGATCCTCTTTACTTTCCGATGTTTCATTTGACTCCTTTTCACTTCTCTGCCTGCACCAATGTCTGAGCCACTTGGTTCTGATCCCCAGCACAGGAAACACAAGGAGCCAGAGGTCCTGAATCCTCCCCATCCCGAATAGCAAAACTCTGACCCACACCAGAGACCAGCCAACCTGTGCCCCAGTGAGTGCCACTTACAGCGCCTGGAGAGATGATCTGTTTCATTTCTTTCCACATTGCGTAGAGTAACGGGCCTCGATACCCTGTGTATGTCCTTTCTTGAAACTCCATTATCATTTCTGTCCGATTCTCAGATTTCATTTTTCTCGTGTCCATCCACATCTCTCCCCACACGTCCCACTTTCTGATCTTCAACCCGTAGCTGTGTGAATGAGATTGATATAATCACTCCCTGCTGGATACAGACTGTGGTCACAGTGTAAAACCCTGTGCGAGTTTAGATTAGATACTCACCTTTCTCTGTATCTTTTTAATTCCTGAGGGACAGAGAATCAGAAACATTTTAATAAAATGCTGTTTAGATTGTAATTTTCAATTATGGCAAATCAGTGATTTCAGTCAAATGTGAAGGGATCACAGAATATAGAATCCGTACAGTGCAGAAGAGGCTATTCAGCCCATTGAGTCTGCACCGACTCTTTGAAGGAGCATCCCACCCAGGCCAATCCCGTAACTCTGCACATTTACTCTGGCAAATCGGCCGAACCCATGCCCCTTTGGACTGTGGGAGGAAACCGGAGCACCCAGAAGAAACCCACGCAGACACGATTCCTCCATCAGAAATCCCACTTTTAACCCTTTCACTGCTGAAAGTGCTCCTGTAGGAATCCCAGCTGAGTTCCCTCAGCCCAGCAATGTTCCATCAGCTTCCCCAGAATTTCAGGCAAGGAACCTGTTTATTTTCAAATATCCCTCTCTGTCCCACTCTCCCCACAATCCCACATCAACCCCAAACTATTGCATCTGTCCATCTTTGTCCAATAGCCCAGTACCAATCCCAAACTAGTCCCACTGCCCCACTCTCTCCCCATAGCCCAGTACCAATCCCAAACTAGTCCCACGCCTGGCATCCCAAAACTCAGTATCAATCCAAAATGACTCCCACTGCCCCACTCTCTACATCTTGATCTGTATTAATTGGAAACTCACCCACAGCTTCACTCTTTAAACATAGCTATGTATCAATATCAATTTTAGTCCACTGGCACTGTCTCCCTATATCCCTGTTTCAATCTCAAACTAATTCCACTATCCCTATATCCCTGTTTCAATCCTGAAGCAATCCCACTGTCCCATTCTCTTCCCATATCCCAGTTAGGTGGATTGACCATGTTCTCGGTAACCTTTGCGAGGCCAGCTGTGTGAGCGCACAGTAAGACCCCACTGTGAATGTGTCCAGTGATGGGAAAAATTGCAGCCACTTTCAGGTTTTTCCAGAGATTTTTTATTGAGGTCTCCAGTCGCTTGAAAGGTACAGAATCCGGTTCCCAGACTACTCGAGACCACCCCTCTTCCTCCCGTGATATTCCTCACATTTTCCGCATGCAGTGGTTGCCACAGACACCAAAGTTGCAGCAGGTGAATCCGTCCTCACAGTGTCCATATGGACAGGGGTTGCAGGGACATGTTTTCAGAATGATTCCGGCTTCATCACATTTCTCCTCCTCGACAAACACAGGGCAGACTCGAAACCTCACTGCAATCCAGAGAGAGACACAAATCCATCATTTGCCATTCCCTCTGACAGTGCGGCACTCCTTCAGCACTGACCCTCTGACAGTGCAGCACTCCCTCAGTACTGACCCTCTGACAGTGCAGCACTCCCTCAGTACTGACCCTCTGACAGTGCGGCGCTCCTTCAGCACCGACCCTCCCACAGTGCGGCACTCCCTCAACACTGAACATCCTACAGTACGGCACTCCTGCAGCACTGACCCTCTGACAGTGCAGCACTTCCTCAGCACTGACCATCCCACAGTGAGGCGCTCGCTCAGCACTGACCCTCCAACAGTGTGGCACACCATCAACACTGAACATCCGACAGTGGGGCGCTCCTGCAGCACTGACCCTCTGACAGTGCGGCACTCCCTCAGTACTGACCCTCGGACAGTGCAGCCCTCCCTCTGTACTTACCCTCCAACAGTGCGGCGCTCCTTCAGCACCGACCCTCCCACAGTACGGCACTCCCTCAACACTGAACATCCTACAGTACGGTGCTCCTGCAGCACTGACCCTCTGACAGTGCAGCACTCCCTCAGCACTGACCCTCTGACAGTGCGGCGCTCCTGCAGCACTGACCCTCTGACAGTGCAGCACTCCCTCAGTACTGACCCTCTGACAGTGCAGCACTCCTTCAGTACTGACCCTCTGACAGTGCAGCACTCCCTCAGCACTGACCCTCTGACAGTGCGGCACTCCCTCAGTCCTGACCCTCTGACAGTGCAGCGCTCCCTCAGCACTGACCCTCTGACAGTGCAGCACTCCCTCAGTACTGACCCTCTGACAGTGCGGCACTCCCTCAGCACTGACCCTCTGACAGTGCGGCACTCCCTCAGTACTGACCCTCTGACAGTGCAGCGCTCCCTCAGCACTGACCCTCTGACAGTGCAGCACTCCCTCAGCACTGACCCTCTGACAGTGCGGCACTCCCTCAGTCCTGACCCTCTGACAGTGCAGCGCTCCCTCAGCACTGACCCTCTGACAGTGCAGCACTCCCTCAGTACTGACCCTCTGACAGTGCGGCACTCCCTCAGCACTGACCCACCGACAGTGCGGCACTCCCTCAACACTGAATATCCTACAGTCCGGCGCTCCTGCAGCACTGACCCTTCGATGGCGCCGCGCTCCCTCAGCGCTGCAAAATTTGTCTGGTGTCTCACCGTGAGATGTGGAGTCTTGTTTGGTTAAAGATAAATGATCGATTGGTAACTCATTACCCGGTTTGTGCCGCACATGGGCGCTTGTCTCCAACCTGGTGCCTAACAGTTTGTAACACAGCTCCTATCCCGTGTCCCAGATTGTACACTGGGCAATCTCGTGTTTAACCGTTGCTCTGCCAGATACTTCTGTCCCGCAGTGCCCTCCGGTTGTCCGTGAATGGAATCTCACAACATTCCCCTGTCCTTTTTACGAAAAAAAAATCCCCACTTCCACTTGCAGAGCAATGAAGATGGAGAGTTAACAAAAGGAGAGTGTTGGGGGTGAAAGGGGGCGGGGGTGAGTGTCTGCTCTCTCCCACTCTCGGAGAACACTCTCGCTCACCCTCTGTCACTGAGAGAGAGGGGAGGCAGTTCACGATGCTGAGGGAGGGGGAGGAGGGAAGACTGATCCCGGGAGGAGACAGCCAGACGGTGCAGCGTTACCTCAGCACTGACCCTCTGACAGTGCGGCACTCCCTCAGCACTGACCCTCTGACAGTGCAGCACTCCCTCAGTACTGACCCTCTGACAGTGCAGCACTCCCTCAGCACTGACCCTCTGACAGTGCAGCACCCCCTCAGCACTGACCCTCTGACAGTGCAGCACTCCCTCAGCACTGACCCTCTGACAGTGCAGCACTCCCTCAGTACTGACCCTCTGACAGTGCAGCACTCCCTCAGCACTGACCCTCTGACTGTGCAGCACTCCCTCAGCACTGACCCTCTGACAGTGCAGCACTCCCTCAGTACTGACCCTCTGACAGTGCAGCACTCCCTCAGTACTGACCCTCTGACAGTGCGGTACTCCCTCAGTACTGACCCTCTGACAGTGCGGCACTCCCTCAGTACTGACCCTCTTACAGTGCAGCACTCCCTCATACTGTCCCTCCTACAGTGCGGCACTCCCTCAGCACTGACCCTCTGATAGTGCAGCACTCCCTCAGCACTGACCCTCTGACAGTGCAGCACTCCCTCAGCACTGACCATCTGACAGTGCAGCGCTCCCTCAGTACTGACACTCTGACAGTGTGGCATTCCCTCAGCACTGTCCCTCTGACAGTGCAGCACTCCCTCAGCACTGACCCTCTGACAGTGCAGCACTCCCTCAGTACTGTCCCTCTGACAGTGCAGCACTCCCTCAGTACTGACCCTCTGACAGTGCAGCACTCCCTCAGCACTGACCCTCTGACAGTGCAGCACTCCCTCAGTACTGACACTCTGACAGTGCGGCACTCCCTCAGCACTGACACTCTGACAGCGCGGCACTCCCTCAGCACTCGTTGCTCTCAGATGCACGATATAACTTACTGTACTCGATCGAACAGCTACATGGGTTCCTCTCATCGATCCTCAGGCAGAACTTGCAAAGTTCTGAAAAATCAGCAGGAAGGAAATAATTAAATCTTCAAATAATACTGGTCAGTGATCGAAACATTCAAAGTTTCTCTCTCTGAGTCTTTCTCTGTGTCTCTCTCTCTATGTCTCTGAGTCTCTCTCTGTGTCCCTGTCTCTGCATGTCTGTGTGTGTCTCTCTCTCGGTCTTTGTGTGTCTCTTCTCTTTGTCTGTGTGAGTGTGTGCGTGTCTGTGTGTGTGTGTATGTGTGTGTGTCTTTCTGTGTGTGTGTGTCTTTCTGTGTGTGTGTGTCTCTCTCTCTCACACCTGTGGTGCTCGCTGGGGATACAGTCAGAGTTAGGAGCAGCGTGATGGCGACCAGTCGGTCCATCTCTCTCCCTGGTGTCGATCAGGAATTGGGGGGTTGGGTTCTGCCTCACAGAGTGTCGTTGTGCGGAAGATATGGGCTTTTTCTCGATGGGGACACTCCCTTCCCCACCCCACAACCACCCACTCCCATCACCCTCCCACCTTGATATGATTGGATCCTGATGAATTTGGCCTCACCCACTGACCCACCAGACAGTGTGTGTCACCTTCCCCCACCTCCACCCAGGTTGTGTGAGTTGGCACAGTGAGGGAACATCGCGTGAAATCAGGATCTTGGAATCCATTAGCATTGCTGAACCAGAGCCAGACTCAAAGAACAAAGAATGAAGTACAGGCCCTTCGGCCCATCCACGCCCGTGCCGGTCACAATGCCCCAGATAAACTAGAGAAAAAAATCTTCTGCCCTTCCTTGGTCTGAATCCCTCTATTCCCTCCCTATTCATGTCCCCATCCAATTGCCTCTTAAATATTGCGAATGTACCTGCTTCCACCACCTTCTCTGGCTGCGCATTCCAAGCATCCACCACTCTTTGCATGAAAATCTTCCCCCACACATCTCCCTTAAATTTTCCCCCTCTCACCTTGAACCTGTACCCCCTTGTAATTGACACTTCCATCTGGGGGAAAAAGCCTCTGACTATCCACCCCTCCCCATATAGAAATATAGAAACATAGAAAAACTACAGCACAAACAGGCCCTTCGGCCCACAAGTTGTGCCGAACACATCCCTAACTTCTAGACCTACCTATAACCCTCCATCCTATTACGCTCCATGTACTCATCCAGGAGTCTCTTAAAAGACCCTTTTGAGTTCGCTGCCACCACCAATGACGGCAGCCGATTCCACTCGCCCACCACCCTCTGTGTGAAAAACCTAGCCCTAACATCTCCCCTGTACCTTCCCCGCAGCACCTTAGACCTGTGTCCTCTCATAGCAGCCATTTCCACCCTGGGAAAAAGCCTCTGAGAGTCCACCCGATCTATGCCTCTCAACATCTTATACACCTCTATTAGGTCTCCTCTCATCCTTCGTCTCTCCAAGGAGAAAAGACCGAGCTCCCTCAGCCTATCCTCATAAGGCATGACACTCAATCCAGGCAACATCCTTGTAAAACTCCTCTGCACCCTTTCAATCCTTCCTATAGTGAGGCGACCAGAACTGAGCATAGTAGTCCAAGTGGGGTCTGACAATGGTTTTATATAGCTCCAAGTATCAATCCCAAACTAATCCCACTGCCCCGCTCTCCCCATAGCCCTGTATTAATCCGAAACTAAGCCGACTGCTCCACGCTCCCCATATCATTATATCAATCCCAAACTAACCCCAATGCCCTGCTCTCCCGAGATCCCTGTTTCAATCCCAAATTAATCCCACTCCCCCACTCTCCTTTCATCCGTTTCAATCCCAAACTAATCCCTCTGCCCCATTCTCTCTATCTCCCTGTTTCAGTCCCAAACTAGTCCCACTGCCCCACTCTCTCCCCATAGCCCTGTATCAATCTCAAACTAATCTCACTGCCCCACTCTCTCCCGATAGCCCAGTATCAATCCCAAACTAATCTCACTGCCCCACTCTCTCCCATAGCCCTGTATCAATCCCAAACTAATCTCACTGCCCCACTCTCTCCCCATAGTCCTGTATCAATCCCAAACTAATCTCACTGCCCCACTCTCTCCCCATAGCCCAGTATCAATCCCAAACTAATCTCACTACCCCACTCTCTCTCACTATAGCGCTGTATCAATCTCAAACTTGTCCCACTCTCTCCCCATACCCCTGTATCAATCCCAAACTAATCTCACTGCCCCACTCTCTCCCCATAGCCCAGTATCAATCCCAAACTAATCTCACTGCCCCACTCTCTCCCCATAGTTCCTGTATCTCTCCCAAACTTACCCCACTGACCTGATCTGTCTGCTAATATTTTTCTTCTGATAAAACATTTTTATTATGAGTATGTATTAATGTGCACGAAGTGTACTTTCACGAGTTGTTTTCTTATTCCTTGATAGTTTAACTTTTCAGATCCTCTTCACTTTCCAATGTTTTATTTGACTCCTTTTCACTTCTCTGCCTGCACCAATGTCTGAGCCACTTGGTTCTGATCCCCAAGGAGCCAGAGGTCCTGACTCCTCCCCATCCCGAATAGCAGCACTCTGAGCCACACCAGAGACCAGCCAACCTGTGCCCCAGGGAGTGCCACTTACAGTGCCAACTCACACCCTCACCTCTCTGCTGTTTGTGCTCAGTTGCAGCCTCGTGACAAGGCCCCGCCCACTCTCCAGCCCCACCCACTGAACACTGCCCAGTGTCCCCACCCATTGAACTCTGTCCAATCAGTGGCACCACCAAACCCTCTGACCCCGCCCACTATCTGGCCCCACCCGCTCTCAGCCCTGCCAACCTGTCAATCGTGGTTCCCAATTGACGACCCTGTGAAAAGTCTGCTGCCTTGTATTGATCATTGTGGTTCCATTCACTCACAGTCTTCACATATTTTCTCTAGTTTTGTAAATCTTGTGGAGATGTCGGTGTTGGACTGGGGTGTGGCAGTAAGAAGTCTCACAACACCAGGTTAAAGTCCAACAGGTTTATTTAGTAGCACGAGCTTTTGGAGCATTGCTCCTTCATCAGGTGAGTGGGAGTTGGGTTCACAAACAGGGCATATTATACATACACAGATTCAATATCAAGATAATAGATGGAATGCGAATTTTTAACAGGTAATCAAGTCTTTACAGGGACAGACAATGTGAGTGGAGAGAGGGTGAAGCACAGGTTCAAGAGGAGTGAATTGTCTCCAGCCAGGACAGTTAGTGAGATTTTGCAAGCCCAGGCAAGTCGTGGGGGTTACAGATAGTGTGACATGAACCCAAGATCCCGGTTAAGGCTGTCCTCATGTGTGTGGACCTTGGATATCAGTCTCTGCTCAGCAGGCCCGGGTCCACATGCAGAGTGGGGAATGGAGTGTCCACCGGGTGAGACTCTGCCTGGAACTGGGCGGAGCACAAAGCAAAGCTGCCTCCGATATGGGATTGGCTGCGCCAAATGATTGACATGTCCATTGTAGGCGGAGCCCAAGTCCGAGCATTACTTGATTGGCTGTTTGAGCCGTCAATCAGAGCGCTGAGCTGTTTGATTGGAGCTGTGTATTGGGTATTGAGTGTGTTTATTGGAAGCATTTCCCTTCTGATTTACAGGCTGAGTTTTGTTGATGGGTCATTGCTGAATATGAGAAGGTGAGGTGTAATTATCTGGGAGGGCAGAGTGTCTGAGGATTCTTACTGACTTCCTATTGTTGAGTTGTGTGTGTGTTGGGAGCTGGTTATTATCCTGTGGACTGGGAATGGTCAGTTCTGTCGGTGTGTTGGATGTTTTCTGTCTTTTCAAATCTATCTCAAGATCCCCTCCATCCTCCTCTCTCTGTAACCTCCTCAAAAAGCGGAGACTTTCATTTATATTGAGCTTTTTACAATCACCAGTTGTCCAAAAGCTCTTTACGTTGTGGTCACTGATATAACGGGAGAGACATCGCAGCCAGTGTGTGCACATCAAGATCCCACAAAATGCAGTGTAAGAATGAGCAGATAATCTGTTTCTTACTGATGTTGATTGAGGTATTGTTACAATCCTGGTAGAGACTGAAAACTTTATTTCAAAAGATTTAAATTCTCAGTGACCAACTTCAAGGAATTCCCTGATAAGCTTCCAAATTTTAGCACTCTCACTGTAACAAAGTAACCAGAACAAGTGTCTGAACAATACCTTGTCGTCAACTAATATAGCACCCTGCAGTAAAGATATCCCCCTTTAATGCTGAACCAGACCGAACACCCCACAGTTATACTTTATGTTTCGCTGTCTGCATATAGTTTTACAGGAACCAACCTCAGACCCAGCTCCTATCAGACTCTTCTTCCTGTGTCTCTGATTTGTGACCTTCAGTGACCGTTAAAAGACGTTTCTCTGAGTTTCCATGAGAATTCCAAACTGACTACCAACGAGGAGGTTCCCTGGAGGAAATTCCTCCCCCGGCCTCCCCAGGTTGAATCTTCTGGTATTTTAGATTGCTCAGGGGTGTATTTCTTGTCCCACGTTCTCCCTGAAAACTCTGAGAAAGAACCTCCTCTCCTCTCTGCTGACCATACTGGCTGCAGTCCTCTATCTACGCCCCCCCCCTGCCCACCCCTCCACTCCCTCTGCCCCCCCCTGCCCACCCCTCCACTCCCTCTGCCCCCCCCGCCCACCCCTCAACTCCCTCTGCCCCCCCCCCGCCCAGCCCTCCACTCCCTCTGCCCCCCCCCTGCCCACCCCTCCATTCCCTCTGCCCCCCCGGCCAGCCCTCCACTCCCTCTGCCCCCCCCCCCGGCCAACCCCTCCACTCCCGCTGCCCCCCCCACCCACCCCTCCAATCCCTCTGCCCCCCCCGCCCACCCCTCCACTCCCTCTGCCCCACCCACCCACCCCTCCACTCCCTCTGCCCCCCCCCGCCCACCCCTCCACTCCCTCTGCCTACCATCCCTCCCCTCGTCAAACACCGACATCTCCATGTGGACTTGGAGCCGGCTCACCAGCTCCCTGACACTGAGAGTTGTCTCTGTTGTTTACCCTCCAGTGCTCACACAGGGGAGCTGTCCTTCCAAAGCATTGTCAGTCTCAGCAGTGTCTGTCTCCAACCTCTCCCACCATCAGTTCCATCATTTCAAGAAGGCTAATTTAATCTTGGACCACATCTCCAAACATCACCAGAAGAAGACATCAATATGTATGGAAGCTGCTGTATAAACTCAGCATCCTTTCAGTGCAGCGCCAGGTACAAGTCACTCTCTGAGTCACTCTGATCAAGAAGACAATCAGATACTCAGTGGTTAGAAAGGCTTCTGCTTCTAATCTACCAGCACAAACACCCGGAGGAGGAGCCATTCCTGGGGTAGTAATGGAGGGACTTCAATTAGCCTCAGCGTCTCTGGTCTATGGAGGGGAGAATCGGCCAGGAATCCAGTTCCTCATCAGTGAACCCAGCTGGGAAGTCAGGGGGAGGGCAGGATGTGTCTCGGCTGTGACAGTCTCCATTGTCTCACAACACTCACTGTCTTGGTCTACACATGCTGAATGGCCACTCAAACAGAGCACGAGAGGACACTCAATGTCCACAGTCTGCACCTTGAGGATCGGAGGGAATGTGAGAGGACAACAGCTTGTATTTATAGAGCATTCTAATATAGTCAAAGGTCCCAAAGTGTTTCATAGAGATGTAATCAGAGAAAAATTGATACTGGGTGAGATTAGGAAGGGATGACCAGAAATATGATCATCCAATTTAACACATCAGCCATGCCGCATACAGAAATCCCATTTTTGATCTCTAATTGGCCCAATTTCTCTTTTCACGAGTTAAATGCCAATAGAAGACTTTTGGATTCCCTTTTATGTTCCCTCGCACAATCTTCTCAGTCTCTCTTTCCTTCTCTTATTTGGTTTTCCAATTCCCCTCTAAACCGACAAGAGACGAACTCGGGGCAGGAATAGGCAGTTCAGCTCTTTGAGCCTGCTCTGCCGTTTACTCAATGTCCCAGCATCCACCGCTCTCTGGGGCAGTGAATTCCACAGATTCATGACCCTTTGAGAGAAGTAATTTCTCCTCATCTCTGTTTTAAATCTGCTGCCCCTTAATCATAAAACTATGACCTCTTGTTCAAGGTTGCCCCACAAGAAGAATCATGCAGTCTACATTTACTTTGCCAATACCTTTTATCATCTTATGTACCTCAATCTCCTCTCATTCTTCTGAACCCGAGAGAGTCCACGCCTAAACTGCTCAACTTCTCTTCATAAGACAGAGTCCTCATCTCTGGAATCAATCTCGTGAACCTCCTCTGAACTCCCTCTAATGCCACTATATCCTTCGCAAATAAGGGGATCAAAACTGTGCACAATACTCCAGGTACGGTCTCACCAATGCCTTATATAGTTGTAGCAATACCTGCTGACATTTATACTCTATTCCTTTCGCTGTAAATATCAAAATTCCATTTGCTTTCTTTATTACCTGCACACCAGTTTTCTACAACTCATGTACGAGGACACCCAGATCGCTCTGCACTGAAGCAGCTCAAAGGCTTTCTCCAGTTAGATAATAAGTTGCCAGCTCCTCTCTTGTATTTTCCACCTGACATGGGTCATAATCACATTTTTCCTCCTTCACCTTAATCTCTGTGTCTTTCATCATCCAGGGAGCTCTGGATTTCTTTGCCCTGCCTTTCCTCTTTGTGGTAATACACCTTGGGGGCAGTTCCTCCATCCCGCTGCGCTGCTTTTGTAAAAACAATTTAAAACTACAAAGGGTTGTGAACGTAGCCCAGTCCATCACTCAAACCAGCCTCCACTCATTGACACTGTCTACACTTTACACTGCCTCGGAAAAGCAGCCAGCATAATCAAGGACCCCACGGACCCCGGACATATGCACTTCCACCTTCTTCCGTCGGGAAAAAGATACAAACGTATCAGGACATGTACCAGCCGACTCAAGAACAGCTTCTTCCCTGCTGCCATCAGACTTTTGAATGGACCTACCTCGCATGAAGTTGATCTTTCTCTCCAGCCTGGAGAACACTGTAACACTGTAGACTGTAACACTACATTCTGCACTCTCTCCTTCTCTGTCTGTATAACGCGCAAGAAACAATACTTTTCACTGTACACTAACACGTGACAATAATTAATCAAATCAAGGGAGACTCGAGTGGAGGCCGTTTTGCGGTCTTCCCGCTGGGCGCCACGGCGTCAGCGCGTCTCCCAGTGCCGGATTTCTGGTGCCATCAGATCCGTGCCAGAAATCGGTGGGGAGCTGCCTGATGTATTCAGCAGCTCATTTAAATACGATTGAAATGCTATTAACGGGCCCGGGTCTGAAGTCTCCAGACCTGTTCGCCTCCCTCCCACCACCCAACCAGGAGTATTTCACTCCAACGGGATTTAGTATCGATTCCCACTTGCGGGGAGCTGGTGGCCCGACCCTGCTAGAGTGAAGGGCCCCCAGAGGGTCGGGCGCCGATGGGGTGCCCCCTGGGCATCATCACCTTGAGAATGCCAGGCTGGACCCCCTGGCACTGTCCAAGGGGCAAAGTGCCAATGTTGAGGGGGCACCTTCCAACTGCCCACTGGGCATCGGACAGTGCCCAAGGACGTGGGGCCGAATGGGGCAGGGCCTGAAGCATGGCAGGGCCTCTGGGGTGGGGTGGGGGGTGGGGGGGGGTGAACGTTGAGGGCGGGGTGTTCCGCTGCCAGTCTGACTGGGATCTGTGACAGAGGCAGGGAGGCCAGCGATCGGAGCAGGCCATTGGGGTGGAGGGGGTGGGGCTTTGGGGAGGGCGTTCGGCATTGTGGTTAGGGGGACGGTTTCGAGTCTGCCGATGGTGGTGGGAGATCGGAGAGGGGGGTGGGGGGCGATGGTGCGGGGTGGGGGGGGGGATTGAGGCGGGCTGGGCTGGTGGAGGGGGGTGGTGGAGATCGTGGCTGGGCTGCTGGGGTGGGGTGGGGATTGAGACGGTGGTCGGGGTGGGGCTGAGGGGGGCGGAGGTCGGGGCTGGGCCCAGACATGTCCGGGGGGGGGGGGGGGGGGGGGGGCGCAGTAATCGGGTTGGGGGGGGATGTGGTCGCAGGGCCGACGATGCGGGTGTTGCAGGGCTGGCCAGCGATCGGGAGGCTGGGAGGGCGACTGCACATGCGCTGATCTCTGCTATGACAGATTGGTGCACACGCAGTGGCCTGCTCAGCGCGATGCTGCCAGCCTCTGCTACAGGGACAGGCCCGGGCACAGATTTCTGAACTGATTTACTCTGCAGTGCAGAGTGTGGGAGATTCATCTTCAAAATCCTGCTGAAAAAAACCAGCATGATTTACTCCAGTTTTTACGGGAATTTGAGAGTTAGAATTTTGGGAGAATTGCCCCCTTGACTCTGCCTGATTCATTTGCTCTTTAAAGGCATCCTACTGTAAAAGTCCAGGACACAATATATTCGTGAATGTCACTTTCTCCATCAATGGGTTTATAATTTCCAGTTCACAGAAAGCATAACATTTTCCTGAAGAATGAAACACTTGCATTTATATATCACCTTTCACAAACTCAGCATCTGCAAGCACGATGTAGTGTTTATTGATGGGTAGTCACTGTTCTAATTTCGCAAAAATGGCAGCCAATTAGTACACAGCAAGCTCCCACAAACAGCAATTTGATAATGACCAGATAACCTGTTTTGGTGATGTTGATTGCAGGATCCATACTGACTGGGACATCAGCAAGAACGCCCCTGCTCTTATACAATGTAGTGTCATGGGATCTTTTACATTCACCCGAGAGGGCAGACAGGGACTTTGTTGAACGCATCTGAAAGATGGTGCCTCTGACAGTGCAGCACTCCCTCAGTACTGCACTGGAGTGTCAGCCTCACCGCTCAAGTCTCTGGAGCAAGACTTGAACCGACAACCTTCTGACTCAGAGACGAGAGTGCTAACTAAGCCATGGCTGACAATAATGTATAATATTTCTGTTGTATTAGATTCAGTTTCCATGGGGTTCAATCCCAAGGCTGTGTACAAAATGCTTTCCCCCTTGTAAACTGGCAGCCTGGAAGTTTGATTTGATTTAAAGTGGTAACTAGTTGGAGCTGCAGGTATCAGTGTTATGTTTGTGTCTGGGTTCCTGAGGTTGTGAAAGTGGTAAAGTCCCTGGTGTCAGGAGAAGTGAAACTGATGGAGAAAAGTGGGTAAACTCCAGGGGTGAGGAACAACCTACAGACTCGGTGCTGATAGAGGATCAACACATCGAGCAAAAGCCCAAACTTCCTAAATCCCACTGACTCAAACAGAGCCACACTCCAGAACAACCATCGACTGTCTGAAAATCCCTGGTATTCCTCAGGGATATTGGCAGCAGTGCATTCTCCTCCCACCATTAGATCTGCTGTATCTGGAGGACTTTCTATTTCCCCAGGTTCTGCTCCCAAACATAGTATCCAATGATATTAAGGTCAGGAATAAAGAAGTGTCTGAGAGACTGAGGCAGGTGAGTCTTGATCCTGAACTGGGTGTGCGAGTGGCCCATGAAAATCGCACTCTTCAGGGACAGTTTCGACTCCCCAAACACTTGACAGTCTGTGTTCTCCCTCCCCAAGCGTCCCTTTGTATCTATCCCTCTCACTTTTACCCCTCTCTGCGGTGTCCCATCCTCCAGTGCCCCAGTCTCTCCTGGAACAATGTCCCAAAAAGTGAGGAGATGGTGAGTGAAGGAGCAGAATTTATAATAATTACATTGCATAATATCCACACTCATGTTCAGGCAGTCTGACTATCCTGTGGGGAATCAGGTGTGGAAATGCCCCTTATGCTGTGTGAGAAGATCCAGCTGAGAGACCTGTTTACTCGGTGCTTTGTGCTGAGCTGTTTGATTGGAGCTGTGTGTTGGGTATTGAGTGTGTTTATTGGAAGCATTTCCCTTCTGATTTACAGGCTGAGTTTTGTTGATGGGTCATTGCTGAATATGAGAAGGTGAGGTGTAATTATCTGGGAGGGCAGAGTGTCTGAGGATTCTTACTGACTTCCTATTGTTGAGTTGTGTGTGTGTTGGGAGCTGGTTATTATCCTGTGGACTGGGAATAGTCAGTTCTCACTGTGTGATGTTATTGGTCTTTTCAAAGAGCTTCTTCCGCTCTATCTCTGAATTTTGGAGAAGATACAGAAGAGATTTACTCGAATGTTTCCAGGATTGAGGGATTTCAGTTCTGTGGATAGACCGGAGAAGCTGGAATTGTTTCCCTGAGAGCAGAGAAGATTCAATTTGTTTGAGATGTTTAAAATCATGAAGTGTTTCGAGTAAATAAAGACAAACTGTTCTCATTCACAGAACATCGATAATTAGAAGTTATAGAAAAAAGATGATTGAAAAAAAATCAGAGTTGACTTGATGAATAATATTTTTACACAATGTGTGGTTAGGATTTGGAATGTACTATCTGATAGGGCGATGGAGGCAGATTCAATAATAACCTTCACCAGATTCAAACCTGACTCTAAGGTAAACCCAATGCTGCTCCTGACATCTCTATCCACTGGTTTGATGATAATCATAGAATGAGGGCTGTGCCTGCCTGTGGGATTGTGGTGAATACAATCCTGCTGCTGCTGATGGCTCACTGCACCTCATGGATACCCAGTTTTGGGATCTGTCCTTTGTCGACTTTCCCAGTGATGATTAACAGGGTGAAGTACTCACTCATCAGCTGGGAGGGGAGTTGTAGTTTTCCTTGAATTTGTTTGACCTGAAGGCATGAGATTCCATGGAGTCAATATTGAGAACTTCCCGTGTGAATGAGATGGGACATTCCGAGGGATGGTGAGGGAGGAGTCTGGGATGTTCCCAGATTGATTCGATTCAGTGAGTATCACTGCTACTTGACCAGTCTGTGAGCAGCTCTCCTCACTTGGGGACTTGTCCTGTGACCTTGGGAAGAGAGACTTTACAGATTTCACTGGGCTGAGATCAGCTTAATCTTATTCTGACACAATGTCAGGATTATCCAGATCTCCCTGATTTTCCTCTGATTGGATTTTGTAGTGATTGTTTCTCATTGTTTGCTGGGCCACTTCACAGGGCAGCTCAGCGTCAACCATGTTGTGTGGGACTGGAGTCACGTGTAGACCAGACCAGTTGCAGCAGGTTCCCTTTCCTGAAGGACAATATTTGGGTTTTGAGGACAATCTGAAAATGTTCATGTTTTTATTTTGATTCTATTGCAATGTGCAGAGTGCAGTAAATTCAGTTTCACAGTATGGAATGATTGAGACTAATAACATTGATGCTTTTCAGGGGAATGAGATCTGCCCATGAGGGGGGAAAAGGAACAGAAGGATATGCTGATAGAGTGAGATGAAGAGGGACGAGGGGAGGCTTGTGTGAAGCATGAACACCAGCATGGTCCAATTGGGTCAAATCGCCTCTTTCTGCACTGTAATACTCAGTATGTAACTTTCCGTGTGTAACCCCCTGCTGACAACTATATGCTCTGACCAGCTGAGTTAAGTGAAGCTGTACCTGGGATGTGCTTGATGTTATAAGGGGCGACTATGTAAATGTTCAATTAACAGGATCCTGAGTTCTTAGCGGTTGGTGTTGAGCGAGGCTAAATTTCCTATTTCCCAATAAATGTCAGTACAGGCGTGAATGAAAAGGATTAGTGGATGCAGTTGCAATCCAGAGTAATAACCTTTTAATAATAGCGCGGTGCCTCCTAAAATGGTAAGGATGTAAACCTTATAATAAGAAAAGGTTCAGGACAACCATGCAAAAGGAATAACAAAAATAAATTTATTTTCTTGCATTGTTGGGTCTCATAAAACAGGTAAAGAGTCCCAAACTAAAGATTTTTCAATTAAACAGTTTCAACCCTGAGAAATATTCAAAATATTACCAACCTTGGATTTTTAAACGTTGGGGCCCATACATTGGTGCACATATGAAGAAAACACGCCCTCAACAACACACTGCTGATACTGTTCAGTGTCTGATAGTACAGTCTCCAGTTACTCACACAACCACGACACACACAGTCCAGAAGGGTCTGCGAGCGGGAAGATGATGCAGCAGGAAAGAGAGGTGCAGCAAGCTGTCCGTGTAGTGACACAGGTCCAGTGCACTGAAGTCTGTCCTCCTCGGCTGTGCTACTTAGCAAGTTAGCTTCAGCTAATCCTCGTTCTCTCCGTCTTCTCAGTGAAAACTACGCCCGGCGTTTATAGCTGACTGTCCATCACTGGCAGTTTCTAGCAGAAACGTCCACGCTTGAGAGTACAAGACGATGCGCTTTACACTTTTACTCAACAGTAATGAAAATAACAAACAGGACTAAACCTGGCCGCCTTTCACTTCAAACTGGAAAAAACGAGTTACTAAACTGCAACAAACATGAGCTTTAACTGCACAGTAATATTTGTGCCCATACTGTGAAGTATGTTAGTCTACAAATATTATTTGCCTCGACGTTAAAACTGGGTTTTTACCACATGGAAACAGCTCCTCCTCCTCACGTGTGTCTCCCCGCCGTGTGTCTCCCCCCGTGTGTCTCCCCCCGTGTGTCTCCCCCCCGTGTGTCTCCCCCCCGTGTGTCTCCCCCCCATGTCTCCCCCCCGTGTGTCTCCCCCCCTGTGTGTCTCCCCCCCCCCTGTGTCTCCCCCCCGGGTGTCTCCCCACGTGTGTCTCCCCCCCCCCCTGTGTCTCCCCACGTGTGTCTCCCCACTGCAGCTTCCTCTGCCTCCTGCCGTTTTTCTTTTTCCCTCCCCCTAAGTAATCTGATTGGCTTCAAGTGCAGCTCTCTGGAAAACAGATTGGCTTAGCTTACATCACTCAAACAAACAGGATCTGTTCAGGGTATTGGGCCCAGTAAACAGGATATTGAAACTCACAAGAAAACAAAGAACATTGGTAAATGTCTTTTTCATTAAATTTACCCATATTTCAAGAAAACACTCTTTTCATTTTTCTTTCATTTATCCTTTTTTTCAGGCCCCTACACGTGGTTGGATTTGAACTCTCAATCTCTGGATCATCACCAGAGCAATTCAACTGTAATTCCTAGAAGCACGTTTATTGAAATCCCCGTTCATGCTTTCTTTAGGATAAACTGGTCTTTATGATATCAGCTCATAGTGAATGGATAGCTGGTTTTACACTCCACCCGAGTGTCTTTTCCATTTCCCTCACGGTGCCTGGGAATATGGGGTCTGGGTGGAGGAAAGAAAGTCGCCACGTGGTCTGCCCCGGTCACTATTCAGTGTCCCTGCTGGAAACAGAGGATGTGTGACAGTCAAGTGAGGAAAAAGAAAGGACTTGTATCTGAACCCCACACAGGGGAATAGCAGACTGGCACTCACTGTGGAACAGTCCCTAACTGAGGAGTGAGTCCCTTTGAGGAGTTGGATTGATTTAATTGCTGAGCTTTCATGAGGTTTTACTATTACCACACTATCTGGTCTTACTGTGCCATGATGAGGATTTGCTTCCCTGTGACAGACAGGGAAACAGTCGGTATAGTTTTTATTCAGTATTAGCGACAAAGACCTCAGGGTAAACACCTGGTATTCAGGACACAGACTATTCTGCACCGAGCTCTCCTGGAGCCTCTTGGTCATCTGACTATTAATGTCACCGTTACATCATTAATATCATCATGGTCTCATTAACATCTCCATTAACCCATGACTCTAATCTCTCCACAATTTATGGACGGCACGGTGGCACAGTGGTTAGCACAGGTACCTCACAGCTCCAGGGACCCGGGTTCAATTCTGGCCTCGGGTCACTGCCGGTGTGGAGTTTGCATGTTCTCTCCATGTCAGCGTGGGTTTCGTCCGGGAGTTCTGGTTTCCTCCCACAGTCCAAAGATGTGCGGGTTAGGTGTATTGGCCGTGCTCCATAGTCCGTTAGTGTTGCGGGATTAACAGAATAAATGTATGGGGTTACAGGGATGGGACGTGGGAGGGATCGTTGTCAGTGCAGGCTCGATGGGCCGAATGGCTTTCTTGTGCACTGTGGGATTCTGTGATTCTATGAATTATCATCTCAATTGTTATATTCTTTTATTAAACTTTTGACATTACATTTCCTGGGCTCTGAACCCCTCCCCCCTCCGCGGTATTTTGTACAGTTGCTGTTCAGCTCCTCCCCTCCACCCCCACCACCACCCCCCGGGTCACTGTTCCCCGAGTCTTCAATCTCCAACTGTGCTCTTGCCGCCCGTTGTGGACATTTGCCTTCACTTGTCTTTTTCCTGGGACACAAACACATTGGTGGAGTGGGACAGCAGCTTCTGACCACTGCTGTGATCTGGCCTGTGATCTTTACCATGACTTGACTGCAAGGATTGTGAAACCCATTAATTGAAAGACTGATTCAGGAGAAAAGCCTTCCAGACGTAGACAATCGCACTGTCTCTTGAACAGGAAGAAAGATTCAGCCTGGGATGTTCTCCTTCCTCTTGGCAGACTGGAGAAAAGGCCTGAGAAGATTAAACATTTTCCTATTTGATGAAGAATTATTCATTGCTGCATGGGCGATGAAAGAAGTATTCAATACCTCAGATTCGACTCAATCTGGAAGATGTGAAGATGAATGACGAACATGGAGACATTGCAGAATATGAAGAAAAGAGAACTTCTCTATGACTCTTGGGGTGCTACTTGCACCTTCTGTAGGCAGTGGTGTCATTTCCA
The DNA here is from genome assembly GCF_964213995.1 of Mustelus asterias. Classification (NCBI taxonomy): domain Eukaryota; kingdom Metazoa; phylum Chordata; class Chondrichthyes; order Carcharhiniformes; family Triakidae; genus Mustelus; species Mustelus asterias. The sequence goes on from NC_135808.1 coordinate 31,437,236, forward strand.
TGCTTGTTTCAGTGTGAGGCAGCTCCCCTGTAGTCAATGGGATGACGGTGTCAGCAGAAGAAGGGAGCACGACACCATCTTCAACAATGGATAAAACCTCCAGAGCTGGATCCAGATGGAATTCCTCATCTGGGACTCTCCAGCTGGAGAAACTCCATAGTTTTGGCCTCTGCTTCTGAACTGAAGGATGACTTGAGTGTCAGCAGGACTTGCTGATGGGATTCCAGTCTGGACTGCAGCTTACTTTTGTACAAATTAGCAAGCTCTGTATTTTATCCAGCAGCTTAACCAAAATTCAAACATCTCCTTCTCCCTGGATATCTCACTGTGGTCGACAAATTCAGCTCTTCAGTAACTTCTTCAGCAACTGGAGCAAACTCCTCAAGACCAGAGAGATTTCATCTGCATTGACAGTGGAGACAAAGAACCAGGGGTTCCTCTTCCAGCGGATCACTTGTTTCTGCAACAACTTCCTTCTCATAAACTCTGTCAGCAAAGAGCCAGCCAAGGTCTAGAAGCTCCTCTGGTGAATGGTTAGCGGATGTTTCTGTGCCTTCATTATCTGTGTGTTCCAGCCCGTCTGAGAAAAGAAGGTGAGAAATCTGCAATCTCCTCCTCTGGTCCAGTGGTTACCGGCTTGTCCAACCTTCTTGTGTGGAGCCAGGCTTCAGTTATTTTCTCACTCAAGGAGCCGATGAGCAGGTATTGGAAACAAAAAGATTGGCACAACATTAAACATGAGTTCAAAAATAAACCTCAGATATGAAAAGAAACATCTTGCTGAGCAATAAACAAACAATTTTGAAACAATAAATTGATAATGTTAAAACACGAGTACTAAATAATGATGACCATTCGGGGGAGAGTGTGTGTCTGTCTGGCTCACTCCCAGTATCAGCGGTTGTGAGTGTGTGTTGGTGTGTGGCGATGAGGGTGGATGAGAACCCTCAGATTGAGAGTGACCAAAACGTTATTACTCACTCATAAACACCTCCAACTTTCTCACATGTAAACACATATAATACACTCTTACATTTGCACATACAGATACACACACAAACATACTCCTCTCTCTCTGCACACACACACACTCCTCTCTCTCTGCACACACACACACACACACACTCCTCTCTCTCTGCGCACACACACACTCTCTCTGCGCACACACACACACACACTCCTCTCTCTCTGCACACACACACACTCCTCTCTGCGCAGAGTGTCTGAGGATTCTTACTGACTTCCTATTGTTGAGTTGTGTGTGTGTTGGGAGCTGGTTATTATCCTGTGGACTGGGAATGGTCAGTTCTGTCTGTGTGTTGGATGTTTTCTGTCTTTTCAAATCTATCTCAAGATCCCCTCCATCCTCCTCTCTCTGTAACCTCCTCAAAAAGCAGAGACTTTCATTTATATTGAGCTTTTTACAATCACCAGTTGTCCAAAAGCTCTTTACGTTGTGGTCACTGATATAACGAGAGAGACATCGCAGCCAGTGTGTGCACATCAAGATCCCACAAAATGCAGTGTAAGAATGAGCAGATAATCTGTTTCTTACTGATGTTGATTGAGGTATTGTTACAATCCTGGTAGAGACTGAAAACTTTATTTCAAAAGATTTAAATTCTCAGTGACCAACTTCAAGGAATTCCCTGATAAGCTTCAACATTTTCGCACTCTCACTGTAACAAAGTAACCAGAACAAGTGTCTGAACAATACCTTGTCGTCAACTAATACAGCACCCTGCAGTAAAGATATCCCCCTTTAATGCTGAACCAGACCGAACACACCACAGTTATACTTTATGTTTCGCTGTCTGCATATAGTTTTACAGGAACCAACCTCAGACCCAGCTCCTATCAGACTCTTCTTCCTGTGTCTCTGATTTGTGACCTTCAGTGACCGTTAAAAGACGTTTCTCTGAGTTTCCATGAGAATTCCAAACTGACTGCCAACGAGGAGGGTCCCTGGAGGAAATTCCTCCCCCGGCCTCCCCAGGTTGAATCTTCTGGTATTTTAGATTGCTCAGGGGTGTATTTCTTGTCCCACGTTCTCCCTGAAAACTCAATAATAACCTTCACCAGATTCAAACCTGGACTCTAAGGTAAACCCAATGCTGCTCCTGACATCTCTATCCACTGGTTTGATGATAATCATGGAATGAGGGCTGTGCCTGCCTGTGGGATTGTGGTGAATACAATCCTGCTGCTGCTGATGGCTCACTGCACCTCATGGATACCCAGTTTTGGGATCTGTCCTTTGTCGACTTTCCCAGTGATGATTAACAGGGTGAAGTACTAACTCATCAGCTGGGAGGGGAGTTGTAGTTTTCCTTGAATTTGTTTGACCTGAAGGCATGAGATTCCATGGAGTCAATATTGAGAACTTCCCGTGTGAATGAGATGGGACATTCCGAGGGATGGTGAGGGAGGAGTCTGGGATGTTTCCAGATTGATACGATTCAGTGAGTATCACTGCTACTTGACCAGTCTGTGAGCAGCTCTCCTCACTTGGGGACTTGTCCTGTGACCTTGGGAAGAGTGACTTTACAGATTTCACTGGGCTGAGATCAGCTTAATCTTATTCTGACACAATGTCAGGATTATCCAGATCTCCCTGATTTTCCTCTGATTGGATTTTGTAGTGATTGTTTCTCATTGTTTGCTGGGCCACTTCACAGGGCAGCTCAGCGTCAACCATGTTGTGTGGGACTGGAGTCACGTGTAGAGCAGACCAGTTGTAGCAGGTTCCCTTTCCTGAAGGACAATATTTGGGTTTTGAGGACAATCTGAAAATGTTCATGTTTTTATTTTGATTCTATTGCAATGTGCAGAGTGCAGTAAATTCAGTTTCACAGTATGGAATGATTGAGACAAATAACATTGATGCTTTTCAGGGGAATGAGATCTGCCCATGAGGGGGGAAAAGGAACAGAAGGATATGCTGATAGAGTGAGATGAAGAGGGACGAGGGGAGGCTTGTGTGAAGCATGAACACCAGCATGGTCCAATTGGGTCAAATTGCCTCTTTCTGCACTGTAATACTCAGTCTGTAACTTTCCGTGTGTAACCCCCCTGCTGACAACTATATGCTCTGACCAGCTGAGTTAAGTGAAGCTGTACCTGGGATGTGCTTGATGTTATAAGGGGCGACTATGTAAATGTTCAATTAACAGGATCCTGAGTTCTTAGCGGTTGGTGTTGAGCTCGGCTAAATTTCCTATTTCCCAATAAATGTCAGTACAGGCGTGAATGAAAAGGATTAGTGGATGCAGTTGCAATCCAGAGTAATAACCTATTAATAATAGCGCGGTGCCTCCTAAAATGGTAAGTATGTAAACCTTATAATAAGAAAAGGTTCAGGACAACCATGCAAAAGGAATAACAAAAATAAATTTATTTTCTTGCATTGTTGCGTCTCATAAAACAGGTAAAGAGTCCCAAACTAAAGATTTTTCAATTAAACAGTTTCAACCCTGAGAAATATTCAAAATATTACCAAGCTTGGATTTTTAAACGTTGGGGCCCATACATTGGTGCACATATGAAGAAAACACGCCCTCAACAACACACTGCTGATACTGTTCAGTGTCTGATAGTACAGTCTCCAGTTACTCACACAACCACGACACAGACAGTCCAGAAGGGTCTGCGAGTGGGAAGAAGATGCAGCAGGAAAGAGAGGTGCAGCAAGCTGTCCGTGTAGTGACACAGGTCCAGTGCACTGAAGTCTGTCCTCCTCGGCTGTGCTACTTAGCAAGTTAGCTTCAGCGAATCCTCGTTCTCACCGTCTTGTCAGTGAAACTACGCCCGGCGTTTATAGCTGACTGTTCCTCACTGGCAGTTTCTAGCAGAAACATCCACGCTTGAGAGTACAAGACGATGCGCTTTACACTTTTACTCAACAGTAATGAAAATAACAAACAGGACTAAACCTTGCTGCCTTTCACTTTAAACTGGAAAAAACGAGTTACTAAACTGCGACAAACACGAGCTTTAACTGCACAGTAATATTTGTGCCCATACTGTGAAGTATGTTAGTCTACAAATATTATTTGCCTTGACGTTAAAACTGGGTTTTTACCACATGGAAACAGCTCCTCCTCCCCACGTGTGTCTCCTCACGTGTGTCTCCCCCCTGTGTGTCTCCCCCCTGTGTGTCTGCCCCCCCGTGTGTCTCCCCCCCCGTGTGTCTCCCCGCCGTGTGACTCCCCCCCGTGTGTCTCCCCACGTGTGTCTCCCCATGTGTGTCTCCCCACTGCAGCTTCCTCTGCCTCCCGCCGTTTTGTTTCCCTCCCCCCAAGTAATCTGATTGGCTTAAAGTGCAGCTCTCTGGAAAACAGATTGGCTTAGCTTACATCACTCAAACAAACAGTATCTGTTCAGGGTATTGGGCCCAGTAAACAGGATATTGAAACTCACAAGAAAACAAAGAACATTGGTAAATGTCTTCTTCATTAAATTTACCCATATTTCAAGAAAACACTCTTTTCATTTTTCTTTCATTTATCCTTTTTTTCAGGCCCCTACACGTGGTTGGATTTGAACTCTCAATCTCTGGATCATCACCAGAGCAATTCAGCTGTAATTCCGAGAAGCACGTTTATTGAAATGCCCGTTCATGCTTTCTTTAGGATAAACTGGTCTTTATGATATCAGCTCATAGTGAATGGATAGCTGGTTTTACACTCCACCCGAGTGTCTTTTCCATTTCCCTCACGGTGCCTGGGAATATGGGGTCTGGGTGGAGGAAAGAAAGTCGCCACGTGGTCTGCCCCGGTCACTATTCAGTGTCCCTGCTGGAAACAGAGGATGTGTGACAGTCAAGTGAGGAAAAAGAAAGGACTTGTATCTGAACCCCACACAGGGGAATAGCAGACTGGCACTCACTGTGGAACAGTCCCTAACTGAGGAGTGAGTCCCTTTGAGGAGTTGGATTGATTTAATTGCTGAGCTTTCGTGAGGTTTTACTATTACCATACTATCTGGTCTTACTGTGCCATGATGAGGATTTACTTCCCTGTGACAGACAGGGAAACAGTCGGTATAGTTTTTATTCAGTATTAGCGACAAAGACCCCAGGGTAAACACCTGGTATTCAGGACACAGACTATTCTGCACCGAGCTCTCCTGGAGCCTCTTGGTCATCTGACTATTAATGTCACCGTTACATCATTAATATCATCATGGTCTCATTAACATCTCCATTAACCCATTACTCTAATCTCTCCACAATTTATGGATGGCACGGTGGCACAGTGGTTAGCACAGGTACCTCACAGCTCCAGGGACCCAGGTTCAATTCTGGCCTCGGGTCACTGCCTGTGTGGAGTTTGCACGTTCTCCCCATGTCAGCGTGGGTTTCCTCCGGGAGTTCTGGTTTCCTCCCACAGTCCAAAGATGTGCGGGTTAGGTGTATTGGCCATGCTACATTGTCCGTTAGTGTTGCGGGATTAACAGGATAAATGTATGGGGTTACAGGGATGGGACGTGGGAGGGATCGTTGTCAGTGCAGGCTCGATGGGCCGAATGGCTTTCTTGTGCACTGTCGGGATTCTGTGATTCTATGAATTATCATCTCAATTGTTATATTCTTTTATTAAACTATTGACATTACATTTCCTGGGCTCTGAACCCCTCTCCCCTCCGCGGTATTTTGTACAGTTGCTGTTCAGCTCCTCCCCTCCACCCCCACCACCATCCCCCGGGTCACTGTTCCCCGAGTCTTCAATCTCCAACAGTGCTCTTGCCGCCCGTTGTGGACATTTGCCTTCACTTGTCTTTTTCCTGGGACACAAACACATTGGTGGAGTGGGACAGCAGCTTCTGACCACTGCTGTGATCTGGCCTGTGATCTTTACCATGACTTTACTGCAAGGATTGTGAAACCCATTAATTGAAAGACTGATTCAGGAGAAAAGCCTTCCAGACGTAGACAATCGCACTGTCTCTTGAACAGGAAGAAAGATTCAGCCTCGGATGTTCTCCTTCCTCTTGGCAGACTGGAGAAAAGGCCTGAGAAGATTAAACATTTTCCTATTTGATGAAGAATTATTCATTGCTGCATGGGCGATGAAAGAAGTATTCAATACCTCAGATTGGACTCAATCTGGAAGATGTGAAGATGAATGACGAACATGGAGACATTGCAGAATATGAAGAAAAGAGAACTTCTCTATGACTCTTGGGGTGCTACTTGCACCTTCTGTAGGCAGTGGTGTCATTTCCATGCTTGTTTCAGTGTGAGGCAGCTCCCCTGTAGTCAATGGGATGACGGTGTCAGCATAAGAAGGGAGCACGACACCATTTTCAACAATGGATAAAACCTCCAGAGCTGGATCCAGATGGAATTCCTCATCTGGGACTCTCCAGCTGGAAAAAATCCATAGTTTTGGCCTCTGCTTCTGAACTGAAGGATGACTTGAGTGTCAGCAGGACTTGCTGATGGGATTCCAGTCTGGACTGCAGCTTACTTTTGTACAAATTAGCAAGCTCTGTATTTTATCCAGCAGCTTAACCAAAATTCAAACATCTCCTTCTCCCTGGATATCTCACTGTGGTCGACAAATTCAGCTTTTCAGTAACTTCTTCAGCAACTGGAGCAAACTCCTCAAGACCAGAGAGATTTCATCTGCATTGACAGTGGAGACAAAGAACCAGGAGCTCCTCTTCCAATGGATCACTTGTTTCTGCAACAACTTCCTTCTCATAAAGTCTGTCAGCAAAGAGCCAGCCAAGGTCTAGAAGCTCCTCTGGTGAATGGTTAGCGGATGTTTCTGTGCCTTCATTATCTGTGTGTTCCAGCCCGTCTGAGAAAAGAAGGTGAGAAATCTGCAATCTCCTCCTCTGGTCCAGTGGTTACCGGCTTGTCCAACCTTCTTGTGTGGAGCCAGGCTTCAGTTATTTTCTCACTCAAGGAGCCGATGAGCAGGTATTGGAAACAAAAAGATTGGCACAACATTAAACATGAGTTCAAAAATAAACCTCAGATATGAAAAGAAACATCTTGCTGAGCAATAAACACAATTTTGAAGCAATAAATTGATAATATTAAAACACGAGTAATAAATAATGATGACCATTCGGGGGAGAGTGTGTGTCTGTCTGGCTCACTCCCAGTATCAGCGGTTGTGAGTGTGTGTTGGTGTGTGGCGATGAGGGTGGATGAGAACCCTCAGATTGAGAGTTATCCAAAACGTTATCACTCACTCACAAACACCTCCAACTTTCTCACATGTAAACACATATAATACACTCTTACATTTGCACATACAGATACACACACAAACATACTCCTCTCTCTCTGCACACACACACACACACACTCCTCTCTCTCTGCACACACACACACACACTCCTCTCTCTCTGCACACACACACACACACTCCTCGCTCTCTGCACACACACACACTCCTCTCTGCACACACACACACTCCTCTCTGCACACACACACACACACTCCTCTCTGCGCACACACATACTCCTCTCTCTCTGCACACACACACACACACTCCTCTCTCTCTGCACACACACACACACTGATACACAGACACCGCTCCACTTACAAACACACACACACACCGCTCCACTTACACACACACACACACACACACCGCTCCACTTACACACACACCGCTCCACTTATACACACACACACCGCTCCACTTACACACACACACACACACACACCGCTCCACTTATACACACACACACACCGCTCCACTTATACACACACACACCGCTCCACTTATACACACACACACACCGCTCCACTTACACACACACACACACACACCGCTCCACTTATACACACACACACCGCTCCACTTACACACACACACACACACACACATACCGCTCCACTTACACACACACACACCGCTCCACTTATACACACACACACCGCTCCACTTATACACACACACACCGCTCCACTTACACACACACACACCGCTCCACTTACACACACACACCGCTCCACTTACACACACACACACCGCTCCACTTACACACACACACACACACACACACCGCTCCACTTATACACACACACACCGCTCCACTTATACACACACACAGCGCTCCACTTACACACACACCGCTCCACTTAGACACACACACACACACCGCTCCACTTACACACACACACACACCGCTCCACTTATACACACACACACCGCTCCACTTATACACACACACCGCTCCACTTATACACACACACACCGCTCCACTTATACACACACACACCGCTCCACTTATACACACACACACCGCTCCACTTATACACACACACACACCGCTCCACTTACACACACACCGCTCCACTTATACACACACACCGCTCCACTTAGACACACACACACACACCGCTCCACTTACACACACACACCGCTCCACTTACACACACACACACACCGCTCCACTTACACACACACACCGCTCCACTTATACACACACCGCTCCACTTATACACACACACCGCTCCACTTACACACACACACCGCTCCACTCACACACACACCGCTCCACTTACATACACACACACCGCTCCACTTATACACACACACACCGCTCCACTTAGACACACACACACACACCGCTCCACTTACACACACACACCGCTCCACTTACACACACACACCGCTCCACTTACACACACACACCACTCCACCTATACACACACACACCCCGCTCCACTCTCTCACACACACACACACACCGCTCCACTTACACACACACACACACCGCTCCACTTATACACACACACCGCTCCACTTAGACACACACACACACACCGCTCCACTTACACACACACACCGCTCCACTTACACACATACACCGCTCCACTTACACACACACACCGCTCCACCTATACACACACACACACACCGCTCCACTTACACACACACCGCTCCACTTACACACACACACCGCTCCACTTACACACACACACCGCTCCACTTACACACACACACCGCTCCACCTATACACACACACACACCGCTCCACTCTTTCTCTCTCACACACACACCCGCTCCACTCTTTCTCACACACACACACTGCTCCTCTTTCTCACACACACACACACCGCTCCACTCTTTCTCACACACACACACACACACACACCGCTCCACTCTTTCTCACACACACACACACCGCTCCACTCTTTCTCACACACACACACACACCGCTCCACTCTTTCTCACACACACATCGCTCCACTCTTTCTCACACACACACACACACACACACACACCGCTCCACTCTTTCTCACACACACCGCTCCACTCTTTCTCACACACGCACACACACTGCTCCACTCTTTCTCACACACACCGCTCCACTCTTTCTCACACACACACACACACACCGCTCCACTCTTTCTCACACACACAAACACACACTCACACACACCGCTCCACTCTTTCTCACACACACACACCACTCCACTCTTTCTCTCACACACACACTGCTCCACTCTTTCTCACACACACACACCGCTCCACTCTTTCTCACACACACACACACACCACTGTACTCTTTCACGCACACACACATACACTGAATCTCTCTCACTCACATCCCTCATTCTGACCCACACATCAATGCACTCGCCTCTATCACCCCCACCCACACATTGTTTCTCTCACACATGTATGCTCACACACTGATTCCAATCTCTCTCCTCTCTATCACACACAAGCCACATGAAAATACCAGCTCTATTCTATCTCACACACAGACACACTGCTCTTTCACAGTCTCACTCACACACATTGCATTCTTGTTTCTCTCACGCACACACGTTCACACTGACTCCCTCTATCTCACAAACACACACACACACTCTGCCTCTTTCTCTCTTTCACCCACACGGCCACATACTGACTCCGTCTCTCTCTCTCCTCGCTCTCTCTCTCACTCAGAGTGTTTAAGGAAATGACCCAAGAACTAGGGGATGCATTGGTGGTCATCTTCCAAGATTCCATAGATTATGGAACATTTCCTGCAGATTGAAAGTTAGCTAATGTAACCCCACTATTTAAGAAGGGAGGTGGAGTGAAAACAGGGAATTATGGAAAGGTCAGCCTGACATCAGTACTGTGGAAAATTCTAGAGTCCATTATGAAGGATTTTATAGCAGAGCGCTTGGGGAACAGTGGCAGGATTGGACAGAGTCAGCAGAGATTTACAGAAGGGAAATCATACTTCACAAATCTACTGTAATTCATAGAGTTTTATTTAGTTTCTTAAAAGTTTATTTTATTAACCTTACATTAACACTGCAATGAAGTTACGATGAAAATCCCCGAGTCGCCACACTCCAGCGCCTGTACGTGTACACGAAGGAAACTTTTGCATGGCCAATGCACCCAACCAGAACATCTTTCGGGTTGTGGAAGGAAACCCATGCAGACACGGGGAGAACGTGCAGACTCCGCACAGGCAGTAACCCAAGCTGGGAATCAAACCCGGGTCCCTGGTGCTGTGAGGCAGCAGTGCTAACTACTGTGCCACTGTGCCACCCCCAGAGGATGAAACCCGTATAGTTGATGGTGGGCGGGGGCAGAGTGTGGTTTACTTGAACTTTCAGAAGGCTTTTATCAAAGTCCCACATAAGAGTGTAAAATTAAAGCACACAGGATTGGTGGGTCGTGTATTGAGATGGATAAAAAACTGTCTGGCAGACAGGAAACAAAGAGCAGAAATAAACAGGTCATTTTCCAAATAGCAGGCAGTGACAAGTGAGGTACGTCAGGAATCAGTGCTGGGACACCAATTCACATTATATATTAATGATTTAGATCAGGGAACTAAATGTAATATGTCCAAATTTGCAGATGAAACAAAGCTGGGTTTGAGGGTGAGCTGTGAGGAGGATGCAGAGATGCTTCAGTGCAATTTGCACAAATTGAGAGAGTGGCCAATTGAATGGCAGATGCAGTACAGTTTGGATAAATGTGAGGTTATCCACTTTGATAGCAAAAACAGGAAGGATATAGCTCTTGGAACTAAAGGAATCAAAGGATTATAAAGAGAAAGTAGGAACAGGAGCTGGATGATTAGCCATAATCACAATGAATGGTGGAATAGGCTCAAAGGGCCAAATGGCCTCCTCCTGTTCCTATTTTCTATGTTTCGATGACATCTGCGCATCTGCCATCCTTACCTGGTCAGGCCTATCTGTCACTCCAGATCCGCAGGAATGTGGTGGATTCTTAAATGGCCTAGCAATTTGTATCAAACCCCCAAAGAAGACAATAACTGGATTGACCCCACTCGGTATCAAGCTAGGCACTGGAAATGAGAGAGCAAACACAGCCCTGTCAGCCCTGCGACATCACCTTACTAACATCTGTGGTGTTGTGCAAATTGGGAGCTGCCTCACCGTCTATTCCAGCAACAGCCTGACTAATTACACCCAATGGGCAGGGTTTACCGCACAACCCACTGACTGTTTCGCGGCAGTGGGAGGTGACCCGCCATTGGCCGGAGCGGGATCTTCTGGTCCCGCCAGTGTCAACGGGGTTTTGTATTGAATGCATCCTTCGCCACTTTGAAACCCACATTGGGGGTTTGTCATCTTCCAGACCCGCCGGCCAGAAAGTTCCACCTAATTTCTCAGTCCATCAGCAGGACAGACACTACATATTGAGCTGGCCGAGCCCTAAAGGACACAGAGTCTCTGTGGCAGGTGAAGGAAACAACAAGAGGGAAAACATACATGACCTCTTCCTCACCAACCTGCCTGACGCAAATACATCTCTCCATGACAGCAGTAGGAGGAGTGACCATTGTACACTCCTTGTGCAGGCAAAGTCCCATCTTCACAGTGAGTGTTGTGTGGCACTATCATCACCATGCTATATTGGATAGATTTGGGTTTTAGGATTGAAGTAAAAGTTCAGAATCTTGTTGTAAACTAATTTCTGATGAGAGTTACAGAATTATGGGGAAAGATCGCAGACAATGGTTCTTAAAGGGACTCTGTGCTGGTTGGAGTCATACCTGACACATTAGGAAGATGGTTGTGGTTGTGGGGGTCAGTCATCTCAACTCCAAGACATCATGCAGGAGTTCCTCAGGGTAATGTCTCAGGCCCAACTATTACACTTGCATCTAATTATAAACAATAAAAAGACAACCATTCAGGTCAGGATAATTAAAACAAGAACAGTTTATTTAACGTCTTAATAGTTGCATAGTCATTCTAATACTGACTACAGCTTGTTCCCTGGGTCACCTATACCGCTCTCTCAAAGGGGCATAACACCCCAAACTACATATATAACACCCCTCCCCTTTTATTTCAGAAACTCTCAATAACATCATTTGTACACAATTTTAAATATTATGCAGGCAATGAAGCCAACATATATACATGGTAAGAACTGCTGACAGGAAACCATGGAAACACATGGAAAACAACCCCACCCCTCCCCCCCCCGCCTTAAACATGATATCCAATCATGGGGGGACATTGATATAACTAAAACAAGGTCTCCCAACATCATCGGGCAGGGTGGGTGGGTGTAACTTGTTTCTTCGATAGTAAAGACCAATTCAAAGAATCTGTTCCATTCGCATGCCAGATCCTTATTTTCTATTATTAATTCTGCAGGGTCACTTTCTTTTGTCAAACACTCACTTCAAGTAATTTCTGTTTAAAATATCTGTGGAAACTCTTAACATCTGTCTTCAGATTTGTGGCGCGCTTTCTCCTGAACTCGAACCCTCCTGTCCTTATTCATCTTTCAGTCATTCTTTACTATTTTTGATATTCGGCCAAATCTTCTGATCTGTCACTCAAATATGTTTCATCTTTAACTTTGATAATGTCTTTAACTGTTCTAACTAACCACAGAGGGTGGGTGGGCCCTCCCCTGGGAATTTTTTATTCTTGTTGGAATGTACCTATTCTGTGTATTGTGAAATATTAAACTTATTTCAGTTTAGAATATTAGACTCAGACACACACTTCCCTCCCTCAAACTGAATGCTAAACTCCATCACATTAGGATGGCTGTTATCTTAGGGTGCCTCCACTCTGAGGTCATTAATTAATCCTTATTTGTGTACTTTCCCAGGTCTAGTATAGCCTGCTCTCTCGTAGGTGGCAAAACATGATGTTCTAATAAACTGTCCTGAAAATATTTATGAATTCCTCATAAATATGAATTCTACTGAGGCTACCTTTGTCCAGCTGATTTCTCTTGTCTATATCTCGATTAAAATCCCTGATGATAATCGCCATACCTTTCTGACAAACTCCCTTCAGCCTTTATACCTCTGTCGTACCGTGTGGTTCCTGTTAAGGGGCCTGTCAGTCCCACAAGAGACTTCTTAAGAACATAAGAACATAAGAAATAGGAGCAGGAGTAGGCCATCTAGCCCCTCGAGCCTGCCCCGCCATTCAATAAGATCATGGCTGATCTGACGTGGATCAGTACCACTTACCCGCCTGATCCCCATAACCCTTAATTCCCTTACCGCTCAGGAATCCATCCATCCGCGCTTTAAACATATTCAGCGAGGTAGCCTCCACCACCTCAGTGGGCAGAGAATTCCAGAGATTCACCACCCTCTGGGAGAAGAAGTTCCTCCTCAACTCTGTCAACGACCCCCCTTTATTTTGAGGCTGTGTCCTCTAGTTTTAACTTCCTTACTAAGTGGAAAGAATCTCTCCGCCTCCACCCTATCCAGCCCCCGCATTATCTTATAAGTCTCCATAAGATCGCCCCTCATCCTTCTAAACTCCAACGAGTACAAACCCAATCTCCTCAGCCTCTCCTCATAATCCAAACCCCTCATCTCCGGTATCAACCTGGTGAACCTTCTCTGCACTCCCTCCAATGCCAATTTATCCTTCCTCATATAAGGGGACCAATACTGCACACAGTATTCCAGCTGCGGCCTCACCAATGCCCTGTACAGGTGCATCAAGACATCCCGGCTTTTATATTCTATCCCCCTCGCAATATAGGCCAACATCCCAATTGCCTTCTTGATCACCTGTTGTACCTGCAGACTGGGCTTTTGCGTCTCATGCACAAGGACCCCCAGGTCCCTTTGCACGGTAGCATGTTTTATTTTGTTTCCATTGAGATAGTAATCCCATTTGTTCTTATTTCCTCCAAAGTGTATAACCTCGCATTTCTCAACGTTATACTCCATTTGCCATATCCTCGCCCACTCACTCAGCCTGTCCAAATCTCTCTGCAGATCTTCTCCGTCCTCCACACGATTCACTTTTCCACTTATCTTTGTGTCGTCTGCAAACTTCGTTACCCTACACTCCGTCCCCTCCTCCAGATCATCTATATAAATGGTAAACAGTTGCGGCCCGAGTACCGATCCCTGCGGCACGCCACTAGTTACCTTCCTCCAACCGGAAAAACACCCATTTATTCCGACTCTTTGCTTCCTGTCGGATAGCCAGTCCCCAATCCACTTTAACACACTACCCCCAACTCCGTGTGCCCTAATCTTCTTCAGCAGCCTTTTATGGGGCACCTTATCAAACGCCTTTTGGAAATCCAAAAACACCCCATCCACCGGTTCTCCTCCATCAACCGCCCTCGTCACATCTTCATAAAAATCCAACATGTTCGTCAAGCACGACTTTCCCCTCATGAATCCATGCTGCGTCTGATTGATCGAACCATTTCTATCCAGATGCCCTGCTATCTCCTCTTTAATAATGGATTCCAGCATTTTCCCTACTACAGACGTTAAGCTGACCGGCCTATAGTTACCCGCCTTTTGTCTCCTTCCTTTTTTTAAACAGCGGCGTAACATTAGCCGTTTTCCAATCAACCGGCACTACCCCAGAATGCAACGAGTTTTGATAAATAATCACTAACGCATCCACTATTACCTCTGACATTTCTTTCAATACCCTTTTCCTTTTATCATTTCTCTTAAATTTCTTCCTAAACTGTTTCCACATCCAGGTTTCCTGAGCTGAGTCCATCCCTCTCTATTGTGTTAATCCCCTCATTGATTAATAGAGCCAGTACTCCTCCACCTTTTCCTCACTTCCTGCCCTTCCCAAACATCCCAAACGATATTCCAGTGCCAATCTATGTCATCCTGCAGCATCTAATGGCTCAAATCATATTTATTTATTTCCAATTTTGTATTCAAAACAATAAAAACTAAACAAAAAGATAAAAAAACTGATGCTACTTCACAGTCTCACATTCACTCATTAACTCACTGTCGAAAAGTTACAGGGTAAAACAGGAAATGTTCATAAAACACTTGCCTGATGTAATCTGATGATCGAAGTTGCAGTTCTGATGAGAGATCTTCTTTAGTGAAGGATCAGTGAAGGGATTTTGACAGCCGGGGTAGAAGATGTTTGTTGGGATCCTCTTGAAAGGATGAAGTTGGTTTCTAGTCGTTTCTTCAATTGATGAACAGTCAGTTCATGTGTGGGTTGATATTCAGGTAGAGATTCGTCTGCTCCTTGGTTTGTCACCAGAATGGATGGCTTCTTCTTGCCGTGTCCTGAGGCTTCAGAGACTGTGGTCAGAAAAGCAGTTTAATGTTTTTCCTGGTATCGTCGGCAGGATGTGTGGCTCCTTCTTGTCGTGTCTGGATCTCTTCTCTGGCTGAAGTCAGAATGACAATTTAATTATTTTTACTGAAACCAATAAGTAACCTCAAACCCAGTAAGAAGTTTAACAACACCAGGTTAAAGTCCAACAGGTTTATTTGGTAGCAAAAGCCACACAAGCTTTCGAAGCTCTAAGCCCCTTCTTCAGGTGAGTAGAGCTTCGAAATCTTGTGTGGCTTTTGCTACCAAATAAACCTGTTGGACTTTAACCTGGTGTTGTTAAATTTCTTAGTGCGTTTACCCCAGTCCAACGCCGGCATCTCCACATCATAACCTCAAACCAACAGTGGCTGTGCTCAGATTTCTCTAGAATCTGCTGTCTCACTTGGGCTGCTGTCACTGACAATCACAATACTTTCTCTTTGTGAGGCAGTGGGTTTTGCTACCAAATAAACCTGTTGGGCTTTAACCTGGTGTTGTTAAACTTCTTATTCTGGAATCCACACAGCAGGGTCACCTGATGGTCAGAGGCAGTTTTGTGAACGCAGTGACCTTCTTTCTAACCTAATATTTTAACAGCTTCTCTGTCCAATGTCCGTATCGAATACGATCCATATTTTAAATGATGTGTGCCATGCTTTACATGGCAGTATCCTCTGTACCTGGCATCTCACCAGCACTGAAACCCAACCTCCCAGAGTGACCCCAAACTGATGGGCCGTAACCAGGGGTTAAAACCTGTCTCCAGGTGACATCACAAAGCAGCCAGCAGCCAATCACACAGCTGCCTGCAATGATGTCACCAAGCGGCTGCAGTGGTCAGTTTGAATGGACGGGGAGTTTGTGTCCGCTCCCAGCTCCAGGCACTGGACTATTCAAGAATTTCAACACTATCAAGAACTCAATGCAGCACCAGATCCGTCACTCCTGACATTACTGGACTGAGTGGAGGTGTATTTAAGAGGTTGCATCATCTCATTTGCTGTTCCAAAAGGGAGAAAAATAAATCAAAATGGATTGAATTAGAACGGGAAATTGAAAATTTAGTACAGCAACACAAAAAGCAGCACTCATCAGCTTTTGATGGCCTCCCTCACAAAGGCTCATAGAGCTCTTGATAGTTTGCTTTCAGAACAAGTCAAAGATGTTTACGATTTGTGAAACAGAGATATTATGAAAGCAGTAACAGGGCGAGCCGCTTGTTGACATTTCAATTAGGCAAACAGAAATCATGCAATGTTGTTCCAAAACTGAAGTCACAGACACCCCACCACTTTTTGACCAAACCAGAGCAAACCTCTTCTGCTTTTGCAGACTGCTGTAGGAATTGATGGCTGTAGGGAGAGGAGAAAAAATTAATGACTTTCTGCAAAGCATCAACGTGACAAAGTTGTCAGAAAATAACGCAAAGGAATTGGACAAATATATCATAAATTTGGAAATCAGTGAGGTAATAGATGCACTTAAAAAGAACAAAAACCTCAGCCCAATGGCTACATAATTACTTCAGCAGGCCTATTATCACTCAGTAGAAAGTGGAGCATTGGCTCCTTTGTGGAGAGATGCAGTCATACCAGTCATTCATAAGGAGGGTAGGGAGCCAACAGTGTGCAGATCATATTGCTCCATATTGTTAATTAATTATGATCTGAAAATTCTAACATTTAAACTGTCCCAGAGAGTAAATAGAATAATAACTGAGATCATACACCCAGACCAAACAAGTAGAACAGGGCATTACTTTAGGGACAATCTCCACACGCTCCTTAACATCATGACTCATGCGCATAGTCGATGAGTTGAGGCCATGCTCTTATCTTTAGAAGCTGAAAAGGTGTACCTATTCCAGACTTAGAAGGCCTGGGGTTTGGACACAACTTTGTGAGATGGGTCCAGATCCTTTATTCCAATTCACAGGCCTCTGTCAGAGCGAATGGTCATATTTCTGAAGTTTTTGGAGTCAAGAGTAGGACAAGATAGGATTGTCCTCTGTTTCCCACTTCTGTTCACTCTATATATAGAACCCTTAGCACAAATGGTGAGAGACAATAAGGGCATAAAAGGTGTTAGAGCTGGAGAAGACATGCACAAATTGACATATTCTGATGACATCCTGCCATACTTATCAGATTCTACAACATCCATATTCTTTCTGAAAAGAGAATATTAAATAATTTGGCAGTTTACTCAGGTTCCAAAGTTAATGTTGATAAAACTGAAGTAATGAAAACAAGTGGACAGATTCCCAACCATATTCAGACACAAAGTGCCTTTAAATGTCCCAGTAGAGGCAGTGAATATCTCAGTATTCTTGTCCCATCATCAATGGATCCGAGAAATGGAACAAATTACACCAGTATTGTTAATCATGTCAAGAGTGATCTGGATCAGTGGCAGACCCTACCCCTCTCTCTGTTAGGTAGGATTGAAGTTGTTTTGATGAATGTCCTTCACATCTTGTTGTACCTGTTTCAGAAGCTATTCAGATTCCAAAATCTACATTCAATATGCTGGAACGTCTGATCGTTTTATATGGTAAGGAAATGACCCTAATGTGACTTAAGATATTACAGCTTACTAGTTTGGAAGGAGGTTTAGCACTCCCTAATTTTTAATTCTATTTTTGGGGAGCTCAACGAAAATTTCTGACAACTTGGTTAACAGGGAGAATGGAAACACGGTGGCTGAACCTGGAGAAACTTGTATGCCAACTTCCATTCATAGCATTGCCCTTTATGGAAAATAAGGACTGCAGAATGAGTGAATGGACGAGATTGACTATCAATATTTGGAAAGAAATTCAGAAACTATTTGACTTACCCAGTTAAGTCTCAGCTCTGACCACTATTGGGTCTATAAATAATTTCATATCCTCCAAAGCCTTTGAGAAATGGTCTGAATGTGGTCTCACCTTCCTCCACCAGCTATTTCAGCAGGATACTCTAAAATCAATTGAGCAGATCAGAGGGAGATTTGGCCTTCCGAAGACTAACTGTTTTAGATACTTACAGATAAGCCGCTTTTTCCAAAACATGAAGACATTAACAAAGTAAGATGTCCATCTCTATCAGAGTCATACTTTGTAAACATTCAACAAAATGTCACTGTGGGAAAAGTAATATCCTGTATATATCAGACATTGCTCTCTATGGTTCCTAGCAATTCCTTACATAGTAAAAGGAAATGGAAGGTTGAACTACAACAGGAGATACCAGAGGAAGACTGGAATGACATTTGTTCTGAATCCTACCTTGTCACCTGTTCATCTATCTGAAGAGAATATAAATGGAAGCTCATTCCGAGGCATTTTAGAATGCCACATATTAGTGTAAAAATTAGCTTCTCCTCCACAAGTAGTCATAGAATTATACAGCATAGAATAGGTTCTCCGGCCCGTTGAGTCTGCACCGATAATAATTACCACTGAAGTCACACAGTATGAGGTCACACAGAGGTGAGGTCCCTCCAATACCCTATTTAAACCCCAACCCCTTTGCAATAAAGGTCAAAATGCTAGTTGTCTTCTTAACTACTTGTTGGCCCTGCTTGCTAGCTTTTTGTGATTCTTGGACGAGTACCCCGAGATCCCTCTGTATATCACTCACCTGCAGTCTCTCACCATTTAGATAATAATCTGTCTTTTGATTCCTCCTACCAAGGTGCATGACATCACACTTCCCTCTGTTGAATTCCATTTGTCAGGTTTTCACCTAGTCACCCAATCTATCTATATCTCATTGCAGAATCTCAACATGCCCTTCCACCTACCTTTGTATCATCAGCAAATTTGGAAATCTTGTTTCATTTTGTTCCATCCTCCAGGTCATTAATGTAAATAGTGATCAGTTGCTGGCCAAGAACTGATCGCTGCGGTACTCCACTAGTTACATATTTCCACTCTGAACAAGACCCATTTATTCCAACTCTCTGTTTTCTATCTGACAGCCAGTCTTCAATCCATGCTAACACACTTACTCCAATTCCATGGACTTTTACTTCAGGCATCATCGTATTCTGTAGCACCTTGTCAAATGCCTTTTGGAAATCTAAATACAGTACATCTACAGGTTTCCCTCTATCTATTCTCTCTGTTACATTCTCAAAGAATTTGAAGAAATTTGTGAAATAAGATTTACCTTTCATAAATGTTGACGAGGTTTGAATAACGAGCTAGTCATGGAATGATCTATCAGGAGTTGGAATTGAACCCACAACCTTGCTCTCTGAGTCAGAGGGTTGTGGGTTCAAGTCCCGCTCCAGGACTTGAGCACAAAAATTCCTGGTTGACTCTCCAGTGCAGTACAGATGGGTGGAAGAGATTACAGAGATAGGGAGGGGCAGGCCATGGAAGGATTTGAAAACAAACTCAAAAATCTCACTGAAACTAACACTGAGCTTTCCTGGGAAGAGTGAGTTATTCCTCGAGTTTTATTCCTGACAAGACTGTTAGAACTGTGCCTAAACAATCAAACTTTCATTAGTGAATGAAATCAGAATGGTTCATCAGCAGCACTAATTGAAGACAATCCCTTAAGATGTCCATTCTAGCTGTTAGTGGCATTTTCAATAAAATTAGACTTCGGAAACCAATGTCACAGTAAAAAAGTAAAACTTTTATTGAAAACCAGTGATCAATGGGAGAAGTAATCTCAATGATCACAGATACAGAATACCTGGGCTTCTCGGACAAGTTCTGAAGTTATTAGTAAAAACAGAATTTTTGATTTGATTTGATTTATTATCGCATGTATTAACATACAGTGAAAAGTATTGTTTCTTGCGCACTACACAGACAAAATATACCGTTCATAGAGAAGGAAACGAGAGAGTGCAGAATGTAGTGTTACAGTCATAGCTAGAGTGGAGAGAAAGATCAACTTAATGCAAGGTAAGTCCATTCAAAAGTCTGACAGCAGCAGGGAAGAAGCTGTTCTTGAGTTGGTTGGTCCGTGACCTCAGACTTTTGTAACTTTTTCCCGAAGGAAGAAGGTGGAAGAGAGAATGTCCGGGGTGCATGGGATCCTTAATTTTGCTGGCTGCTTTGCCAGGCAGCGGGAAGTGTAGACAGAGTCAATGGATGGTAGGCTGGTTTGCGTGATAGACTGCACTATATTCACGACCTTTTGTCGTTTCTTGCAGTCTTGGGCAGAGCAGGAGCCATACCAAGCTGTGACACAACCAGAAAGAATGCTTTCTATGGTGCATCTGTAAAAGTTGGTGAGAGTCGTAGCTGACATGCCAAGGTTATACATTTTAAAATCCTTAGTTTAAAATTAATTTCATTTAGTATACACACATCAATACAAATTTCTGTCAAGTACCTCAGCCAACTGCATTGTACCTGCCCACATGATGGTATTTCATTCATTCATAAAACCCGGACGTTAACTCCCTTCCTGGCTAAATTTACTTTCCTGGTGCCTGGTTACGTAGACGCTATCATAAGATTCAAAGTGGATGTTCCTACCTGCTCACTGCCAAGATGAATGGACATGTGTTCCTGCGAACAGGGGCATATCTATTCAGTGTCTGGCCATTGACTGAACATATTCATTATTGTTGCAAAATATGATCCCTTTTCGCCCTGCCAGTGCCTATATGCCTCAAACCTAAAAGAAATGTAAATTCATCACTTTCATATCCCCCCTTCTGGGCATTTGGCTTGTCTAAGACGAGGCCACTATAAATGCTTCCAAAGAACTATTCTATTCTTGATGGTCATTGACAATACTGTATCTCATGCCGTGTTATCCCTCAAATGGATGATTGCCAAAACGTATTCTCATCTGCTGGAGGGGCACTTGGGATTCTGGTTAACTCTTCCTCCACTAGAAGAGATGTAACTGCTATGACACCTCCCATGTACTTGGTTGCTAAAGAACAGCAACATCTGATTGCTTGTGCGACCAGAAAAAAAAATCAAAATGACTTCCATGAAAATCACTTTCTTTTGCACTATATTTGTCCCCAGTGAACCCATTCAGTTAGTTGCCCAATCCACAGAGAAAAA
This sequence comes from Mustelus asterias, assembly GCF_964213995.1. Classification (NCBI taxonomy): domain Eukaryota; kingdom Metazoa; phylum Chordata; class Chondrichthyes; order Carcharhiniformes; family Triakidae; genus Mustelus; species Mustelus asterias. The sequence goes on from NC_135808.1 coordinate 31,458,805, forward strand.
GATGTCGGTTGTTTAAATTTCTCAACCACCTTCTGAATGTGTGTAACCAAATTAGTTATGTCCTCCAAAGTGTCTGGAATGTCGGTGCAACACCTTGATCAAATTAAAACACATGCTCCACCCCTAGCTGCCAAGAGGAAGTCTAATGCCATCTGATTCTGTAACACAACAATGCAAATTGCAACATCTCATGGCTGATCTCCAGAAGGGCTGTATCAGTACCATTGGCAACTTGTTCCAAAATCAAGGTAATGTCTTCAATCTTGATTGGTCGTCTTATATACATATACAGGGGCCTCATTATACCAAGGAAATTGTCTCATCCCACAAGGGCATGTCGCTTTCTCCCAGTCGGAAGCTGGTAGGAATGATAATATATAGGACTACATATCCAAGGTAACAGGACCCCTTCCATCCAATAGGCAACCACGGATATGCCTTATTTCCACAAATCCAATAAGTGCTATTGAAGGTTGGATATATGCGTTCCCCTCTGAAGCAATATGGAATACTGCAAAATCGATCATCACTCGGTGGATTCAGACAAATTTGTGTGGTTACATCGACTGTGCGTTAACACTTACTTGCATCCAAATTCCCTCCAGGGCCTCTTTTATTTTCAACACACAATATGCCTTCCTGCTTCATTTCTGCTTCAATTAAAATAAGACTGGGTGCTGGACCTGATGTGTTAAAGACAGGTGAATACCTGTTCATGTGACCTGGCCCAGCTGTACAGGATCTATTTCTGTAAAAGTCTACTTTATCACAAGTTCCAGGAAAACCTAATGCTAATGCCTCATGATCTCTAAAAGACTGAGTAAGCTGATCCCACACAATTAAATCTGCCCATGACAAAGGCACTGGGTGTACGGGTATCCCTCCCTCAACATGTATCGGAACGTATGAGCATATCCAATATTTAGATATATCAGCAGTTTTTGCATACTTTTATGCCATGTACAGATCAGTATTAGTATGCAGTTCTCGATGGACTGTCTGTATTAAACATCATAAACTCAACAATAAAAGAACAGGAAAGTTTGCAAACATGCTGATAACTCTGAACTGATGATTCAATATTCTTCTTTTGTATCTCCCAGTTACTGGTCAGTATCAAAAAGATAGAAGTTCACACACAATTCCGCACTACCACATCAACCTTGATTCTGAATCTTGGCAATCAGGCCTCGGGACTTGGTTGTCGGCTGTCTTTCTTCTTTTCATCTAACCTGGAACAGAGAGTTGGAGGTTGAAGTCTCACTCCAGAGACTTGAGCACTGAGGCTGACACTCCAGTGCAGTACCGAGGGACTGTCAGAGGTACCATCTTCAGATGAGTTAAACTAAGGCCCTATCTGTCATCTCAGGTGAATGTAAAAGATCCCATGACACAACATTGTAGAAGAGAAGAGGAATCCATACGGATCCCACAATCAATGTCACAGAAAAAGTTTATCTGGTCATTATTACCTTAAGGTTTGAGAAGACTTGCTGTGAACAAACTGCCTGCTACATTTCTGATATTAGTACTGAGTCTACACTTGATAATATACAAGTGCAAAGCTTTCTTTCTGAGGGAAATGTTATGCTTCCTGTGAACTGGAAATTATAAACCCATTATACAGTGATATTGACCAATATATTGTGTGCAGGACTTTTACTGGAGGCTCCTGAGTGTTTCAGTGAATAGGAACACACCATATTGACGAATCAGGTAGTTTGGTTTAAAAAGTTTAAAAACATGAATTTATTGTGAGTTATAAATCTATACAGAAGATTGATAAAACAGCAGACAAACAACACAATTTGCAGCTTAATCCAAACTATGAATCAACCAAAACAGAAATGCACTTTGAAAATGACTCTCAATCTTTCTCAGAACATGAAATTAATCTTGGCAGAGTGTTAAGATGAACATATTGCACCGAGTTATGATGGACTGAGGAAACTCAGGTTTGTAGAGACTCACCCCCACTCCCTCACCATTTAAAGGTTAGTCGTCCTCCTAGACAGGAGAGTTCAAACATTACCCATGATAATAGTCAGAGGATCTTTCTATAATTCACATCACCATATAAAGCAGGATCAGATTCTGCCCCATACTAACTCACTGAAGTTGGCTCACTTCACGAAGACACAAACACACTCACATCAGGAGAAACTCTGTCAGAATACTACAGACAAGAGTTTCTGTAAATTCCCTGTGCTTTCGTGTGGCCCCAATCCCCAAATTCAGAAAAGACCTTATTTTGGAATCGCTTTGCATCATATAAACCCACCAGTAGTTACAGAGATGAAGTGGTCACATGGATCCATGGACCAATCGGTCTCCATCCCAGGAAGACACCCTTCCCCAGATGTGATGGACAACGTTTTCTCATTCCCAACTCTCTGCCCTTTGACCCTCCATTCACCACAATGCTCCTGTAGCCGTCAATCTGGTTTAATCATTCCCTCATATCCACCTTCCACAAGAGGCTTATTCAACCTTTTCGCATGGAGGGGGCAGGGCGACATTTCAATTTTTCTCACTCAAAGGCTGATGAGCAAATTTCATCTATGAAAAGTTTGACACGTCGTTCAACGTGAATGTTAAAAATAGCTGACTTATGAAGGGAAACAACTTGCTGAGAAAAGGTCACATCGATAAGTTCATTATTTATAAAAAATTGAGTGACAAATAACGATGACCATTGGAGTATCAGAGGGTGAGAGTGTGTCCAGCTATCTCCCAGTCTCAGGTGCTTCCTCACTTCCCCATCACCAGGTGAATGTTGATGTGTGGGGATGAGAGTGATTACGAACACTGAGACTGAGTGAGCGAGAGACTGAGTGGAACAGATCACACTCTGACCTCCCTGTCACCACCACACACAAACACACACAACCTCCTCACGCACACAGCCATCCCCACCCCCTCACATGCACGCACATGCCCCTCACATACACGCACATACCCAAGCTCCCCCACCTCAATACATGTGCATGCACACACTCTCCTCACAGGGCCATATAGAGGGCTTTGGTGGACCACATAGAAGGGCTCCTTGAGCTACAATCTGGCCCATATGGAAAAGCTTACCTTCGAATGTTTGAGGGGAAGGTGAAAGTCTTGACAGAAATACCGCGGTTCAAGAGTTTCTCCCCTTTCTGAACCATCTGATGGCCCAGAAAGGCCGAAATCATCAGCAAACTGAACACAAACCTCACACTTTCCCCTGTGTAACACCTCTGATGGATCAGGAGACTTGATGATCGAAATAACTATTTGTCGCAAACCTCAAATCATGATTTCTCTTTTGCGTGAATCCTCTGATGGAGCAGAAGACTTGATGATCGTGGAAATGACTTGTCACACTCCTCACATCTGGATGGTTTCTCCCCGTCTGGATCCTTTGATGGAGCAGGAGACTTGGTGATGGTGAGAACGATTTATCACACACCTCACATCTGAATGGTTTCTCCCCTGTGTGAGTCTCCTGATGCTGCTGGATTTTCGATGAATGCGAGAATGATTTTTCACACACCTCACATCTGAATGGTCTCTCCCCTGTGTGAACCCTCTGCTGCTGAAGTCGACACCAGGACTGTAAGAATGATTTGTTATAGAACTCAAGGGCGGCACGGTAGCACAGTGGTTAGCACTGCTGCTTCACGGCTCCAGGGTCCCGGGTTCGATTCCCGGCTCGGGTCACTGTCTGTGCAGAGTTTGCACATTCTCCTCATGTCTGCGTGGGTTTCCTCCGGGTGCTCCGGTTTCCTCCCACAGTCCAAAGATGTGCGGGTTAGGTTGAATGGCCAGGTTAAAAATTGTTCCTGAGATGCGTAGTTAGAGGGATTAGCGGGTAAATATGTGGGGGTAGGGCCTGGGTGGGATTGTGGTCGGTGCAGACTCGAAGGGCCGAATGGCCTCCTTCTGCACTGTAGGGTTTCTATGATTCTAAGGAACTCACATTTGAAAAGGTTTCTCTCCTGTGTGACTGCGTCAGTGAGTGCACAATGTTGATGATGTGTGAAAGCTCTATCACACGCCTCACACCTGAATGGTTTCTCTTCCATGTCGCTGTTCCTGTGGGTCAACAGATGCAGCTGGTGTGTTAGGAGACCTTATGAGTCTGTAGAGTCCTCCTCACACTTAACAGCCTCTCCCCTGTAGGAATGAGTCAGTGATTCATGAGGCTTGACTGAAGCTCTCACCACAATTGGAGTCCACTCACACTTTTTCCCAGCCTCACCCTGACCGATCACCCACAGCCGAACCTTCAGAAAGGTTGGTTCTGATGGAAGGTTCCACACCACTGACCAGTTTCAGATCTGATGATATGTCAAAGCTCCCCTGATCTGACCGATTTCCAGAAGAGACTGATTTCCAGAAGATGGTTTCGCTGCTCAATCTTCTCTGATGTGCAATGCTGTGAAGGGACTGGATGTCTTCCCACAGTTGTGCAGTTGTTCCTTGGGTGATGGTCAGGATCTATCTGTGGTGTCTATCCTCACTGTATTCTCTGGTGTAGTCCGGTGCAATACCTCTGTAAAACTAAAAAAAGGAAAAATGATTTCCTCCAATCCCTCTCCTCTTTTGTTGAAGGGAGTGACTCCTCAGTTTTTCATTTGTATCTTCACAGGATGCGTATGTCACTGGGTAGAACAACATTTATTGCCCATCCCGAAATGTCCCAAGATGGCATGTGACTGGTGCTGGTGTTCCCATGCTCCTGCTATCCTGGTCTTCCAGCTGGTGAAAGTTGCATTTTTGAAGTTGCCTCAAAAGAGCCTTGGTGAGTTGCTGCAGGACATTTGTACATTGTGCACACTGTGCCAGTGATGAAGAGAGTGAATGTTTATGGATGGGGAGGGTTTCCAGAGTGTTGTTTGCACTGCACTTATCTCGGCAAGTGGAGAACATTCCATCACATTCCTGACTTGTGCCTGGTAGATGATGGACAGGCTTTGAGCAGTCAGGACGGGAGTTATTCACTGCAGGATTCCCAGCTTTTGACTCTTGAGCCACAGTATTTATACAGTTGGTCCAGTTCAGTTTCTGGTCAATGTTAACTGCCAGACTGATGATAGTGAGGGGTGAAATTTGCAGCTATTCTGCAACGAGCGGATCAAATTTAATCTCTACAGTCCTGCCACATCTCGTCATGAATGATAATTGGCAACCAAACAATTAACTGGAGGATGCTCTTCAAAATATCCCCATCCTCAATGACGGAGGAGCCCATCACATCAGAGCAAAAGATAAGGCTGGAGCATATGCAACAACCTTCAGCCAGAAGTGTTGAGTGGATGACCCATCTCGCCCTCCTCTGAAGGTTCCCAGCATCACACATGTCAGTCTTCAGCCAATTCTATCCACTCCATGTGACATCAAGAAACAGCTGAAACACTGTGCAACACAGATGCCATGGGCCCTGACAATATTCCAGCAATAATACTGAAGACCTGTGCTCCAGAAATTGCTGCACTTCCAGCCAAGCTGTTCCATTACATTTATAACACAGGCATCCATTCAGCAATGTCGAAAACCTGCTTTGTCCTGCACACAAGAATTCTCATCAGTCTACCCTTGATTATCAGCGACTGCTGATAACTATCATCAACAGCACTTTCAAGTGACACTTATTGAGCAATAACCTGCTCACAGTCGCTCAGTTTGTGTTCTGCCAGGGTCACTCAGCTCCTGATCTCATCACAGCCTTGGTTTAAACATGGACAAGACAGCTGAACTCCAAAGTTGAAGTGAGAGCGACTGCTCTTCACCTCAAGGCAACATTTGACCAAATGTGGCAACAAGGGATCCTCGCAAAACCGGAGTCAATGGGAACCAGGAGGAAAGATTTTTTGCTGGTTGGAGTCATACCTCGCACAAAGATGGTTGTGGTGGTTGGAGATCAATCATTTCAGTACCAGGACATCGCTGCAGGATTTCCTCAAGGTAGTGTCCTTGGCCCAACCATCTTCAATGACCTTCCATTATATGGGGCGGCACGGTAGCACAGTGGTTAGCACTGCTGCTTCACAGCTCCAGGGTCCCGGGTTCGATTCCCGGCTCGGGTCACTGTCTGTGTGGAGTTTGCACATTCTCCTCGTGTCTGCGTGGGTTTCCTCCGGGTGCTCCGGTTTCCTCCCACAGTCCAAAGATGTGCGGGTTAGGTTGACTGGCCAGGTTAAAAATTGCCCCTTAGAGTCCTGAGATGCGTAGGTTAGAGGGATTAGCGGATAAAATATGTGGGGGTAGGGCCTGGGTGGGATTGTGGTCGGTGCAGACTCGATGGGCCGAATGGCCTCCTTCTGCACTGTAGGGATTCTATGATTCTATGATAGGGTTCGGAAGTGGGGACGTTTGCTGATTACTGCACAATGTTCAGCACCATTCGCGACTCCTCACTTACTGGGGCAGTCTGTGTCCATACACAGCAAGTGAAGTGACAAGCAACATTCACGCCACGCAATTGCCAGGCAATGACCATCTCCAATAAGAGAGAATCTAACCATTGAACCTTGACATTCAATGGCATCACCATCGCTGAATCCCCCACTGTCAACATCCTGGGAGTTTTTCACTGACCAGAAACTGAACAAGCCACATAAATACTGTGCCTCCCAGAGCAGGTCAAATGCTAGGAATCCTGCTGCAAGTAACTCAACTTCTGACTCTCATAGCCTGTTCACCATCTGCAAGTACAAGTTAAGAGTGTGATGAATACTCTCCCCTTGCCTGGATGAGTGCAGCTCCAACAAGAAGCTTGACATCATCAAAAAAAAAAGCAGGCCTCTTGATTGGCATCTCATCCACCACATTGAACATCTTCTTGATCCACCACTGAAGCATAGTGACAGCAATTGCCCAGTGAATCTCAAGATGCACTGATCAACTAACTCATCAAGGCTCCTTCAGCAGAATGTTGAAGCCCATGACATCTGCCACTGAGACAGACAAGGGCAGCAGACACATGGGAATACCACCAACACCTGCAAGTTCTCCACAAAGTCACTCACTATCCTGACTTGGAAATCTCTTGTCATTCCATCCCTGTGATTGGGTCAAAATCATTGAACTCTCTGCCTGACAGCACTGTGGACACACCTGCACCACATGGATTGCAGTGATTCAAGAAGGTAGTTCACCAACACCTTCTCAGGGGCAATTAGGGACGTGCAATAGATGCTGGCTTCGCCAGAGAAGCCCACATCCTGTGACATCCAGGAGCAACAGAGAAGAGAGTGGGAGAGGAGAATGAACTGGTGCTTGGAGAGTGAATCTGTGATTCAGGAAGTAGTTCTAGGAATTGTGCAGTAATGCTGTGACACAGGAAGTAAGACTGTAAATTGGGGAGTGGTTCTGGGAAATCAGGGGTTCCGCTGCATCTCAGGGAGTAAGACTGTGACTTGGGGAGTGACTCAGTGTTCAGGATGGAAACTCCTTGGGAACTTCCTCTTGCTCGAGGAGTGACTGACTCAGAGATTGACTCCAGGGTGACCAAAAGGAGGCACGAGGGGCATCTACTAGTTAAGGTAGGGAGAAAGGGAGGTGGGCCAGTGCCTCATCGGCTGAGAATTTCCAGCATTTGTTTTAATTCTAGTTTTTCATGCAAAGAAACAGACCATTCAGCCCATCTACCAGTGCTATGCTTCATATGAGCTTTCTCCCTCCCTTTTTTATCTCATCCTATCAGCAACAGGTCCTTCTATTCATTTCTCCCTCATTTAATTACTTGGCTACACATCAAAACTATTCGCCTCAACCATTCCCAGTGAGAGCAAGTTCCACATTTGAATCATTCTCCTGGAAATGTTTCTCCTGAAATCCTCATTGGATTTATTATTGACCATCTTATATTTCCGGCCCCGACGTTTGGACTGCCCCACACAAGTTTTTCATTTATCTCCAAATTTTTCTTTTTTATAATTCCTCATTTTAAAGATTTCGATGACGTTCCCCCAGCCTTCTCTTTTGTCGGGAAAAAGAATGCTGGCCGATTCACTCTTTCCTGATCGTTGCAATCTCACAATTCTCAACATCATCTTTATCAATGTTTTTTGCACCTTCTCCAGTTCCTTTCTGCCCTTTTTCAATATGTTGATTTGAACTGTGCTCAGCTCTCCAAGTGTGGTCTAAACAAGTTCAACATCATTTCTCTATTTTCAAATTATATTCCTCTAAAATCAACCCCAATCTCATTGTTTGATTTTTTAATAAAATGTCTTTGTTGAGCTGCTTGTTACTTTTAATGATTGATGAATGTGTAGTTCTGCCCTTGCACAACTTGTAAATATGACCTTTGGTCCTCCCTAACCTCCAATTGAAATAATTTGTCCACACGAAGCTATGAAGACAAACTGTTGTTATTTTTAAAGCTGCATCAAATCAGCCCATGATCTAACACTTCCCTCAAGTGCACACAACCAGCTCTTGGAATCCAATGGGACAAAAATCCTGTGAATGCTGGAAATCTGATACTCAGAAAATGCTGGAAATCTTCAGTCATGATGTGGAGATGCCGGCGTTGGACTGGGGTAAACACAGTAAGAAGTTTAACAACACCAGGTTAAAGTCCAACACGACAGCGCAGAGTCGCTGAGCAGAAACTGATAGCCAAGTTCCGCACACACGAGGACGGCCTCAACCGGGATATTGGGTTCATGTCACACTATTTGTCACCCCCACAGTTGCCTAGACCTGCAGAGTTTCACTGGCTGTCTTGTCTGGAGACAATACACATCTTTTTAGCCTGTCTTGATGCTCTCTCCACTCACATTGTTTTGTTTCTTAAAGACTGGATTAGTTGTAAGTATTCGCATTCCAACCATTATTCATGTAAATTGAGTTTGTGACTTTATAAGCTCTGTTTGTGAACAGAATTCCCACTCACCTGAAGAAGGGGCTTAGAGCTCCGAAAGCTTGTGTGGCTTTTGCTACCAAATAAACCTGTTGGACTTTAACCTGGTGTTGTTAAACTTCTTACTGTGAAATCTTCAGGTCAGGAAACATCTGTGGAGAGAGAAGCGACCTCTCTGCAGCCTTTGACATGATGTGGAGATGCCGGCGTTGGACTGGGGTGAACACAGTAAGAAGTCTCACAATACCAGGTTAAAGTCCTTTGACATGGCCAACCACACTCTCCTCCTGCAACTCTTCTGTGTTGTCCAGCCAGTGGCACTGCTGTGATTTGTGTGACTTTTTCCTCCTCAGTTGTATACAGAGAATCTCCTGCAATGGTGAATCTTCCCACCGCCATCGCTCTGGTTCCTACCAAGGATCAATCTCTGCTTTTCAATTCGATTCAGCCGCTCGGGCTCGCGCTTCCTCACATTCCAACTCCCGAACGCTGGGAGCCAACCGCCGCTGCGCGCGGCAGAACTACAACTTCCATCAGGCACCGCGGGCTGGCTCTCCCCTGATTCCATACTGCCTCTCCTCACTGCGCAGGCCCGGACCGCATGCAGCATGGGTAATGTAGTTCCCACCGGGTGAGAGTCTGGAAAGCGGCTGCGCAGAACTGGGCGGAGCACAAAGCAATGCTGCCTCCGACATGTGATTGGCTGCGCCAAATGATTGACATGTCCATTGTAGGCGGTGCCAAGCGTTTTAGCATTAGGTGATTGGCTATTCGGGCCGTCAATCAGAGCGCTGAGCTGTTTGATTGGAGCTGTGTGTTGGATATTGAGTGTGTTTATTGGAAGCATTTCCCTTCTGATTTTTTTTAAATTACTTTCCTAATTCAATCAAATCAAATCCAATTCAGAGTCTCAACAAGTTGAGACATTTCCGATCCAGGCTGACAAGACAGGGCGAGCGACCAAACCACCCTGTCCTGGGCCTGATCTACATGAGCCAAACTGATTGGAGAAGGGGGAGGTTCCTCCTCCAAGACTTGAGCTCATTTGCATCTTAGCCAAAAGGCCGAGATGCCGCTTTTAAAAATTGCTTCATATGAAGCCTCAGCGTAACGGAATGACCTCGACCAAGTGCGGCCGACCATGGGCTGCCGTCCATACACTTGATCTTAGCCAAAAGGCCGAGAAATTTACAGGCTGAGTTTTGTTGATGGGTCATTGCTGAATATGAGAAGGTGAGGTGTAATTATCTGGGAGGGCAGAGTGTCTGAGGATTCTTACTGACTTCCTATTGTTGAGTTATGTGTGTGTTGGGAGCTGGTTATTACCCTGTAGACCGGCTTCTCGGCCTTTTGGCTAAGATCAAGTGTAGTTATGCGGATGCTGCACTTGGTTGAGGTCATTGGGTTGCATTTAAGCTTCATATGTTTCATATGAAGCAATTTTTAAGAGCGGTATCTCGGCCTTTTGGCTAAGATGCAAATGAGATCAAGCCTTGGAGGAGGAATTGCTTGTAGATCAGGCCCAGGACAGGGTAAATGGTCGCTTGCCCTGTCTTGCCAACCTGGATCGGAAATGTCTCAACTTGTTGAGACTCTGAATTGGACTTGATTTGATTGAATTGGAAAAGTATAAAAAAAAACTGGGAATGGTCAGTTCTCACTGTGTGATGTTTTCGGTCTTTTCAAAGAATTCCTACCGCTCTATCTCTGGATTTTGGAGGAGGTCATGATGTGGAGATGCCGGCGTTGGACTGGGGTAAGCACAGTAAGAAGTCTCACAACACCAGGTTAAAGTCCAACAGGTTTATTTGGTAGCAAATACCATAAGCTTTCGGAGCACTGCTCCTTCGTCAGATGGAGTGGATATCTGGATATATGGAGCAGATATCCACTCCATCTGACGAAGGAGCAGTGCTCCGAAAGCTTATGGTATTTGCTACCAAATAAACCTCTTGGACTTTAACCTGGTGTTGTGAGACTTCTTACTTTTGGAGGAGGTACAGAAGAGATTTACTCGAATGTTTACCCTCCAGTGCTCACACAAGGGAGCTGTCCTTCCAAAACATTGTCTGTCTCCAACCTCTCCCACCATCAGCTCCATCATTTCAAGAAGGCTAATTTAATCTTGGACCACATCTCCAAACATCACCAGAAGAAGACATCAATATGTATGGAAGCTGCTGTATAAACTCAGCATCCTTTCAGTGCAGCGTCAGGTACAAGTCACTCTCTGAGTCACTCTGATCAAGAAGGTAATCAGATACTCAGTGGTTAGAAAGGCTTCTGCTTCTAATCTACCAGCACAAACACCCGGGGGAGGAGCCATTCCTGGGGTAGTAATGGAGGGACTTCAATTAGCCTCAGCATCTCTGGTCTGTGGAGGGGAGAATCGGCCAGGAATCCCATTCCTCATCAGTGAGGCCAGCTGGGAAGTCAGGGGGAGGGCAGGATGTGTCTCGGCTGTGACAGTCTCCATTGTCTCACAACACTCACTGTCTGGGTCTACACATGCTGAATGGCCACTCAAACAGAGCACGAAAGGCCAAAGTCCACAGTCTGTATTCCCGGTCTGTACCTCGAGGATCGGAGGGAATGTGAGAGGACAGCAGCTTGTATTTATAGAGCGTTTTAATACAGTCAAACGTCCCAAAGTGTTTCATAGAGATGTAATCAGAGAAAAATTAATGCCGAGGCAAAGAAGGTTATATGAAGAAGGGATGACCAGAAATATGGCTACCTATTTAAAAATTCTTTCATGGGACACGGGCATTGTTGGCTGGCCGGCATTTATTGCCCATCCCTAGTTGCCCTTGAGTGGCTTGAGAGTCCATTTCAGAGGGCAGTTGAGAGTCAACCACATTGCTCTGGAGTCACATGTAGGCCAGACCAGGTATGGACTGCAGATTTCCTTCCCTAAAGGACGTCAGTAACCAGATGGGTTTTTCCAACAATCGGCAATGGTTTCAGGGTCATCAGTAGATTCTTAATTACAGATATTTTTTATTGAATTCAAATTCTACAATCTGCTGTGGCGGGATTCGAACCCAGGTCCCCAGAACATTAGCTGAGTTTCTGGATTAATGGTCTAGTGATAATACCACTAGGCCATCACCTCCCCTGATTTAATCCATCAGCCATGCCACATACATGTTCTCTAATCGGCCCAATTTCTCTTTTCACTCATAAAATGCCAATCGAAGACTTTTGGATTCCCTTTTGTGTTACCTTCCACAATCTTCTCATACTCTCTTCTCTTATGTGGTTTTCCAATTCCCCTCTGAACCTACAAGAGAAGAACTAGGAGCCGGAGTAGGCAATTCAGCCCTTTGAGCCTGCTCTGCCATTCAATACAATCATAGTTGATCTCATCTCAACCTTCAGGAGCTTCAGAGTGAGTGAGATTTTAAAAATAAAACATACACAAAAGATCCTCAGACATTGTCTCAGACATGGCCTGGGGGATCGCTATAGTTTCACCTTAACTAAAAGGGACAATTGGACATATATGAGAATCTGTTCGAACGGGTGAACGCGGAGAAGTATAAACCCCTAAAAACAAAAATATAAATGTGTAACTCTGCATGGATGATACTCCCACCACATGGTGACTGGGCAGAATCCACAGGCAGCTCTGGGGGAAATGCAAATCTTTAAGTATTTGACTATCGGGAACAATGGGAGAAACCTGGACACAGTTCGACTCATTGCAACAAACAAAGGTGGATTGGCCATGCTAAAGTTTTCCTCAGTGTACCCTTCCATAGTAACTTCATTACGTTGCGAATGTAAGCCGACTGGGGACACGAATTAATTAATAAATAAACCAATAAATTGTCAATTAAGCAATTTTTGCACGACCAACAAAAGACCAACCCTCATATCAAACCCAGAAACCATCTGAATAAACGGGAATGTCCCGACACCAACTTCCTCCGCCAACTAGTGCCCCCACACCAATCCAATAAATACTACTCGAATCCACACCACGACATCCTGCCCACCGCAACATAAAACACCCACAAAGACTAAAAAGTCACTCCATCCCACCAACTCCGGGAGCCCCCTCACCTCACCTACCCTCACAGGCACACACGGGAGACAAAAGCACCAAGACAGGGGAGGACAACAAGCCACCCTTCAATCAACAATCTACCCACCAACATCCCTATCAGGAAACCTCCAGGACCTTTTTTCCCATCACCTGAGCTCTTCCCCCCCCACACCCTGTAGCCCACCTCCTACTCCGTCAGTAGCCCACCCACTAACAAAAATTTCTCCCCCACCCCCCACACCCACCTCCCAAAAAAACAGAATCTGACGTGGGCTTGGAGGGCTGTAGGGCCTGTTCCTGTGCTGTATTGTTCTTTGTTCTGACTCAGCAACAGAACAAAACCTCCCCAGTCAAGAAACCACCCCCCCGAAAAAAACTCTCCAACACACTTGGACATCCATCCCAGTCCCGGAAACATGTAAACACCAACCGAACAGCCCCCTCCTCCTAACACACACCCAACTCAACAACCACCCCTCCCCAACCACATAAAATACAACAGAAATAGACCATCACCATGTTTTCCTTTGTTCTTTCTTCCTCCTCCCCACCTACTCCTCTTCTGCCACACTGCGGTACTCCTCATGCACCACCCCACACAAGAAAAAAAAACTAACACGGATAATAATATATAATGTACAAGAAGAAAAAGGCCCAGGAGGCAAGGAGATAACAAGCCAAAAGATAAAGACAACGCATCACAGGGAGCAACAAGGGTTGGGTGTGAGCCGAAAGAAAAGTGGCAGAGCACGAAGAAAAGGGGACGTGTCCTCTCTTTGTCCGACCCAAAAAATCTCCTGCTCGTTCACCAAAGCCCTTCAATCCCTTACTAATTAAAAATCTATCCACCTCTTCCTTAAATTTACTCAATGTCCCAGCATGCACTGCACTCTGGGGTAGTGAATTCCACAGATTCATGACCCTTTGAGAGAAGTAATTTCTCCTCATCTCTGTTTCAAATCTGCTGCCCCTTAATCATAAAACTATGACCTCTTGTTCAAGGTTGCCCCACAAGAAGAATCATGCAGTCTACGTTTACTTTGCCAATACCTTTTATTATCTTATGTACCTCAATCTCCTCTCATTCTTCTGAACTCTGGAGAGTCCACGCCTAAACTGCTCAATCTCTCATCTCTGGGATCAATCTCATGAACCTCCTCTGAACTCCCTCTAATGCCACTATATCCTTTGCAAATATGGGGGTCAAAACTGTGCACAGTACTCCAGGTACGGTCTCGCCAATGCCTTATATAGTTGTAGCAATGTCTTACATTTATACTCTATTCCTTTAGTTGTAAATACCAAAATTCCACTTGCTTTCCCTATTACCTGAATACCAGTTTTCTACAACTCATGTACAAGGACACCCAGATCGCTCTGCACTGAAGCAGCTCAAAGGCTTTCTCCAGTTAGATAATAAGTTGCCAGCTCCTCTCTTGTATTTTCCACCTGACATGGGTCATAATCACATTTTTCCTCCATCACCTAAATCTCTGTCTCTTTTGTCATCCAGGGAGCTCTGGATTTCTTTGTCCTGCCTTTCCTCTTTGTGGTAATACATCTTGGGGGCAATTCTCCCATCCCGCTTTGCTGCTTTTGTAAAAACAATTTAAAATTACAAAGGGTTGTGAACGTAGCCCAGTCCATCACTCAAACCAGCCTCCCACTCATTGACACTGTCTACACTTTACACTGCCTCGGAAAAGCAGCCAGTATAATCCTACCCAGCTCCCTAAATCCTGGCAGCAGGAGCACATCGCTCTGTCTACTTGTGCCGTTGGTACTGATGTGGACCATGACCCCTGGCTATTCACCTCCACCCCTTCAGGCTGCTTTGCAGCTGTTCAGTGACATAAATGGCCCTGGCATCCGGAAGTAAATGTACCTGGATTCATGTCTGCAGCCACAGAAAGACCTGTTTGTAGCTCTAACTATTGAATCTCCAATCACTATTCCTGCTCCAGTCTTCTTTGTGTCCTCTGTGCAGCTGGTACCATGGACTTGACTCTGGCTGCACTCCCCCGATCAACCATCACTTCAATCAGTATTCAGCACTGAATACTGGTTGGGGAGAGAGATATACTGAGGGACTCCTGCTCTACCTGCCTTTCTGTCACTTCCTGACATCACCCCTGAAACTCGAGGCAGACAATGTTCCTTTTGGATGTGGATCAATTCTGAACTGTGCCTCAGGGGTGGTCAGGAGATTGCAGATGGGCCGAATGGTCTGTTTCTGTGCTTTAAAGACTGGAATCAAAATGAAGCATGCTGGTAATACTTATCAGGTCAGGCACTGCCTCACTCTCGCTACACCAACCCGAGGATCGATAGTCTAAGTGAACCTTGTATTTTGTGAGATTTGGACACCCTCCAGTCAATCTCTGAGTCACCAGCAAGAGGAATTCCCAAAGTTCACACTGAGTTACAGTGTAACTCCACAAGTCCCAGTGTCACTCCCTCAGTAACAGATTCACTCCTCAAGCACTGGCTCAATTCTACACCCACTCTCTTTTCAGGTCCACCTTCGCATGCCCTTCCTCTCCCCTGTAACCCTCTCTCGTGTCCCTCGCTCTATCGCTCTCAGCTCTGTGTCCATCTCCCTCCTTTGCATGTACTGATCCCAGCAGTGCACGTCATCGCTGCCTTGGATACTGTGGGTCTTCCTCTTCTGATCTGCTGTCCAACACATCAGAGGCTACACATCCCACCCTGATTTCCGAGAGTGAAGAATGCTATTCCCACATGAGCAATACACCAGAAAGTACGGCAAGCTGAAAGGCAGACGATGTTACAGTGGGAAACAGGCAGCTTTAGTGAAGATGCGAATATGAAGTTCGAAACTTGCCTCATAATCTATTTTTTAAAATTTCTTGTATGGGATGTGGGTGTTCCTGCAGCATTTCCTGCACATCCAGAATTCTCTTGACCACGGAGTGACCTTTTCAGAGGGTAATCAAGAGTCAACAATAGTGCTGCGGGTCTGGAGTTACATGTAGACCAGACAAGGTCAGGATGAAAGATTCTCTCAGTGAACCAGATGGGTTTTTACCACAATCAATGATAATTAATCACCATTATTGATGAATTCATCATCATCGAGCTGTGTCTAAATGATTGAGTTGAATGACACAGAGGGAGCAGGAGACAGACAAACCCACGGCCCACCATCATAGAAATGGTGGCACAGGATCGGCTGGGGTCACGTTTCATGACTAAACAAAGAACAAAGAACATTACAGCACAGGAACAGGCCTTTCGGCCCTCCAAGCCTGCACCAACCATGCTGCCTGACTTAACTAAAACCCCCTACCCTTCTGGGGACCATATCCCTCTATTCTCATCCTATTCATGTATTTGTCCAGACGCCCCGTAAAAGTCACTATCGTATCCGCTTCCACTACCTACCCCGGCAACGAGTTCCAGGCACCCACTACCCTCTGTGTAAAAAATATGCCTCGTACATCTCCTTTAAACCTTGTCCCTCGCACCTTAAACCTGTGTCCCCGAGTAATTGACTCTTCCACCCTGGGAAGAAGCTTCTGACTATCCACTCTGTCCATGCCTCTCATAATCTTGTCGACTTCTATCAGGTCACCCCTCAACCTTCGTCGTTCCAGTTAGAACAAACCTCTCCTCATAGCGAATGCCCTCCATACCAGGCAACATCCTGGTAAATCTTTTCTGTACCCTCTCCAAAGCCGCCACATCCTTCTGGTAGTGTGGCGACCAGAATTGAACACTATACTCCAAGTGCGGCCTAACTAAGGTTCTATAAAGCTGCAACATGACTTGCCAATTTTTAAACTCAATGCCCCGGCCGATGAAGGCAAACATGCCATCTGCCTTCTTGACTACCTTCTCCACCTGCATTGCCACTTTCAGTGACCTGTGTACCTGTACACCCAGATCCCTTTGCCTATCAATACTTTTAAGGGTTCTGCCATTTACTGTATATTTCCTATCTGTATTTGACCTCCAAAGTGCATTACCTCACAGTTCAGTTTTAACATCTCTCTTCATCTCCTGATTCTGTGCACCCCCTCATGGGAGGTTAATATCAACACCATTCCCCTTCATCTCTGACACATCAGGAATCTATGGTTCAAAGTGATGAAGTTTCAGAGGGGCAGCATTTTTACCCTCATCGGATGTTCCAGCCCAGAAATAAGGGAAGAGTTTCTCAGTGAATGTGTCAGTGAAAGTGTGGAGAACGGACATATCATCAGCATTGTAAAAGCTCACCTGCCCCCCCTCATAGTCCAGGAAAACTCCGATGGTTCTGGGATTCACACTGGGGGTCAGGGGGACTGATGGGAAATCGAGAGGTTTGTATTTATTCCCGTTACTCAGCCTCACAGCCCAGTAACCACGTTTAGGACCCAGTGTTATCTTTCCCTTCCTATTGGCTGACTCTCTGGCCACACCCACATCCCAGTCAGTCTTGTTACCGACCCCCACCTCCCAGTAATGTTTCCCCGATGTGAATCCCTCTGACCCCAGGACACAAAGACACGCGTCAAATCTCTCCGGATTATCAGGAATAAGCTGGGTTCCTCTGTAACTGATTTTTACACTGGTCCGGTCCTCAGACAGGATGAGGTAAGGATGTGCTGTCTCTGGGTCCAGCGTCAGTGAGGCTGCAACTGGGGAAATAAAAAGGACAAACAATAGATCTATTAAACAGAGGAAGCTGTGTGAAAAGGCTACCAGCTGATGTCTGTGTATAAGGAATTGGCTCAATGCATAATTTCTGCAAAAACAAATATCTCAGCCTGGGTATGGTGTACAGTTAGATATATTCCCAGACTCCAGTGTGTACAGTGAACAGATATTACAGACTGGGTATGGTATACGGTTAGATATATTCCCAGACTCCAGTGTGTACAATGAACAGATATTACAGACTGGGTACGGTGTACGGTTAGATATATTCCCAGACTCCAGTGTGTACAGTGAACAGATATTACAGACTGGGTACGGTGTACGGTTAGATATATTCCCAGACTCCAGTGTGTTCAGTGAACAGTCTACATCAACAGGGACAAAGTAGAAAGGGTCGAGAGCTTCAGGCTTTTAGGTATCCAGATCACCAACAATCTGTCCTGATCCCCCCATGCGGACACTCTAGTTAGGAAAGGCCGCCAACACCTCGACTTTCTCAGAAGACGAAGGAAATTTGGCATGTCAGCCACAACTCTCACCAACTTACACAGCTGCACCATAGAAAGCATTCTTTCTGGTTGTATCACAGCTTGGTATGGCTCAAGATACGACAAAAGGTCGTGAATGTAGCCCAATCCATCATGCAAACCAGTCAATGATGTAGAATCAGTGATTTCAGTCAAATGTGAAGGGATCTAGTGGATTCCAGTGATGTGATCCCATGTCAGTCACCCTACCTCATGAATACACGCAAACTAGCCTCCCATCCATTGACTCTGTCTACACTTCCCGCTGCTTCAGCGAAGCAGCCAGCATAATCAACAACCCCATGCACCCTGGACATTCTCTCTTCCACCTTCTTCCGTCGGGAAAAAGATACAAATGTCTGAGGTCATGTACCAACCGATTCAAGAACAGCTTCTTCCCTATTGCCACCAGACATTTGAATGGTCCTATCTCACCTTAAGTTGATCTTTCTCTGCAACCTAGCTATAACTGTAACACTACATTTTAAACTCCCTCATTTCCTTCTCTGTGAACGATATGCTCTGTCTGCATAGCGCGCAAGAAACAATACTTTTCACTGCATGCTCATACATGTGCCAATAATAAATCAAATCAATTATTACAGACTGGGTATGGAGTGTGGTTAGATACATTCCCAGACTCCAGTGTATGCAGTGAACAGATATTACAGACTGGGTATGGTGTACGGATAGATATATTCCCAGACTCCAGTGTGTACAGTGAACAGATATTACAGACTGGGTACGCTGTACGGATAGATATATTCCCAGACTCCAGTGTGTACAGTGAACAGATATTACAGACTGGGTACGGTGTACAGTTAGATATATTCCCAGACTCCAGTGTGTACAGTGAACAGATATTACAGATTGGGTACGCAGTACGGATAGATATATTCCCAGACTCCAGTGTGTATAGTGAGGTGATAATCAATGATCGCAGTCTGATTGCTGACCAGCGATTCCTGAGGGATAGGCTGAGAGTTTGATTGTGAATGTAAAAGTTGTTCAGATCCCCTCATTCTTCAGTCCCTCAGTGAGATGTGTGATATTAATAACAGTCCTTTGAGTGATGTATCTGATGTTGCTGCCCCAGTGATTTATTCATAATAACAGGCAGCACCTTCTGGAGAGAGGATAAAGAGAGCAGGAAACTGTCCAGAGAGTGGACACAAAGCTGGGGAGTTTCCTACCTGGAGAGATGATCTGTTTCATTTCCTTCCACACTGTGTAGAGCAATGGGCCTCGAAATCCCAAGTATCTCCTTCTTCGTGCCTCCATTATCATCTTCTTCTTCCTCTGAATCTCAAGTGTTGTTATCTTCCTCATAAACATCTCTGCCATGTCCCCCTTCCTCTTCGTTAACCCGTAGCTGTGTGAATGGGATTGATATAATCACTCTCTGCTGGATACAGACTGTGATCACAGTGTAAAACCCTGTGTGAGTTTGGATTCGATACTCACCTTTCTCTCAATCTTTTCAGTTCCTGTGGGACAGAGAATCAGAAATATTTTAATAAACATACACGCTGCTGTTTAGATTGAGTTACTTTATACTTTTTCCTAATAAGGAGTCAGAGAGAGTAATTGGGATCTCAGAGTTTTTCTGGACACATTTCCATTCGTGTTTCTCTGCTGTGATTCTTTTCACACACAGTTCAACATCATTTCAGAGACAGAAAACAACATTGCCTGTGCTGTCAGCACTGATGGAAACCTCGGCCCTCTGGAGATAACAAACGTCCACACTATCTGACTGCATTTGTTAAATACATTCAACATCCTGCTTAAAAATATATTGAAATCCTGAATACTGGTCATTTGTAGCTTGTTAGGTGACGGCACATCTGACGAACCTATCATTCCAAATTTAAAATTTTGAACTTGGAAAACGTACATCCAATGAGAGAATAAACAAAACAGGCTTTCCTCATGCAAATAGCACTTCTTAAAACAGGGTGACCTCAGCTGTACACAGTATTAAATGTACAATCCACGGTTCAAGATAGATTTGAAACAACTTCTCTGCTTATAGATTCTTTCTTCCAGTCAAGGTGGATGCAAGTGCAAAATGCAATCAGAACATTCTCTGGTGCATCTGTGCAACTGTATGTGTGTGTGTGGACATGTGTGCATGGATATGTGTGTGTGGATATGTGTGTGCACATATAGAACATAGAACAGTACAGCACAGAACAGGCCCTTCGACCCACGATGTTGTGCCGAGCTTTATCTGAAACCAAGATCAAGCTATCCCACTCCCTATCATCCTGGTGTGCTCCATGTGCCTATCCAATAACCGCTTAAATGTTCCTAAAGTGTCTGACTCCACTATCACTGCAGGCAGTCCATTCCACACCCCAACCACTCTCTGCGTAAAGAACCTACCTCTGATATCCTTCCTATATCTCCCACCATGAACCCTATAGTTATGCCCCCTTGTAATAGCTCCATCCACCCGAGGAAATAGTATTTGAACGTTCACTCTATCTATCTCCTTCATCATTTTATAAACCTCTATTAAGTCTCCCCTCAGCCTCCTCCGCTCCAGAGAGAACAGCCCTAGCTCCCGCAACCTTTCCTCATAAGACCTACCCTCCAAACCAGGCAGCATCCTGGTAAATCTCCTCTGCACTCTTTCCAGCGCTTCCACATCCTTCTTATAGTGAGGTGACCAGAACTGCACACAATATTCCAAATGTGGTCTCACCAAGGTCCTGTACAGTTGCAGCATAACCCCATGGCTCTTAAACTCCAACCCCCTGTTAATAAAAGCTAACACACTACAGGCCTTCTTCACAGCTCTATCCACTTGAGTGGCAACCTTTAGAGATCTGTGGATATGGACCCCACGATCTCTCTGTTCCTCCACAGTCTTCAGAACCCTACCTTTGACCCTGTAATACACATTTAAATTAGTGCTACCAAAATGAATCACCTCACATTTATCAGGGTTAAACTCCATTTGCCATTTTTCAGCCCAGCTTTGCATCCTATCTATGTCTCTTTGCAGCCTACAACAGCCCTCCACCTCATCCACTACTCCACCAATCTTGGTGTCATCAGCAAATTTACTGATCCACCCTTCAGCCCCCTCCTCTCAGTCATTAATAAAAATCACAAAGAGCAGAGGACCAAGCACTGATCCCTGTGGCACTCCGCTAGCAACCTGCCTCCAGACCGAAAATGTTCCATCCACCACCACCCTCTGTCTTCGATCGGATACAGTAAGAAGTCTCACAACACCAGGTTAAAGTCCAACAGGTTTATTTGGTGGCAAATACCATAAGCTTTTGGAGCGCTGCTCCTTCATCAGATGGAGTGGAAATGTGCTCTCAAACAGTGCAAACAGACACAAAATCAAGTTGCAGAATACTGATTAGAATGCGAATCCCTATAGCCAGCCAGGTCTTAAAGGTACACACCTCCAGATCATTTCGATCAGATAGCCAGTTACCTATCCAATCGGCCAACTTTCCCTCTATCCCACACCTCCTTACTTTCGTCATCATTTACACAGAGGGTGGTGGGGGCCTGGAATGCGCTGCCAGGCAAGGTGGTGGAGGCGGACACACTGGGAACGTTTAAGACTTATCAAGATAGCCATATGAACGGAGGGGGAATGGAGGGATACAAAAGAATGATCTAGTTTGGACCAGGGAGCGGCACAGTCTTGGAGGGCCGAAGGGCCTGTTCCTGTGCTGTATTGTTCTTTGTTCTTTATATAAGCCGACCATGGGGGACCTTATCAAACGCCTTACTAAAATCCATGTATATGACATCAACTGCCCTACCTTCATCAACACACTTAGTTACCTCCTCAAAAAATTCTATCAAATTTGTGAGGCACGACTTGCCCTTCACGAATCCGTGATGACTATCCCGGATTAATCCGCATCTTTCTAAATGGTCGGAAATCCCATCCCTAAGGACCTTTTCCATCAATTTACCAACCACCGTAGTAAGACTAACCGGTCTATAATTACCAGGGTAATTTCTATTCCCTTTCTTAAACAGAGGAACAACATTCGCCACTCTCCAGTCCTCTGGCACCATCCCCGTGGACAGTGAGGACCCAAAGATCAAAGCCAAAGGCTCTGCAATCTCATCCCTTGCCTCCCAAAGAATCCCAGGATATATTTCATCAGGCCCAGGGGACTTATCGACCTTCAGTTTATTCAAAACTGCCAGGACATCCTCCTTCCGAACATCTATTTCCTCCAGCCTATTAGCCTGTAACACCTTCTCTTCCTCAAAAACATGCCCCCTCTCCTTGGTGAACAGTGAAGAAAAGTATTCATTCATCACCTCGCCTAT
Source organism: Mustelus asterias (assembly GCF_964213995.1). Taxonomy (NCBI): domain Eukaryota; kingdom Metazoa; phylum Chordata; class Chondrichthyes; order Carcharhiniformes; family Triakidae; genus Mustelus; species Mustelus asterias. The sequence goes on from NC_135808.1 coordinate 31,481,210, forward strand.
CTCTACTGACTCCATACACAAGTTCCCACTACTGTCCTTGACCGGCCCTAACCTCACCCTGGTCATTCTTTTATTCCTCACATAAGAGTTTTTACCCCTTGGGGTTTTCCTTGATCCGACCCACCAAGGACTTCTCATGTCCCCTCCTAGCTCTCCTAAGCCCCTTTTTCAGCTCATTCCTTGCTAACTTGTAACCCTCAATCGAGCCATCTGAACCTTGTTTCCTCATCCCTACATAAGCTTCCCTCTTCTTTTTCATAAGACATTCCACCTCTTTCGTGAACCATGGTTCCCTTACTCGGCCATTTACTCCCTGCCTGACAGGGACATACCTATCAAGGACACCCAGCATTTGTTCCTTGAAAAAGTTCCACTTTTCATTAGTGCCTTTCCCTGACAGTTTCTGTTCCCATCTTATGCCCCCTAATTCTTGCCTAATCGCATCATAATTACCTCTCCCCCAATTGTAAACCTTGCCCTGCCATACGGCCCTATCCCTCTCCAATGCAATAACAAAAGACACCGAATTGTGGTCACTATCTCCAAAGTGCTCTCCCACAACCAAATCTAACACTTGGCCCGGTTCATTTCCCAGTACCAAATCCAATGTGGCCTCACCTCTTGTCGGCCTATCCACATATTGTGTCAGGAAACCCTCCTGCACACACTGCACAAAAACTGCCCCATCCGAACTATTTGACCTACAAAGGTTCCAATCAATATTTGGAAAGTTAAAGTCCCCCATGACAACTACCCTGTGACCCCCACACATATCCATAATCTGCTTAGCAATTTCTTCCTCCACATCTCTATTACTATTTGGGGGCCTATAGTAAACTCCTACCAACGTGACCGCTCCTTTCCTATTTCTAACCTCAGCCCATATTACCTCAGTGTGCAGATCCCCCTCGAAGTGCCTTTCCGCAGCCGTTAAACTATCCTTGATTAACAACGCTACTCCTCCACCTCTTTTACCAGCTTCCCTACACTTACTGAAACATCTATACCCCGGAACGTCCAACAACCATTCCTGTCCTTGTTCTACCCACGTCTCCGTAATGGCCACAACATCGTAGTCTCAAGTACCAATCCGCACCCCAAGTTAATCTACCTTGTTCCGGATGCTCCTTGCATTGAAGTAGACACACTTCAACCTACCTTCCTGTCTACCGGCACCCACCCTTGACCTTGACACCTTCCCCAATACCTCACCACCCTCAACACTGACTTCTGGACTACAACTCCTTTTCCCACTCCCCTGACAAATTAGTTTAAACCCCCTGAAGAGCCATATCAAATTTCCCTCCCAGGATATTGGTGCCCCTCTGGTTCAGCTCCCGAAATTCCTGTTTTAAATCCCCATCCCTTCTCTTACCTATGTCGTTGGTACCAATGTGTACCACGACTTGTGACTGATTCCCCTCCCCCTTAAGAATCTGGAAAACACGGTCCGAGACGTCACGGACCCTGGCATCCGGTAGGCAACATGCCATCCTCGAGTCTCTTTTGCTGCCACAGAACCTCCAATCTACCCCTCTAACTAACGAGTCCCCAATAACTATTGCCCTCCCGCTCTCCCCCTTACCCTCCCGAGCCACAGAGACGGACACAGTGCTGGAGATCCTCTCACTGCGGCTCACCGCTGGTCTGTCGTCCCCTTCAACCGTATCCAAAGCGGAATACTTGTTGCTAAGGGGAACGACCACAGGGGATCCCTGCACTGACTGCTTCCTCCCAGCCCCTCTCACCGTCACCCATTTATTTTCATTCCTCGGAGTAACTGTATCCCTAAAGCTTCTGCCTATGACCATCTCCGCGTCCCTAATAATCCTAAGTTCGTCCAACTCTAGCTCCATGAGCATGAGCATGAATGTGTGTGTGCACATGTGTATGTCTGTGCATATGTGTGTGTGTACACGTGTGGGTGTGCGTGCATATATGTGTCTATGTGTGTGTGTGTGCGTGTGTGTGTGTGTGTGCGTGTGTGTGTGTGCGTGTGTGCGTGTGTGTGTGTGTGTGCATGCGTGTGTGTGTGTGTGCGTGCGTGTGTGTGCGCGTGAGAGTTACAGTCCATGGATGGGAAGGAAATTTTGAGGAGAATGGAAAAAAAGATTCAGCATTTTTGATCTGTCAATGTCTCCCACCTGCACGTCACTATCTATCCTCTCGTTTGTCTCCAATGGATCCAGCTTGCTCCTGGCCGTAATCCCCAATCCTCCCACCATCCTGGCTCCCCCCACCCCCACCCCCACCCCCTGCCTGCCCCTGCCCTCACCTCACCCATCCACCCACCTGTCTAGTTTAAATGATTTCTCATCTAATGTTCCTCACAAACCCTCCTTGGTTTCAGTGCTCCCATCTCTTCATTCCAAATTCCTTTCTGAACATTTTATTCTGGCTCCAGTCACAATCAGTGTGAGGGGTTGTTAGTGTGGGACAGTCTCCTCAACACTCCCAAACTCAATCCTGACTCATACCTGTGTGTCCTCAGTTATACTGCACACTGTGCATTGTTGTCATGGGGTTTGTCCCTATCATAAAATGCAGTTTCTAATCACACCAACAGTTTGGGGATTGGATTATAAAGGGTCACCTTGAGAAAGGAGACACTGTCTTGCTGCTCGATGTCGACACAAAGGTTCAATATCTTCTCCTCAAGTGAAGTCAGTTCCTCTTCAATTCTTCTCAGATTCTCCTCCATTGGTTGCAGATCTTCCTCCTTTTGTTTCCTCAGCTCTTCGATTAAATGTTTCTCTTTGTCTTCAAGATATCGATGGATTTTGGCAAATTGTGTGGAGATGTCTTGCTCCAGGGATCCAGTGAGTTGCTATGACAGTGAGAGAGATTGTTTAAACAGCGGGTTGTTAAAGGGTTGCAGTGTTGAAAGGGAGCTGGAGTCATACTCACCTCCAGTTCTGAAATCTCCCTCTGCTGCCGCTGTTTGAATTCACTTTGATTTTGCTTTTCCTTCTCCATGGAATCCAAGGATAATTTCAGCTGGTCCTAAAAATGGAATCAGATCTCAGCGTGATCCATTGTAATGTCTGCTGTTATATCACAAACTGTGAGGAGAGGTGTTCAGGGAGAGGTGTTAACATGTGGCACGAGCACTTTATAACTGGCAGAGTGAAAGGTATTGAATCAGACCAGGTACAGCTTCAAACCAACAACAGCTTCATGGTGTATAGAATATATGAATGGATTTGATAGTTTAGACATTGTTAATTGTACAGTAATTGTGTTTGATTGTGGTGCTGGTCCTGGTATTAATTGGGGATTCGCTGGACCTCCTACACACAGGCACAGACTAAAACTGACAGTTGGCTGGGAGGTGTAGGCTTGTGGATCTGAGTTTAATCAGTGGTCGGGGGAGGTGGAGCGTATTGTTCAGCAGGATAATGAGATTAGTTGGGTTGGACCTGATTTAAAGATATTACATTGCTGGGGATCGGACTTCTGCCCCTCAGTGGAGGTCCTGCCTGAGCGTGCAGCCAGCCAATCAGATTGGAACCAGATGCGAGTGGCCGCAAGGCGAGCCATGGAGATCAAAGGTGGACAGTGGATTGAAGGAAGCCCAGCGTTTTTGTGTGGCGAGGAATTGGGCCCCATGGGGTGAGGAGGGGAGTGGGGACAGGGGTTTTGGAGACCAGGCCGGAAGGTGGAAGTCCAGCTCAGCTTGTTAAGGCCATGCACTGCCCAGGATCTCCGTGGGACAAGTGACTTTTCATCCAGCTGCGCAATGCACCCAAAGTTCAGCCTGACAGGTTTACAGGTCTCGGAACGGACAAAGATGGGGTAAGATCTTCAGAGGTCTCCATAATGCGCCAAGGGCACCCCCTCCCTCCATTCTTTCTGCCCTTCCTCCACCTTTGGCGAACAGCGGACTGGCCTCACTCGTCCGTTCCACTGCCCACTGGAGGTAGAAAGAGGCTCAGAATCGCCACTGAATTGGGCAGTTAAGCCCCTCAGTAAGCTAAGGGATGGCTGATTACCCACCCATATTGTAGATTCTGCTCGGGGTGGGCAGGAAGGCAGTGGGCGAACTATTTTACATCCCCCCACCAACAATCTGCCTCACAGACTACACTGTAATAAAGGAAACTTACTTCGAGCTACATTCCACTATAGTAATAGTAGAAACACAGTCACTAAGAAAGGAAATTTGTACAAAGCTACATTACATTACAGTAAGTGAAAACACGGTCAGTAATAAAGAAAACCTACTTAATGCTACATTATACAAGAGCAATAGTTTAAACAGTCTGTAATGACAGACTCAATGGGCCAAATGGCCTACTTCTGCTCCAATCTTATGTTCTTATGGTAATGAAGGAATCTTCCTTAAAAGCAACATTACAGTACAGAAATAGTGGAAGCACAGTCTGTCATGAAGGAAAAGTATTTTTTATTCAGTTATTGGATGTGGGCATCACTGGCCAGACCCAATTAATACCAGGACCAGCATGTCAAACGTTTGTTGTGATGTGGAGATGCCGGCGTTGGACTGGGGTAAACACAGTAAGAAGTTTAACAACACCAGGTTAAAGTCCAACAGGTTTATTTGGTAGCAAAAGCCACACAAGCTTTCGAAGCTCTAAGCCCCTTCTTCAGGTGAGTGGGAATTCTGTTCACAAACAGAGTTTATAAAGACACAGACTCAATTTACATGAATAATGGTTGGAATGCGAATACTTACAACTAATCAAGTCTTTAAGAAACAAAACAATGGGAGTGGAGAGAGCATCAAGACAGGCTAAAAAGATGTGTATTGTCTCCAGACAAGACAGCCAGTGAAACTCTGCAGGTCCACGCAACTGTGGGCGTTACAAATAGTGTGACATGAACCCAATATCCCGGTTGAGGCCGTCCGCGTGTGTGCGGAACTTGGCTATCAGTTTCTGCTCAGCGACTCTGCGCTGTCGTGTGTCGCGAAGGCCGCCTTGGAGAACGCTTACCCGAATATCAGAGGCCGAATGCCCGTGACCGCTGAAGTGCTCCCCAACAGGAAGAGAACAGTCTTGCCTGGTGATTGTCGAGCGGTGTTCATTCATCCGTTGTCGCAGCGTCTGCATAGTTTCCCCAATGTACCATGCCTCGGGACATCCTTTCTTGCAGCGTATCAGGTAGACAACGTTGGCCGAGTTGCAAGAGTATGTACCGTGTACCTGGTGGATGGTGTTCTCACGTGAGATGATGGCATCTGTGTCGATGATCCGGCACGTCTTGCAGAGGCTGCTGTGGCAGGGTTGTGTGGTGTCTTGGTCACTGTTCTCCTGAAGGCTGGGTAGTTTGCTGCGGACAATGGTCTGTTTGAGGTTGTGCGGTTGTTTGAAGGCAAGAAGTGGGGGTGTGGGGATGGCCTTGGCGAGATGTTCGTCTTCATCAATGACATGTTGAAGGCTCCGGAGGGGATGCCATAGCTTCTCCGCTCCGGGGAAGTACTGGACAACGAAGGGTACTCTGTCCACTGTGTCCCGTGTTTGTCTTCTGAGGAGGTCGGTGCGGTTTTTCACTGTGGCGCGTTGGAACTGTTGATCAATGAGTCTAGCGCCATATCCTGTTTTTATGAGGGCACCTTTCAGCGTCTGGAGGTGTCTGTTGCGATCCTCCTCATCCGAGCAGATCCTGTGTATACGGAGGGCTTGTCCGTAGGGAAGGCCGCTGCCCTCGACTTGACATGTATGCCCAAGCCGTCAGGAGGTGCGTCAACACCAAATTCATCAGCCGCACTCACAAGACAGCCCCAAACATCACCCAAGCACAACGTAACGCCATCCACGCTCTCAAGACCAACCGCAACATTGTCATCAAACCAGCAGACAAAGGAGGGGCCATCGTCATACTGAACAGAACAGATTACTGCAAAGAAGTGTACCGACAACTCAACAACGAGGAACACTACAGACAGTTACCTGCAGATCCGACCAAAGAACACACCCGTCAACTCAACACTCTGATCAAGACCTTTGATCCGGACCTTCAGAACACCCTCCGTGCTCTCATCCCACGTACTTCCCGCGTTGGAGATCTCTACTGCCTCCCGAAGATACACAAGGCAAACACACCCGGCCGTCCCATCGTATCGGGCAATGGGACCCTGTGCGAGAACCTCTCCGGCTATGTCGAGGGCATCCTGAAACCCATTGTACAAAGAACCCCCAGCTTTTGTCGCGACACGACGGACTTCCTACAGAAACTCGGCACACATGGAGCAGTTGAACCAGGAGCGCTCCTCGTCACAATGGATGTCTCGGCACTCTACACCAGCATCCCCCATGACGATGGCATTGCTGCAACGGCCTCAATGCTCAGCGCCAACAACTGCCAGTTTCCAGATGCAACTTTACATCTCATCCGCTTCATCCTGGACCACAATATCTTCACCTTCAACAACCAGTTCTTCATCCAGACACACGGAACAGCCATGGGGACCAAATTTGCACCTCAATATGCCAACATCTTCATGCACAGGTTCGAACAAGATTTCTTCACCGCACAGGACCTTCAACCGATGCTATACACTAGATACATCGATGACATTTTCTTCCTTTGGACTCATGGTGAACAATCACTGAAACAACTCTATGATGACATCAACAAGTTCCATCCTACCATCAGGCTCACCATAGACTACTCTCCGGAATCGGTTGCATTCTTGGACACGCGCATCTCCATTAAGGACGGTCACCTCAGCACCTCACTGTACCGCAAGCCCACAGATAACCTCACGATGCTCCACTTCTCCAGCTTCCACCCTAAACACGTTAAAGAAGCCATCCCCTACGGACAAGCCCTCCGTATACACAGGATCTGCTCGGATGAGGAGGATCGCAACAGACACCTCCAGACGCTGAAAGGTGCCCTCATAAGAACAGGATATGGCGCTAGACTCATTGATCAACAGTTCCAACGCGCCACAGCGAAAAACCGCACCGACCTCCTCAGAAGACAAACACGGGACACAGTGGACAGAGTACCCTTCGTTGTCCAGTACTTCCCCGGAGCGGAGAAGCTACGGCATCCCCTCCGGAGCCTTCAACATGTCATTGATGAAGACGAACATCTCGCCAAGGCCATCCCCACACCCCCACTTCTTGCCTTCAAACAACCGCACAACCTCAAACAGACCATTGTCCGCAGCAAACTACCCAGCCTTCAGGAGAACAGTGACCAAGACACCACACAACCCTGCCACAGCAGCCTCTGCAAGACGTGCCGGATCATCGACACAGATGCCATCATCTCACGTGAGAACACCATCCACCAGGTACACGGTACATACTCTTGCAACTCGGCCAACGTTGTCTACCTGATACGCTGCAAGAAAGGATGTCCCAAGGCATGGTACATTGGGGAAACTATGCAGACGCTGCGACAACGGATGAATGAACACCGCTCGACAATCACCAGGCAAGACTGTTCTCTTCCTGTTGGGGAGCACTTCAGCGGTCACGGGCATTCGGCCTCTGATATTCGGGTAAGCGTTCTCCAAGGCGGCCTTCGCGACACACGACAGCGCAGAGTCGCTGAGCAGAAACTGATAGCCAAGTTCCGCACACACGCGGACGGCCTCAACCGGGATATTGGGTTCATGTCACACTATTTGTAACGCCCACAGTTGCGTGGACCTGCAGAGTTTCACTGGCTGTCTTGTCTGGAGACAATACACATCTTTTTAGCCTGTCTTGATGCTCTCTCCACTCCCATTGTTTTGTTTCTTAAAGACTTGATTAGCTGTAAGTATTCGCATTCCAACCATTATTCATGTAAATTGAGTCTGTGTCTTTATAAACTCTGTTTGTGAACAGAATTCCCACTCACCTGAAGAAGGGGCTTGCAGCTCCGAAAGCTTGTGTGGCTTTTGCAACCAAATAAACCTGTTGGACTTTAACCTGGTGTTGTTAAAACATTTGTTGCCCATCCCTAGTTGTTCTTGAGAAGGTGGTGGTGAGCTGCCTTCTTGAACCGCTGCAGTGTCTGAGGTGTAGGTACATCCAGAGTGCTGTTAGGGAAGGTGTTTCAGGATTTTTACCTGCGACAGTAAAGGAACAGGGATATATTTCCAAGTCAGGATGGTGAGTGACTCGGTGGGGAATCTCTAGTTGGCGTTTTCCCGGGCCTCTGCTGCTCTTGTCCTTCTCGATGGTCGTGGTCGTGGGTTTGGAAGGTGATGCGTGAGGAGCCTTGCTGAATTACTGGAGTGCATCTCGTGGATGCTACACACTGCTGCCACTGTTCGCCGGTAGTGGAGGAACAGAATTTTTTTAAAAATCCGATTCAATCAAGTCAAGTCCAATTCAGAGTCTCAAAAAGTGAGACATTCCCGATCCAAGCTGACAAGACAGGGCTCTCACCTCCTGTCTTGGGCTTGATCTACATGATCCAAGCTGATTGGAGTAGGCATTGCACCTCCTCTAAGGCTTGATCTCATTTGCATCGTGGCCAAAAGGCCGAGATGCCGCTTTTAAAAATTGCTTCAAATGAAGCTAAAATGTAACCGAATGACTGAACTGATCAGAACAGATACTACACTTGATCTTAGCCAAAAGGCCGAGGAACAGAATGCTTTTAGAAAGGGTAGCAATCAAAGGTAGCTTTGTCTGGCATCTTGAGTACTTACATAAAGCTACATTATAGTGCAGTAATAGTGGAAATACGATATTGTAATAAAGGAAACTTACTTAAAGCTACACTACACTGCAGTAATAGTCACAGTCTATAATGAAGGAAGCTTACACAAAGCTACATTACACTAAAATAATAGTGGAAACATTCTGCAATAAAAGAAACTTACGTAAAGTTACATTACACTGACTACAGTAATACTGCAAACACATTCTGGAATGAAGGAAACTTTCTTAACGCTGGAGTTACCGACTCTCTCACTGTGTCTTGTTGTTTCCCTGAATTGAAGCTTAATCTCCAGGATTTTGCTGCCATCGACCCAGAAGAAATCTCACCGGGACATGAGAAACTGAGTTTATAATTTTCTTGGAAAACAGCGATGTTGGGAAATGACTGACAGTAAAATAAAATGAGCCAATCACTTGTTGAAGGCTCTCTGTTCATTTCCCAATTGGTTGGGAAGACAATGCTGATGAGGATTGACATGTGCATTGACCAATGGCTGGAGTCTGGGGGCGGGGTTTAGAGACAGGCAATCATGTGCTGAATTCTCCAGGAACAGAATCAGTTTCAGTGCGTTCCCCAACTCCAGAAATAATATCAACACAACACAGCCCGAATGAAGAAAGCTGAAACCTGGGACTGCATTCATATAATGTCAGTGAAAACAGAGGCTGTAAGACCTTTCACACACTATTAACATTAACACTCACATTTCCCACTGCCAGGTGTCAGTATTGAGCTGAAAGCGAGCAATCGGGCAGAGCAACATTTGTCTACTAACTTATTACAGTCCCAATTACAGCCCAATAAACACCATGAACATGGAGACGGGTAACTCACTGTGTCCCCTTACCTTGTACTTGTCAAAAGCCATTGGTAGAGTTAGTAGTGTGTGGACTGAATGTGGGGGAGAGTCTAGACAACTGGCACAGATCAGAATCTGATCATCCTCACAGAACAGCTTCAGCTTCTCCCCATGTTCCTCACAGAGAGACTGCTCCCTCTCTGTGTCTCCATCCAGCTTCTCCCCGTGTTTCTCACAGAGAGACTGCTCCCTCTCTGTGTCTCCATCCAGCTTCTCACCATGTTCCTCCTCCAGTTTCAGCTCCAGTTGCCTGGTTTTCTCACAGAGATTGGCCAGTACCCTGTTACTGGTGAAACTTCTCCGGGGGAGAAGCTGCTGACATTCCGGGCAGGACACAGCCTGACGCTGCTTTCCCCAACACTTCTGGATACAGGATTTACAGAAGTTGTGCTCACAGTCCAGCCGCACCGGCTCCACAAACAGAGCCAGGCAGATGGAGCAGGTTAAATCCTCACTCAGGGATAAGATGTGTTCACTGACGGCCATCTCCGTTGCTGCTCCTGCTTCTGTTATTCGCTGAACTTTCAGTTTCATTTCAGTTTCATTTCACTCCGGTTATCAGTAAATTTCACATCGTTCTTAAAGAGGCAGTGTCACCCAGACAGGTTTACTGGCAAAATAAAAAATTTCTTATCACAGATTAAAGTTCCATCAGCTTCCCCGTGGATCTCAGCAAAGAAACGTTTTTAAACTAATCCCATTACCCCACTCTAAATCCCCCAAACTCAATATACATCCCAAATCATTCCTCTCTGTCCTGTTCCCTCCCAGAGCCATGCACCAATCCCAACTAAACCCATTGATCCACACTCTCCGAAGATCCCTGTGGTAACGCAGATTGCCTTGTTCTCTCCCATAGTCCTGGATGTGGAGATGCCGGCGTTGGACTGGGATAGGCACAGTGAGAAGTCTCACAATACCAGGTACATACTCTTATACGGTTCAGAGATACTCAGAGAATGGGCAGGCTGGCATCAGCAGGGAGAGTGAAGTGGGTGTTGCCACAGCAACCCAGGCTCCTTGGCAGGCCAGTTGTTGGTTGGATGGCTGTTGTGGATCAGGCTGGTGCCAACCGCACAGTTTTTATACTCAGTCTGTGGGGGGGGGGGGGGGGGGGGGGGCGGGGGTTGGTTGCAGGAACTCTGGCTCCTTGTGCTTCCTGTGATGGAGATCATAACAATGGGGTCAGACTTACATCAGAGAGCTCAAGGAGAGAAAATAAATTGAATGAAAGATTGGAAATGTACACTGCTCTACACTCTCTCCTTTACCCTGTATCAATCTCAAACTAATTCCACTGATGTAATCTCTCCCCACAGCTCAGTATCAATCTCAAACTAATCCCACTGCCCCGATCTCTCCCCATAGCCCTGTATCAGTCTCAAACTAATCCCACTGCCCCGATCTCTCCCCATAGCCCTGTATCAGTCTCAAACTAATCCATCTGCCCCACTCTTTCCCCATTTCTGTATCAATTCCAAACAAATCCCACTCTCTCCACATAATGCGGCTGCCCTGTGCTTTCCCCATATCCCTGTATCTATCCCAAACTAATCCCACTGCCCCAAATCTCTGCTGAGTTTCAGAAAATAAATATTAAGAGTAACAAGGGAGAGAGTAGGGCCTCTTAAGGATCAACAAGGTCATCTATGTGCGGATCCACAAGAGATGGGTGAGATCCTAAATGAATATTTCTCATCAGTATTTACTGTTGAGAAAAGCATGGATGTTAGGGAACTTGGGGAAATAAATAGAGATTTCTTGAGGAGTGTACACATTACAGAGAAGGAGGTGTTGGAAGTCTTAAAGCGCATCAAGGTAGATAAATCTGTGGGACCTGATGAGGTATATCCCAGGACATTGTGGGAGGCTAGGGAGGAAATTGTGGGCCCCCGAGCCGAGATATTTGAATCATCGATAGTCACGGGTGAAGTGCCTGAAGATTGGAGAGTGGCAAATGTTGTGCCTTTGTTTAAAAAGGGCGGCAGGGAAAAGCCTGGGAACTACAGGCCAGTGAGCCTCACATCTGTGGTGGGCAAATGGTTGGAAGGTATTTTGAGAGACAGGATCTACAGGCATTTAGAGATGCAAGGGCTGATTAGGGACAGTCAGCATGGATTTGTGAGTGGAAAATCATGTCTCACAAATTTAATTAAGTTTTTTGAAGGGTTAACCAAGAAGGTAGATGAGGGCAGTGCAGTTGATGTTGTCTACATGGACTTTAGCAAGGCCTTTGACAAGGTACCACATGGGAGGTTGTTGCATAAAGTTAAATCTCACGGGATCCAGGGTGAGTTATTGAAATAGATACAAAATTGGCTTCTGTCGAGTGGTTGTAGAGAGTTGTTTTTCAAACTGGAGGCCTGTGACCAGCGGTGTGCCTCAGGGATCAGTGCTGGGCCCACTGTTATTTGTCATTTATATTAATGATTTGGATGAGAATATAGGAGGCATGGTTAGTAAGTTTGCAGATGACACCAAGATTGGTGGCATAGTGGACAGTGAAGAAAGTTATCTCCAATTGCAACCGGATCTTGATCAATTGGGCCAGTGGGCTGACGAATGGCAGATGGAGTTTAATTTAGATAAATGCAAGGTGATGTATTTTGGTAGATTGAACCAGGGCAGGACTTTCTCAGTTAATGGCAGGGCGTTGGGGAAAGTTACATAACAAAGAGATCTCGGGGTACAGGTTCATAGCTCCTTGAAAGTGGAGTCACAGGTGGACAGAATGGTGAAGAAGGCATTCGGCATGCTTGGTTTCATCGGTCAGAACATTGAATTCAGGAATTGGGACGTCTTGTTAAAGTTGTACAAGACATTGGTAAGGCCACACTTGGAATACTGTGTGCAATTCTGGTCACCCTATTATAGAAAGGATATTATTAAACTAGAAAGAGTGCAGAAAAGATTTACTCGGATGCTACCGGGACTTGATGGATTGAGTTATAAGGAGAGGCTGAATAGACTGGGACTTTTTTCTCTGGAGCATAGGAGGCTGAGGGGTGATCTTATAGATGTCTATAAAATAATGAGGGGCATAGACAAGGTAGATAGTCAATATATTTTCCCAAAGGTAGGGAGTCTAAAACTAGAGGGCATAGGTTTAAGGTGAGAGAGGAGAGATACAAAAGTGTCCAGAGGGGCAATTTTGTCACACACAGGGTGGTGAGTGTCTGGAACAAGCTGTCAGAGGTAGTAGTAGAGGCGGGTATAATTTCACCTTTTAAAAAGCATTTAGATATTTACATGGGTACGATGAGTAGAGAGGGATATGGGCCAAATGTGGGCAATTGGGGTTAGCTTAGAGGCTTTTAAAAAAAGGGCAGCATGGACAAGTTGGGTTGAAGGTCCTGTTTCCATGCTGTAAACCTCTATGATGCTATGACTCTAATTCTGCTCTGGGTGTATCTGTTGCATCCTTAAGTAATCCTATCCTATTTTTAAGTATTCATGTGTTTGTAGTGTATTTCACAATTGTTTGTCTGTTGCCTGATAATTATTTTTTAAATCCTCTTTACATTTCCAATGTTTCATTTAACTTCTTTTCTCTCCTTCTTGAGCTCTCTGACTGTAAGTCTGACCCCATTGTTACGATCTCCATCACAGGAAGGCACAAGGAACCAGCAGTTCTGACCGCCCCAGGAAAACTAAGGATAAAAACTGTGCAGTTGGCACCAACATGATCCAGACCAGCCATCCAACCAACCAACTGGCCTGCCAAGGAGCGTGGGTTGTTGTGGCAACAACACTTCACTCTCTCTGCTGATGCGAGCCAGGCCCTGCCCATTCTTTGGCTCCACCTACTCCCAGCCCTGCCATCCCATCAATCATGGTGCCCATGTGAAACTCCGCCATCTTGGTGAAGGAGTCACTGGAGGGGGTGAGGATGGGGGTCGTTGCTGCTGGAGATGTGTGAGGGACTCCATCAGTGATATAGCCAGTAATTTTGAGATGCAGTGCTGTCAGAAAATGTATTAGCCATTTCATTTCTAAAGCTACTCTGACCACTGTTTTCCTCTGATATGTTTTTATTACTTCACAGGATGTCGCATCACTGGCTAGGCCAGCATTTATTGTCCTTCCTTAATTACCCTTCAGAAGGTTGTCGGGAGTTGCCTTCTTGAACCGCTGTAATCCTTGAGTTGTAGGTACACCCACAGTGCTGTTAGGGAGGAAGTTCCAGGATTTTGACCCAGTGACGTTGAAGGAACGGGTGACATATTTCCAAGTCAGGATGGTGAGTGACTCAGAGCGGAACAATTTTAATCCCCAAAAGTCAGTAACATTCTGCTTTTTAGGCATTTTACTTTGAACCATGTGGTATTTTCCATCATTAGTCTTTCGCAAAGCTGGAATTTCATTACTCAACAGTTTATGTTTTAAATTCAAGTTTATTAAGACATGAGTTAGAGAAAAATTTACTTGTTTCTGACTGGGGGATGGTGCATGGGGGGAACACTGCTTTTCCTGGGCCTGGTTGTAATGGATACAATTTCAAAATGTGAAACTGATGCAAGATTTGGAAGTATTGTGCACGGTGAGGAGAATAGTGATGGACTTCAAGAGGATGTAGAGAGACTGGTGGAATGGGCAGACATGTGGCAGATGAAGTCTAATGTAGATCAGTGGGAAGTGATACATTTTGGTCAGAAGAATGAGGAGATGTGACGCAAAATAAAGGTTACAATGCTGAATGCAGGAGCAGAGAGAGCTGGGTATATTTCGCATCAATCATTGAAAGTGGCAGGACAAGTTCCAGTTAATAAATTACATTGAATCCTGAGTTTTATGAATAGGGCACAGAGTACAAAAGCAAGTCACTTATAAACATTTATAAAACACTGGCTCAGTCTGAACAGGAAGAATGTGAATGTTTTTGAAAGAATGCAGCAAATGTTTACGAGAATGTTTCTGAGGATGAGAGAGTTCAGTTATGAGGATAGATTGGTGAAGCTGGCACTGTTCTCCTTGGAGAAGAGATAGTTGAAAGGAGATTTGTTAGATGTATTCAAAATCATGGAGGATCTGGATAGAGTAAATAGGGAGAAACTGTTCCCATCGGCAGAATCGACATTAGAAAAAATCTCCTTACACTTGGACAGATTCACAGAATCCCTACAGTGCAGAAAGAGGCCATTTGGCCCTTCAAGCCTGCACTGACGCTCCAACAGAGCATCTTCCCCAGGCCCTATCCCTGTAACCCCTCATATTTACCCCACTAATCCCCCAAAACTACACGTCTTAGGACTTTAAGGGACAATTTGCCATGGCCAATCCACCTAAACTGCACATCTCTGGACTGTGGGAGGAAACCGTAGCACCTGGAGGACACCCACACGCACACGGGGAGAACATGCAAACTCCGCACAGAGAGTGACCCAAGCTGGGAATCGAACCCGGGTCCCTGGTGCTGTGATTAAGGAGTGCTAGCCACTGTGCCGTCAATGCACACAACATGGGGTCTGGATGTGGAATGCACTGATTGAGTGTTTGCTGGTGACAGATCCAATTGCTGTTTTCAAAAAGGAACTGGATAATGATCTGAGATCTGCTGGGAGGGATCAGCCGACACGGAGTAGAAAGTGCATCCACAACATTTTCTTCTGATTATTTTTATTTGGCCAATAAAATATCTTGCTTTGTAATTCCACACAGTTCAAGAGGTGAACAAGAAGTTCCCAAACCCACACCGTATCCACACCCCCTCGCGCACACACCCTGAAACTTGATCACAATGAATAAGTAATTCCATCCATTGAGTTGTGGAGAATCAGAATTGTGGGGGTCTGTTAGCTCAGTTGGCTGGATGGCTGGTTCTTGATACAGAGTGAGGCTAACAGTGTGTGTTCAATTCCTGTACCTCTCGACATGAGGTTATCCATGTGAAATATACCCAGCTCTCTCTGCTCCTGCATTCAGAATTGTAACCTTTATTTTGCGTCACATCTCCTCATTCTTCTGACCAAAATGTATCACTTTACACTGATCTACGTTAAACTTCATCTGCCACATGTCTGCCCATTCCACCAGCCTCTCGACATGAGGTTATCCATGAAGGTTCCACATTTTCAAACTTGCCTCTTGCCTGAGGTGTGATGACCCTCAGGTTAAATCACCACCAGTCAGCTCTCTCTCCAAGGGGAGAGCAGCACATGGTCCTCTGGGACTGTGACGACGTTCAATCAGACTTGTGGCACATAATGCACAAACCCAAAATAAATATCATTAAAACTTAGATTTATTTGAACTTATATTTTTGGGGTCCACATGTTTGCAATAAATTCCCAATTTTCCCCAGGTGGCACAGTGGTTAGCACTGCTGCTTCACAGCTCCACGGACCCGGGTTCAATTCCCGGCTTGGGATTCCCACACTTCAATTCCCACATTGTCTGTGTGGAGTCTGCACGTCCTCCCCGTGTCTGTGTGGGTTTCCTCCGGGTGCTCCAGTTTCCTCCCACAGTCCGAAAGATGTGCTGGTTAGATGAGTTGGCCATGCTAAATTCTCCCTCAGTGTACCCAAACAGGCGCAGGAGTGTGGCGACTAGGGAATTTTCACAATAACTTCATTATAGTGTTAACGTAACCTTATTTGTGACACTAATAAACTTGAAACTTTAAAATAATTCTAAATCTACACCAGAATGGTAACATGTGCACACACGATGGGCTGGGGTCACAATTCATGACCTTTTCATTTTAACTGTCCCACCCCCTCCATTCTGCCCCCGTCCTGCCCACCAATCCTCTCTCTCCCCAAATGGGGGTTGAATATCACTGTTTCCTTCACTGTTTCGGAATCTACGCTTCTAAATGTCGCATGTTTAATTGGAGCTGCTCTCGGAATCCTCTTTTTATAATGCAGACCTGAAATAAGGGAAGAGTTTCTCAGTGAAGGTGTCAGTGAAAGTGTGGAGAACGGACATATCATCAGCATCGTAAAAGCTCACCTGTCCCCCCTCATAGTCCAGGAAAACTCCGATGTTCCTGGGATTCACTCTGGGGGTCAGGGGGACTAACGGGCTTTCCAGAGCTCCGTATCCATCCCCGTTTCTCAGACGCAGCGCCCAGTAATCATGTTCGGGGCCCAGTGTGAGATCCGCCTTCCTATTGCCTGACTCTCTGGCCACACCCACCTCCCAGTCAGTCTTGTCCCCGACCTCCACCTCCCAGTAATGTCTCCCCGACGTGTGTCCCTGCGCCCCCAGGGAACAAAGAGTCTCACTGAACCTCTCCAGGTTATTAGAAACCAGCATGGTCGTACTGATTTTCACACTGCTCCGCTGCTCAGACAGGACGAGCTGACGACGCTCTGTGGTCGAGACCAAGGTGGGGGAGGCTGAGACTGGGGAAATAAAAAAAACATCCGGGTAAATATTTTACACAGTGGATGGATACAGATGAAAGTCTGATGTCTGTGTAACTGGACCCGCCCTCCCCACCATCACCCTCCGCCTCCCCTCCCACCATCACACCCCAAACCCCCAGTCCATAGCTGCTGCAGCATTGAATATTACTGACTGATGACAGTGAACTGTTAGATACATTGCCGTACAAAGCACACAAGGAGCAGCAGTGGGTCAGTCAGTCCATCAAGCCTGCTCCTCCAGTTAATAAGAGCATGATTGATCAAACCTGCAACCTGCCTTCTTCCACAGTTAAAGGTGTGGGTCGGTGGATTGTCCGTGGTAAATTTCCCCTTAGTGTCCCAAGGTGCGTAGGTTAGAAGGATTGGCCCTGGAAAATGTGTGGGGTTACGGGATGGGGCGGGGGAGATATTCAGAGTCAGTGCAGACTCGATGGGCCGAATAGCCTTTCTGCACTATAAGGGTTCTACAATAACCTCTCACCCTCTTGCTGACCAAGATTTTATACACCTGTGCTTTACAAATACTCAAAGTCGCGGCTTCTGCTATCTTTATCGGAACAGAGTTTCAAAGATTCACGACCTTCTGAGAGAAAACATTTCACCTCATCTCTCTGCTTACATATTTTCCCTACGAATCATACAAACAAAGAGCAACACACGAGGCCATTCAGCCCCTCCAGCCTGCTCCAGTGTGTACAGTAAATACAGCGTCTCCATCTCATCACTGTCCAGAGAGGCCCATTTTCAAGGTCTGAGTGTCTGGGTGTCAAATTAAGACATTCTGCCGCCCTCATTCTCACATCCCTCTGTGGATTGTCACCCTGTCGGCTTGGAGATGCTGTGTGCTGCGACTCTGCCTTCAGCAACGTCATCAGGAGTTCTTTGCCCCCACCACCCCCATGGGCACCCATGGCAGCAAGGTCAGTTGGGGGGGAGGGGGGGAGGTGCCACACAAAGTGCAGTCCAAAGAGCCCACGATGCCAGAACAAAGGAAGACTCTGCAGCTCTGGGACTGCCATGGCTGGGAGGGGGCTGAAGATGGTCCCAGTCATTGTGGTTTGACACATCACCAAATTCTGACCGCCAACCCGTGAAGATCTTGTGACGGTGACACAAGACCTCCCCGTGTGCATCAAAGGCAGAGTCGCTTTCTACCAGGGTCCATTTGTCAAGTCCTGTGGGGAAGGGGAATTGGCAAATTAATGGGGTCGGGGCAGTGAACCCAGGAGTCCCCCCGAGTCAAGAAGACAAGATACACGCGCATGAAGGTCACTGGACACCTGTATTGGGACTGAGCTGCCTTTGGACAGCAGCAGCGGTTACTGAGCACTCCAGAAGATAGCCTCTGCTTGCCTCAGATGGTGAGGGGGGGTCAGAAAGGGTGCCCTCAAAATGGCCTGTCCCACTTCCTCCTTGTTGGGGAAGTAAACCCTGCTGGACCCCATCTTCACTGTCACAGAAAGAAAACGTTAGCTGCTCCAACTCGGGACGTTGCAACACTGGAAGACAATCTCAAGCACGACTGACCAGAAAGAAGAGGTGCAATGAGCTGTCAAGTCTTGAAATTGACCTCGGTGCCCTCGGTGAGACCCACCTCCCTGGGGAGAGACACCTGAAGGAACAAACTGGGAATATACCTTCTGCTGGAGAGGGCAGGCTGACAGTGACTCGAATATCAATGGAGCTGGTTCTGCCACTGGGAATTGGATGTGGGATACTCAACCAAAATTCCTCAATTGTATCCATGAAATTCCATCCAGAGCTCAACCATAACCAATCTACCAGGGTCATCGGCACAAAGGCCCCAGTGCAGATGTTCAGAAAAAGTTCTATTCTGACCTGCCAGCCCAGAGAAAGAAAATAACCATTCTCCCGGGGCAACTTAATTGCCAGTGTTGGCCATGACTCCAATTTCTGGAGAGAATCCAGTGGGAAAAATAGCGAGAAGTCCACCCTTTCCTCCTGGCATCTCGGTGCCCTCCTGCCAACAAAGTTCACTCAGCATGGCATCCTTAGAAACAGGAAGAAGTCTCACAACACCAGGTTAAAGTCCAAAAGATTTATTTGGTATCACGAGTTTTCAGAGCAATGCCCCTTCATCAGGTGAGTCACTGAGGAAGGAGCAGTGCTCCGAAAGCTCGTGATACCAAATAAATCTGTTGAAATTTAACTTGGTGTTGTGAGACTTCTTACTGTGCCCATCTCAGTCCAGCGCCGGCATCTCCACATCATGGCTACCACCGACTCCTTATAAACAAACACCCACTTCCGTCAATAAGACAAATACAGACCACATGAAAGTATCAAAGATCAAAGCACTATCTCTTCCTGGATTACGTCGTTGTTCCAGTCAAAGACCGAAGTGATGTCTGTGTCACTCAATCCATGTGGGGGACTGATGCCTGCCAGACAGATCATCGACTGATGCTGAGTGTCCACCCAGCACCAAGACATCACAAGACCCTGAACTCCAAGAAGAAGATCATTGTCTCACCCCTAAAGCTGCCAGACCAAAGAGAGGAAATCCAAGCATAGCTCACAGCCAACCGGCTAGGTTTCCCCAAGTGCAACGGAATTTCAGAACTGTGGGATCAAATGAAGTCAGCTGCGTGGGATGCGTGTGTTCCGAACCATCGCCGAGCCTCATGGTCACCAGCATTGGTTCAATGAAAATGATGCTGAAATACGTGACCTCCTGGAAGGAAAAGGCTCAGTGCTCATTGCCTGACAGAACAATCCAAGAGGCAGCGTTTCCAACAGTTACAGACGGACAGCCAAGGACAAACACGGAAGAGAAAGGTGGAGTGGGAAGAGAAAGTCCAAGGGATCCAATGAAATGCTGACCTTCCTGACGTGCAAAGCTTTTTCGATACAACCGATGGACCCAGGTCAAATGGACAAAGTCCCCTTCACTGACAGGATGGAGTTCCTCTTCTGAAGGGTGACAAAGCCACCCATCGATGCTGGAAAAGACATCCCCCATTCCTGAATCCACAGCGACAGGTGTCAGCGGCTGCAGGCTGTCCCCCAGATCCTGTGGCCGAATCCATGGGTGAGTCACCATCGACGGGAAAGCTGCAACAAACTATCAAACTGATGGGAAACAACAAATCCCGCGGCCCAGAAGGTATTCCAGCTGAGAGTGTCAAAGCCAGCAGAGTTTGCCTCACATCAGAACTCCATGCCCCTCATCCAATTTGCAGGATATAGAAATTCCCTCGGTTCAAGAATGAGGTCTTCAAGAAAGGAGATAAGTTAGGCTGTGGAAACTATCGAGGTATTTGTCCATTGGAATGAAATGTGACTTTACCTGGGTTTGGGGCTCAGTTGAGATGTCTATTTCCCAGCAGGCCTGAGGAGTTCCGCGCATATGCAGAGCGGTCACATGACCAGCTGCACATGCTCTGTGCTCTTCCTTTGGGGTTTTCTTTTCTGTTGAGGAGTCATTGGAAACGTGCTTGACTGGTGAAAACCACAGTCACAGGACCCAGCATGGGCCTGGGAAAAGGGAATTTCTTCTGGCATTGTGGGCTCTTTGGACTGCACTTTGTGTGGCACCTACCGTCCCCGCTCCCCCCGCCCCACCCCCCCCAGTGACCTTGCTGCATGGGTGCCCATGGGGGGGGGGGGGGGGGGGGCAAAGAACTCCTACACCATGGATGTAACCAGGCAAAGAGAGGAAAGGAATGAACGAGAGGAGAAGAATAAACCTCCTAAAAGACTTGAAGGACAGCACTGGGATAAAGATACCACCCAGAGACAGAGACAGAGAGAGAGAGAGAGAGATCATTTGGAGGAAGAGAGAGAGACCACCAGGAGAGAGAGAGAGAGAGACCACCAGGAAAGAGAGAGAGACCACCAGGAGAGTAATAGACGGAGAGAGAGAGAGAGAGAAAGACAACCTGGAGAGATAGAGAGAGAGACTGACCACCAGGAGATACAGAGAGAGAGAGAGAGAGAGAGAGAGACCACCAGGAGAGTAAGAGAGAGCGAGAGAGATAGAGAGAGACCATCTGGAGAGAGATAGAAAGAGACCATCTGGAAAGAGAGAGATAGAGAGACCACCGAGAGAGAGAGAGGGAGAGAGAGACACAACCTGGAGAGATAGGGAGACAGACTGACCACCAGGAGACGCAGAGAGAGAGCGAGAGAGAGACCAACAGGAGAGTAATAGAGAGCGAGAGAGATAGAGAGAGACCACCTGGAGAGACCACTGGGAGAGAGAGAGAGAGACCACCTGGAGAGAAAGAGAGAGAAAGAGAGATAGAGAGAGACCACTGGAACAGAGAGAGAGAGAGAGACCATCTGGAGAGAGAAAGAGAGAGACCATCAGGAGAGTAATAGAGAGAGAGAGAGAGAGACAACCTGGAGAGATAGGGAGAGAGACTGACCACCAGGAGACACAGAGAGAGAGAGAGAGACCACCAGGAGACAGAGAGAAAGAAAGGGAAAGAGAGACAACCAGGAGACACAGAGAGAGAGAGAGAGAGAGAGATCACTAGGAGAGAGAGAAAATGAGAGAATTCACCAGGAGACACAGATAGAGAGAGACCATGAGAGAGCGAGAGAGAGAGAGACATTGGGAGACAGAGGCCTGGATGAGGACCAGAGGTTCCAGGCAGCTAATGTGCTTCTGTGTGCTGGATCCATGTAACTGGGGCTCACTGAGGCCCTGGGGAGTTGGACAAACCCGGACACAAGTTCTCCTGAATCACCTACTTCCTGTGGCTGAGGAAATGCTCCCGGAGACAGTGTGGTTCTCCTTCGAAAGGAACCTCTAGCATAGTCTGTGCTTCTCAGACAAATCCAAGGAAAAGGTTGAGAACAAGACCAGGAACTTTTGATTGGCCTAATCAAACTGACCAAATCATTTGACTCAGTAAATCACGAGGATCGATGGATTGTTCCCCAGACATTTGGATGTTCATCACAATCCTGCCGTTGATGATATTATTGTAACTGTCAGGAGTGGGAGATCTGAGACAAACACTTTCTAAACCTGCTCCAGTGTCAAACAGTGTAACAACCTCCCAGACTATTCACAATCTACCTGTCAGGAGTTATTCACCTCATCAAAGATCCTCTGCCCTCTGGTATGAATATTAAATAGCATCTTGATGGAAGACTTTTTAACCTCAGTTGCCTCTGTGCCAAAACTAAACTGACCACCATAGACGTACATGATCTACGGTTTACGGAAGACTGCAGTGTCGGTGCCCTCTCTGCACCAGACTTGCAAATTATCCCCCTTGAGCTCTTCAATTCTCCATGCAAAAAACTTGAGAGTTACCAAAAACTTAAATAGCAACCCAGACCTGCCAATCAAATATTTCACCTGCCATATATATTGAAGGAGAGACTCTGTGATACATTGGCAGCCATCTTTTTCAATATTGGTGAGGAGATCCAACACTGGCTCAGTTGCCCAGCTCAGCTTCCTACAAACTAGAGGAGGGAATGTGTAACAACAAAGACCTCGGTAAGAAGTCTCACAACACCAGGTTAAAGTCCAACAGGTTTCTTTGGAATCACGAGTTTTCGGAGCGCTGCTCCTTCGTCAGGTGAGCGGAGGTTAGTTCACAAACATGGCATCGATTTGTGCAAAGGCACAATTGCAAGATATTTACAGATTAGAATGTGAAGAGTGGTTGGAATGTGAGTCTTTACAGGTAAGAACAGTGTGTGGAGAGAGGGATAATCATAGGTTAAAGAGGTGTGAATTGTCTCAAGCCAAGACAGTTGGTCTTTAACTGTGAGACTTCTTACTGTGCCCACCCCAGTCCATCTCCACATCATAACAAAGACCTCCACAAGTCAACAGAAGTCCTAGTCCACAGAGTGGCTGTTGTCACAACTCTCCTGCACGGCAGTGAGACCTGGACTGTGCATCATGATACACAAAACAGCTCGGGAAATTCCTTCCACAATATTCCCCAGATTCAATGGCAGGAACATCCAACAAACACTCCAGCCTATCTTGAAGTCACCGCCACAAATATTCAGGAAAAACTCCAACAGATTCAACTGTGATGGACTGGACAGTGTCTGAATATCTGAAATGAGTCTTCCTCTGCCAGTGCCTGTTTTCTCAACTCGCAAATGACCAGCATTCCAGAGAAGGTTAGGAAAGCAATCACTACACAAAACACAACTCTGACATTCCCCTTGAAACCCGGTGGCATTGACATAAATGACTGGGAGGAGATTGCTGTCAATTGTTCAAATTGGAAACAACTTGTCCATCAAACCACATCAACCTTTGTATCCAAAGTGAGGTCCCCGATGCTGCTGCACTGGTGATCTGTACCCAATAACAGGCAGCACCTTCGGGAGAGGGAGGGCGAGAGTCAGAGACTGTACAGAGAGTGGACACCAAGCTGGGGAGTTTCTTACCTGGAGAGGTTATCCGTTTCATTGCCTTCCACACTGGGTAGAGAAATGGGTCTCGGAAGCCTGCGTATTTCTCTGTTGGAAACTCCAGTATCTCTACATCTTCACTCCCCTCATCATCTTCCCCATCCTCCCCTTTATCCAGGTAGCTGTGTGAATGGGATTGATTTAATCACTCTCTGCTGGATACAGACTGTGATCACAGTGTAAAACCCTGTGTGAGTTTAGATTAGATACTCACCTTTCTCTCAATCTTTTCAGTTCCTGTGGGACAGAAAATCAGAAACATTTAATAAATATACACGCTGCTGTTTAGATTGTAATGTTCAATTATGTAGAATCAGTGATTTCAGTCAAATGTGAAGGGATCTAATGGACTCCAGTGATGTGATCCCATGTCAGTCACCCCACCTCATGAATACACGCAAACCAGCCTCCCCTCCATTGACTCTGTCTATACTTCCCGCTGCCTCGGCAAAGCACCCAGCATAATCAAGGACCCCAAGCAACCCGGACATTCTCTCTTCCAACTTCTTCCATCAGGAAAAAGATACAAAAGTCTGAGGTCATGTACCAACCGACTCGAGAACAGTTTCTTCCTTGCTGCTGTCAGACGTTTGAATGGACCTACCTCATATTAAGTTGATCTTTCTCTACACCCTAGCTATTGTTGTAACACTACATTCTCCTCTCCTTTCCTTCTCTATGAACGGTATGCTTTGTATAGCGCACAAGGAACGATACTTTTCACTATATACTAATACATGTGACAATAATAAATCAAATCAAATTGACAGTTTTCCTCTGCTGCTGAGGACTATGAAGGTTCAAACGATCAGTTCCTCATTTTTTCTGATCTCTATTTTCCCATAAAATTCACAGTTTCTCTCTGTTCGTGTCACCCTGACTTGGTGACAGCGATGTTATTCTTAACCTCAACATCCCCTCGATACAGGGATAGCTGGAACCCAATCTGAGCGTCAGTGAGCAGGTTATTCCTGTGTAAACGCCACTTGATAGCATTGTCGACATTTTCTCTCACACTGCTAATGGGGGGGGTAATTAGTCGCATTGGATTTCCTCTGACTTTTGTCAAGAAATTCATACCTGGGCATTTTTCCACATTGCTGGGGAGATTCCAGTGCTGCAGTCCTACTGGAACAGCTTGGTTGGCGTTGATTCTGGAGCACAAGTCTTCAGTACCATTGCCAGAATATTGTCAGGGCCTTTGCAGTAGCCAGCACCTTCAGCCGGGTCTTGATGTCATGGTGAGTGAATTGAACTGGCTGAAGGTGTGAGGCTGGGACCCTCAGGAGGAGGCCGAGGTGGATCATCCACTCAGCCCTTCTCGCCAATGATGATTGGTTCAGCTTTGGTTTTTACACTGATGCTCCTTCATCATTCCGGACGGGGATATTTGTGGAGCCTCCTCCTCCAGTGAGTTGTTTCATTGATTCACGATTGGATGTGGCAGGACTGCAGAACTCAAATCCCATCCGTTGGTTTTGGGATCACTTGGCTCTTGTCACATGCTGCCTCTGCTATTGAACATTCATGTAGTCTTGTGTTGTAGCTTCACCAGACTGACACCTCATTTTTAGGTATGTCTGGTGCTGTCCTGGCAACAAACATATCTTAAATGGCCATTCAGCCCCTTGAGCCTGCCCCGCCATTTAATAAGATTGTGACTGATCAAATCGTAACTTTAAACATCCCGTCGACTCACCGACAACCTATCACCCCCTTGCTTACCCAGAATCTACCCATGTCTGCCTCAAAAACATCAGAGTCTACCTCCTTTGCCTTTTGAGGAAGTGACTTACAAAGACTCACGACCCTTTAACTTTGATCTCCATTTTAAATGGATGATCTTATTTTTAAACAGTGACCCCTAGTTCCAGATTGTCTGACGAGAGGAAACATCCTCTCCACCTCCACCCTGTCAAGACTCCTCAGGTTCTTATAGCTGGAATGTTACGGACATTCACGCTGGTGGGATTTTCCCATCCCGCTCCAGTGAATGGAGATTTGGCTGGACGCCAAATTCTCCGACTTCGCTGCAGTGGGAGTGTCGTGTGAACGGCCGGTAAGATCGCACCCTCTGAGTGGGAATTTTCGGCTTCGCTCAAATCCAGACTGGAAAATGTTGCCCGAGGTCAACAGACATTCCCTTTCTCCGCCCCCTCGCCCACTCCAATTCCATGGCAGGCGGGACGGTAGAATTCCAGCGTATATAGAAACATAGAAGATAGGAGCAGGAAGAGGCTATTTGGCCCTTTGAGCCTGCTCCGCCATTCATTACCATCATGGCAGATCATCCAACTCAATAGCCTAACCCTGCCTTTCCCCATAACCTTTGATCCCATTCGCCCCAAGTGCTATATCTCGCCGCCTCTTGAATATGTTTCAATCAAGTTGCCTCTTCTTCTTCTAAACTTCAACAGATACAAATCTAGGTCCTTAAAAGACAATATTAGTTCAATAAATCGTCCCTGCACTGCTTCCAATGTATTTATATTCCTCCATAAATAAGTTGACTCATACTGTACACAATACTCTAGATGTGGTCTAACCAATGCCCTGTACAACTGAAGCATTACTTTTGTATTCAATTTCATCACACGAAATGATAACATTCTATTCGCTTTTCTAAATACTGGCAGTACCTGCCTATTAGCCTTCCACGTTTCATGCACTAAGATACCCAAATCCTTCTGTATCTCAGAGCTCTGCAATCTCTCACCATTTAGATGAGAAGCTTCTTTTTTATTCTTGCTGCCAAAATGGATAATTTCACATTTTCCTGTATTATACTCTATTTGTCAGACCTTTGCCCACTCACTTAACCTTTCTATATCTTTTTTGTAGTCTCCTTATGTCCTCTTTGTAAATTAAACTGATTGTCAATATGTCTTTCTGACAAGATCCGATTAGTTCTCCCTTTATACACCACCCTACCATGTTGTTCCTGTCAGGAGGCCTGGACACGACTCCCACAAGTGACCTCTTGCCTTTACTATTTCTCATCTCCACCCAAACCGTTTCCGCATCCTGGTTTCCATAACCTAGGTCATATCTATCAATTGCGCTAATACATCATTAACTTACAGACACACTTCGCCACCTTTTCCTTGCTTCTTGACCTTTCTAAATATCTGAAATCCTTCAATATTCAGGTCACAATCCTTGCCTTCTGCAGCCATGTCTTTGTAATGCCTATCAAATGGTATTTATTTATTTCTAAGTACGCTCTCAGTTCATCTGTTTTGTTTTCAATGTTTTGTGCAGTCAGATACAGAGTTTTTATTTTTATCCTCTCATTATTTTTGTAACCTCTATCTCATTGGTGATTTACTGTTCAATTTGGACTCTCTATCCCTTCTGTCATGGTCTGTTTTTCATTTCATGTGAGAATACTTTTCTCTTTTGCCTGGTTGCTTCTCTTTCAGTGACCATACCTTCCCTGATCTGATCCCTTGTCCCCACTATTTAACTTAAAACTCTCTCTACTTCCCTTGATATGAGGCTCGCTAGGACAGTGGTCCCAGCACGGTTCAGGTGTAGACCATCCCAATGATACAGGTCCCTCTTTCTTCAGTTCTGGTGCCAGTAATCCACGAACTCGAACCCACTTCTCCCATACCAGTCTGTGAGCTTCCTGCATTCTTTATTGAAGCAGGGTGGATCCCCTGGTTTGATGGTAATGGTAAAATTGTGGATAATGGTAGAGTGGGGACATGCTGGACCATGAGGTTATAGATTGTGTTTGAATACAATTCTGCTGATAGCCCAAAGAGCTTCATAAAAACACATTGGGTCTTTCCTGTGAGATATTAACTTTTGGTTCTGATAAAATTCTTTTTAGCATTTTATTGAATCTTCTTAATTGTCTCTAAGCTTTATTAAAATGGGGAGACCTGAACTCTGTACATTATTCCAAGTGTGATCTAACTTTGGTTCAATTCAGGTTGATAGCATCTTCTCAGCTCACTGTGTGTATGTGTCTGTGTGTGTTTGTGTGTGTGTGTCTGTGTGTGTGTGTGTGTGCGCATCTGTACTTGTGTGTACAGTTTGTGCGTACCTGCATATGTTTGTGTACCCTGCATGTGTGTAATTACATGTAGATGTTACCTGCATGTGTGTAGACCTGAATCTCTGTGTATATATACCATGTATGCCGTATGTATATGTGTGCATGTGTACCTGTTTGTACCTGCGTGTGCCTGCATGTGTGTGTACCTATTGATATCATAAGAAAATTGAGCAGGAGAGGAAACAGATTCTCCATTAGCTCCCAAAAGGTATTTCCAATTTTCGAAGTCTGGAAGCCTCTCCAGATGACCTTCTATTCTCTGGTTTGTCTCCAATGGATCTGGTTTCCTCTCAGCCCAGGCCACCCTCCACCTATCTGGTTTGAATGAATTCTGATTGTCATCTTAAACATTCCTGACAAGACTGTTTCTGTCTCTGATTCCAGTGCAACCATCTCTTCTCTCCCAATCCTTTTCTTTGCCCATTCACTCTGCTTCCAGTTACACTCCAGTCAGTGGAGGTGCTGAGAGTATGGGACCACCTCGCTGACATCCTGAACTCAATCCTGACTGATCCCTGTGTGTCCTCAGTTATACTGCACACTGTGCATTGTTGTCATGGGGTTTGACCCTATCATAAAATGCAGTTTACAATCACCCCACTAACAGTTTGGGGATTGGATTATAAAGGGTCACCTTGAGAAAGGAGACGCTGTCTTGCTGCTCGATGTCAACACAAAGGTTCGCTATCTTTCCCTCAAGTGAAGTCAGTTCCTCTTCAATTCTTCTCAGATTCTCCTCCATTGGTTGCAGATCTTCTTCCTTTTGTTTCCTCAGCTCTTCAATTAAATGTTTTTCTTTTTCTTCAAGATATTGATGGATTTTGGCAAATTGTGTGGAGATGTCTTGCTCCAGGGATCCAGTGAGTTGCTATGACAGTGAGAGAGATTGTTTAAACAGCGGGTTGTTAAAGGGTTGCAGTGTTGAAAGGGAGCTGGAGTCATACTCACCTCCAGTTCTGAAATCTCCCTCTGCTGCTGCTGTTTGAATTCACTTTGAGTTTTCTTTTCCTTCTCCATGGAATCCAAGGATAATTTCAGCTGGTCCTAAAAATGGAATCAGATCTCAGTGTGATCCATTGTAATGTCTGCTGTTATATCACAAACTGTGAGGAGAGGTGTTCAGGGAGAGGTGTTAACATGTGGCACGAGCACTTTATAACCGGCAGAGTGAAAGGTATTGAATCAGACCAGGTACAGCTTCAAACCAACAACAGCTTCATGGTGTATAGAATATATGAATGGATTTGATAGTTTAGACATTGTTAAGTGTATAGTAATTGTGTTTGATTGTGGTGCTGGTCTTGGGTTTTAAATGGGGATTTCCTGTGCCTTTAAATAGGCACAGACTAAAACTGAGGCAGTTGGGTTGGAGGATGCGTAGACCTGTCCGGGCTGAATTTTACACAGAGGCTTCTTTCACTGTCTGAGGAAAAGTCAGTTGCAACGCGACCAGCTTTAGTAAATGGCTGGTCTGCAGAGATATTGGGGACAATGGTCCCTCAAGCAGCGCAGCAGGCCGAGAGGCTTAAGCTGAGGCCGTTTAGCGGGCTCCCAATTGGGCGCCAGACCCTCTCTGTCAGCTTCGTGCCAGAAATCGGTGCGGAGCTGCATAATATATTCTGATTGTCAATTAAACATATTTTACATTTAATCAGCGGGCTCGGGACTGAAGTCTCGGAGCCTGCTCGCCTCTCTCCCTCCCTGCCAGGAGTGTTTCACTCCAGCAGGGTTTACAATAGCTCTCCACTTGCGGGGAGCTGGCGGCCCAACCGCGCTGGAGTGAAGTGAGGCCATCGAGGCCCCCGAGAAGGTCAGAGTTAAGGGGTGGTGACCCCTGCGCATTGCCAGCTTGGCAGTATCAGCCTGGCCCCCTGGCACTGCCCAAGGAGCAAAGTGCCAATGCCCAGGGGGCACCTGACATTGTCCACCAGGCATCGGGCAGTGCCAAGGCAGCGGGACCTAATGGGGGGCGATCAGTGGGGTGGGCTATCCCAGTGCCACTCTGCACTCGGCGGTGACAGAGGGAGGGATGCCAGCGATCGGGGCTGTGGGGGTGGGGGGAGAAATCGGGGCTGCGAGTGGAAGGGATGGTTGGGTTGGTGGGGGTGGCAAGTTTGAGATGGGCTGGGGGTGGTGGGGGGATGTTCAAGGCTGACCCGGACATGTTCGAGGGGCCAATGATCGGGTCTGGGGGGGTGGCGGGGGAGATCGGATGGGCAGCCTTGCAGGGTCGTGGGGCTGGCTAGCGATCAAACTGGCCAGCGATCGGGAGGCCGACAGTGTGTGGCTACTATGGATGCATTGACCTTGGTGCTGACAGATCAGCGCATGCACAGTGGCCCACTCAGCGCTATGCTGCCAGTCTCTCCAGCGGGAATAGGCCCCTTCCCCGGATTTTTCAGGTGAATCACACTCTGGCTCTCTGCAGTGCACAGACTGTGGGAGATTCATTTTGAAAATCCTGCTGAAAAAAAACAGTGGGATTTACTTCAGTTTTTAACGTGAATTCGACACTTTTTGGGGGGGAAATCACCCCATTAAGTTTAAATTTATTTATTAGTGTCACAAGTAGGCTTCCATTAACACTGCAATGAAATTACTGTGAAAATCCCTCGTCGCCACACTCCGGCGCTGTTTAACTACACTGAGTGAGAATTAAGCTTGGCCAATGCATCCAACCAGCACGTATTTCGGACTGTGGGAGGAAACCGGAGCACCGGAGGAGACCCACGCAGACACGGGGAGAATGTGCAGGCTCCGCACAGACAGTGAACCAAGCCGGGAATTGAACCCGGGTCCCTGACGCAATGTGAGGCAGCAGTGCTAACCACTGTGCCACCGTGCGGTATTACACCGTGGGAGGGTATTACCAAGGTGAGGGTTAAACCGCTGCCCCTTCGTGAAAGGAGATCCCACCTTCGTGTGCTGCTGGGATCTCTGACAGTTCCACCAACATCAGAAGAGAGCAGTGGGCACTGCTCGGGCTGCCAGGAGTCCCACACGTGTCAAAAGTGGACACCGGATGGAAGGAAGTGCAGGATATTTGAGTGGGGAAGGTTTGGACACCGTAGGTGAGGTGGGGCAGGAGGGAACACAGGACATTCACACCGGCGGGATATTGGACACCCTTCTGGGAGGTTGATATCCAACCCTTGGCTTCTTAAGACCATCCGGAGCCTAATATCTCTGCGGGACTCGCTCATCTGGGTGGGCTATAAACAGCTAAATAAAATTCAACATTGGGGAGAGATCAGGCCAGCATAAAATTCCTCCCACAACACTGTAAATAAAAAATGTGTTAATATTACACTATACGATATTAATATACTTCAACAACTGCTTTTCTGGCTGGAATAACAGTCTAAAAGTGAAGGTTGTAACCTAAGAAAATGGAAAACTACCCTCCAATATTCTCAGAGTCTGAACCATTTATACAATGAAAGAGTGATAAGAGTTTCGTAGGCATGGTTAGTAAGGTTGCAGATGACACCAAGATTGGTGGCGTAGTGGACAGTGAAGAAGGTTATCTAGGATTGCAATGGGATCTTGATCAATTGGGCTGACGAATGGCAGGTGGAGTTTAATTTAGATAAATGAGAGGTGATGCATTTTGGTCGATCGAACCAGGGCAGGACTTACTCAGTTAATGGTAGGGTGTTGGGGAGAGTTATAGAAGAAAGCGATCTAGGGGCACAAGTTCATAGCTCCTTGAAAGTCACAGGTGGACAGGGTGGTGAAGAAGGCATGCTTGGTTTCATTGGTCAGAACATTGAATTCAGGAATTGGGACATCTTGTTGAAGTTGTACAAGACATTGGTAAAGCCACACTTGGAATGTACAGTTTTGGTCACCTTATTATAGAAAGGATATTATTAAACTAGAAAGAGTACAGAAAAGAATTACTCGGATGCTACCAGGACCTGATAGTTTGAGTTATAAGGAGAGGTTGGATAGGGTGGGGCTTTTTTCTCTGGAGCTTGGCAGGCTTAGGGCTGATCTTATAGAGATCTATAAAATAATGAGGAGCATAGATCAACTAGATAGTCAGTATCTTTTCCCAAAGGTAGGGGAGTGTAAAACTCGAAGGCATAGGTTTAAGGTGAGAGGGGAGAGATACAAAAGTGTCCAGAAGGGCAATGTTTTCACATAGAGGGCGGCGAGTGTCTGGAACAAGGTGCCAGAGGTAGTAGTAGAGGCAGGTAGAATTCTGTCTTTTAAAAAGCGTTCAGACAGTTACATGGGTACGATGGCTGTCGAGGGATATGTGCCAAACGTGGGCAATTGGAACTAGCTTAGGGGTTAAAAAAAGGGGCAGCATGGACAAGTTGGGCCGTAGGGCCTGTTTCCATGCTGTAAACCTCTATGGCTCAATGAATCTTTGTGTGGGCACAGGTTAAATCATGACCCAGGAGAAAAACAACATACGTGGCCTTGGTATTGTCACTATCGAACAGAAATCCAAAGAAAAAAGTAGAGTATTTTGTGAGCTAGATAGTTCAATGGTCGTGAAAGAGGAACATATCAGACAAGTGTGTGATCTAATTGAATGGTAGAGCAGAATCGATGGGCCAAATGGCTGACATCTTTATGGCCTTCAATAGTGATGAAGGGTTGGACCTTCTGTCAGGCTTCTTGGGTTAAATGTACAATTAATATGAAACAGTCAGCAATGGAGGAAACTTATTTAACGCCGTATTACACAACAGCTCGAGTTACCCACCCTCCCACTGTGTGCTATTGTCTCCCTGAATTGAAGACTAATCTCCAGGAATCTAATACGAGGCGACCCAGGAGAAAGAAAATCACAGGGACATGAAAAGAAAACAGCTTTTATTGTTTTTTCTTGGGAAACTTATTTGTATAAAAATATCACCGATGTTGGGAAATGACTGACAGTAAAATAAAATGAGCCAATCACTTGTTGAAGGCTCTCTGTTCATTTCCCAATTGGTGGGGAAGACAATGCTGATGAGGATTGACATGTGCATCGACCAATGGCTGAAGTCCGGGGGCGGGGTTTAGAGACAGGAAATCATGTGCTGAATTCTCCAGGTACAGAATCAGTTTCAGTGCGTTCCCCAACTCCAGAAATAATATCAACACAACACAGCCCGAATGAAGAAAGCTGAAACCTGGGACTGCATTCATATAATGTCAGTGTAAATAGAGGCTGTAAAACCTTTCACACACTATTAACATTAACACTCACATTTCCCACTGTCAGATGTCAGCATTGAGCTGAAAGCGAGCAATCGGGCAGAGCAACATTTGTCTATTAACGTATTACAGTCCCGGGTTACAGCCCAATAAACACCATGAACATGGAGACGGATAACTCACTGCCCCCTTACCTTGTACCTTTCAACAGCCATTGGTAGAGTTAGGAATCTGTGGGCTAAATGTGGGGGAGAGTCCAGACAACTGGCACAGATCAGAATCTCATCATTCTCACAGAACAGGATCAGCTTCTCCCCGTGTTTCTCACAGAGAGACTGCTCCCTCTCTGTGTCTCCATCCAGCTTCTCCCCATGTTCCTCCTCCAGTTTCAGCTCCAGTTGGCTGGTTTTCTCACAGAGATTGGCCAGTACCCTGTTACTGGTGAAACTTCTCCGGGGGAGAAGCTGCTGACATTCCGGGCAGGACACAGCCTGACGCTGCTTTCCTCAACACTTCTGGATTCAGGATTTACAGAAGTTGTGCTCACAGTCCAGCCGCACCGGCTCCACAAACAGAGACTGACAGATAGAGCAAGTTAAATCCTCACTCAGGGATAAGATGTGTTTACTGACGGCCATCTCCGTTGCTGCTCCTGCTTCTGTTATTCGCTGAACTTTCAGTTTCGTTTCACCCAGTTTAGCATGAAATTCACTGAAAGGGCACGGTCATCATGCAAATGTGTCTTTGAACGCCCAATACAAAACACAGCGGCCAAATTCTTGGATCTGGGGGTCGCAGATTGAAGATGAAAATCTGAAGAGAGTTCAGGTTCAGCATTAACCCCTTCACTGTTGGCTATAAAATACACATACAGGAATCTGAGTAAATCTGCCCTCACCCCCACATGGTTCCATCAGATTCCCCAGGGATCTCAGCAACGAATCGTTTTTAAACTACTCCCACTGTCCCACTCTCAAATCCCAAAAGCCGGTATCAACACCAAATCATTCCTCTCTGTTCTGCTCCCTCCCCGAGCCATGTACCAATCCCAACTAAATCCATTGATTCACACTCTCCCAATATATCTGTATCTGTGTGGCCAAATTCCCCTCCAACTCCATTTTCAAGTTAGCGGACTACACCGCCATCTGAAACCCCCCACGACTTGCCTGGGCTTGCAAAATCTCACTAACTGTCCTGGCTGGAGATAATATACATCTCTTTAACCTGTGCTTAACCCTCTCTCCACTCACATTGTCTGTACCTTTAAGACTTGATTACCTGTAAAGACTCGCATTCCAACCATTATTTTGTCAATTGAGTTTGTGTCTTTAAATGCCCTGTTTGTGAACAGAACTCCCACTCACCTGATGAAGGAGCAGTGCTCTGAAAGCTTGTGGCTTGTGCTACCAAATAAACCTGTTGGACTTTAACCTGGTGTTGTGAGACCACTTACTGAACAGGAAAGAGACAGAGAATCTGTTGGAATGGTGAGACGATGATAATCTCGCCCACAATGTCAGTGAAATGAAGGAGATAGTCATCGACTTCAGGAAGCGGAGTGGAGGACATGCCCGTGTCTACATCAATGGGGGTGAAGTAGAAATGGTCGAGAGCTTCATGTTTCTCGGTATTCAGATCACCAGCAACCTGTCCTGATCCCTCCACACTGATGCTACAGTGGAAAAACCCACAATGCCTCTACTTTCTCAGGAAGCTAAGGAAATTCAGCATGTCCACTACAGGTCTCACCAATTTTCATAGATGTGCTATAGAAAGCATCCTTTCTGGTTGTATCACAGCTTGGTGGGTTCTTCCACTGCTCCTGCTCTGACCAAGACAGCAAGAAACTAAACAGGCTGTGAACGTAGCCCCGTCTATTCACACAAACCAGCTTCCCATCCATTGAATCTGCCAGCACTTCCCGCTGCCTCGGAAAAGCAGCCACGCTCCCTGAACATACTCTCTTCCATCTTCCTCCATCGGGAAAAAGATACAGAAGTCTGAAAAAAAGGTTCACGTTTGTCTGAAAACAACCGACTGAAGGACAGCTTCTTCCCCGCTGCCATCAGACTTTTGAAAGGTCCTATCACACATTAGCAGATCTCTTCAACCAACCTGTAATGTTATATTCTGCACCGTGTCCTTTCATTCTCCCCTATGTTCTCGAATGGTTTGTTTTGTCTGCATAGCGTACAAGAAACAATAATTTTCAATGTATCCCAATACATGTGAAAATAAATCAAAATCAATCCCAACTGAACATACTGACCTGAACTCTTCAGATTTCCCTGTATGAACCCCAAACTAATCCCACTGTCCCAATAACTCCCTATAACCCAATATCAATCCCAAACTAATCCCACTGCCCAATATCAGTTATCAACTCATCCCATTCCCCCACAGTGCAACATCTGCCCCAAACTAATCCCACTTACCCCATCTCTAATATGTTACTTATCATATTTTTATTATTATTTGTGTATGTATTCATGTGAATGAAGTGTACTTCACTCGTTCGTTTCTTATTTCTTCACAGTTTAATTTTTCAGATCCTCTTTACTTTCCGATGTTTTATTTGACTCCTTTTCACTTCTCTGCCTGCACCAATGTCTGAGCCACTTGGTTCTGATCCCCAGCACAGGAAACACAAGGAGCCAGAGGTCCTGAATCCTCCCCATCCCGAATAGCAAAACTCTGACCCACACCAGAGACCAGCCAACCTGTGCCCCAGTGAGTGCCACTTACAGTGCCAACTCACACCTTCACCTCTCTGTGTCCAGTTGCAGCCTGGTGACAAGGCCCCGCCCACTGAGCCCTGTCCAGTGTCCCCGCCCAGTCTGTGTCCCCGCCCATTGAACCCTGTCCAATCAGTGGCCCTGCCAACACTGACCCCGCCCCTTGCCTGGCCCCGCCCACTTCCAGCCCTGCCATTCTGTCAATCATGGATCCCAATTGACAATCTTGTGAAAAGTCTGCTGCCTTGTATTGATCATTGTGGTTCCATTCACTCACAGTCTTCAAACACTTGGTCTAGTTTTATAAAGATAGGTGTCATTTCCATTACAGCAGAAAAACGCTACATTATAATTAAACAACATCTACAATCAAGGCACAATTCAGAATTGATCCACATCCAAAAGGAACGTTGTCTGACTCCCAAAATCCCCTCCTCCACCTGGAAACAAAGTCCCCTCCCAGAATAATAACAACAACTTTTCTTTCAAGAAGAAATTCGATACAGCTCTTGGGGATGATGGGTTCAAGGGATATGGGGGGAAGGGGAGATCAGGGCATTGAATTTGTTGATCAGCCATGATCCAGTGAATGACAGAGCAGTCTCAAAGGGCTGAATGGTCTACTCCTGCTTCTAGTTTCTATGTATTCATGCAGAATCTTTAACACAATGAAAATGCTCAAAGCACTTCACAGGGACATTATTGAACAAAGAATGACACAGTGAAATAAACAGATAGTACAACACAACCTAAAGCTGGGTCAAAGAGGTAGATTTTAAGAAGTGTCTTAAAGGAGGAAAGCAGAGAGACGGGGAGGCGAAGTGATGGAATTCCAGATCTTGGGCAACAAAAACAGAAAATGCAGGAAAATCTTAGCAGGTCTGACAGCATCTGTGGAGAGGGAACAGAGCCAATGTTCCAAATCTGGATGTCCCTTCGTCAGAGCTAAGACAAAGAAAATAGGATGAGGTTTGTACTCTTCAGGGTGGGGAAGCGGCTGTAAATGAAATGTATGGCATAGATAAAAGAGAAAGGGAATGTAAATGGTGATGATAAACGCTTGGAATAGTGCTACTAATGTCCATTAAGAAATCAGAATGTATAAATGGCAGACCAAAGGTGCAGAGTGTGGGGATGTGGCAGATGGCCCGAGTGGGGTAGAACGAGGGACAGGGTTGAAACAAGGTGGAACGTGAGATTTTAGGAGGGGAAAAATTTTAAAAATATAAAGTAATAAAAATGGATTAAGAACATGAAAAGAAGAAATGAAATAAAAGAAATAGAAATGGGGTGAAGGTGGAGGAGAGCGTTCATGCTGTAAAGTTGTTGCACTCAATGTTCAGTCTGGAAGGCTGTAAAATGCTCAATTGGAAGATGAGGCTGTTCCTCCAGTTTGCATTGGGCTTCACTGGAACATTGTAAAAGGCATGTGGACAGGAGAGCAGGACGGTGTGTTGAAATGGCAAGCAACAGAACAGACCGAAGGTGTTCAGCAAAGTGGTCACCCAGTCTGCGATTGGTCTCTCCGATGCAGAGTGGACCGCATTGGGAGCGGCGAATGCAATAGACCAGATTGAAGGAGGTGCACCTGAAGCACTACTTCACCTGAAAAGAGTGTTTAGGACCATGGACAGTGAGCAGGGATGAGGTAAAAGGATAGGTGTTGCACCTTCTATGGCTGCATAGTAAGGTGCTGTGGGTGGTGGGTGAGGTGTTGGGTATGAGGGAGGATGGGACCAGGGTGTCGAGGAGGGATTCTTCCCTGCGGAATGCTGACAGGGGGAGTGAGGGGGAGATGTGCATGTTAGGTGGATTGGCCATGCCGCCTTAGTGTCCCAAGATGCGTAGGTTAGATGGATTAGCCATGGTAAATGTGTGGGGTTACGGGGATATGGCGGGGAGAAGGCCTGGGTAAGATGCTCTGTCTGGGAGCTGGTGCAAACTTGATGGGCTGAATGTTACTTCAGAAGGAACTCTTCAAAATGCAGCTAATGAAAATACAACAAAGCTTACTCCAACTTATTACTCAAAGAAAGGGTTTAATAAAGAAACATAATTACTCCAAACTTGGGGCCATGCCCTGGGCCACTCCAAGCTCTTCACAATTCTACATAGTTCCTTATTTATAGTGAGTCAGCTGACCATCACATCATTCTGTAATTGGTTCCATCTTTTACTGGGTCAGCTGACCCTTATATCTTGTTCCCATTGGTCACATTACATCCGATCAAAGTTGTCAGCGGTTACATTCTAGCGTGAATGGCCTCCTCCCGCACTGTAAGGATTCGATGATTCTGTGTGTTTAATGGTGCCATCATGCTGGGGTTGGCAGAAAAGGCAGAGGATGATTCTTTCAATGCAGGAGTTGGTTTTCACCCACAATCTTAGTGAACCACATGGGTTTTTACCACAATTAACGATAGTTTCACATTCACCATCACTGAGCTGAGTTTTAATTATTGATTTGAATGACACAGAGAGAGCAGGACACAGACAAACCCACGCGTCACCATCACGACAATGGTGGCACAGGATGGGCTGTGGTCACATTTCATGACATTTTAGTTTCAACCATCCCCCTTCATCCCCTGATTCTCTCCCTCCCCTGATGGGAGTTTAATATCAACACCATTCCCCTTCATATCGGGCTAGGAATCTCGATTCAAAGTGACGGAGTTTCAGAGGGGCAGCATTTTTACCCTCATTGTACGCCCCAGCCCAGAAATAAGGGAAGAGTTTCTCAATGAAGGTGTCAGTGAAAGTGTGGAGAACGGACATATCATCAGCATTGTAAAAGCTCACCTGTCCCCACTCATAGTCCAGGAAAACTCCGATGTTCCTGGGATTCACAGTCAGGGTCAGGGGGATTTCTGTTCTTTAGAGGGCTTCATATCGATTCCCGTTTCTCAGCCACACAGCCCAGTAACCAGCTTCAGAACCCAGTGTTATCTTTCCCTTCCTATTGGCTGACTCTCTGGCCACACCCAGTGCCCAGTCAGTCTTGTTCCCGACCCCCACCTCCCAGTAATGTTTCCCCGATGTGAATCCCTTTGACCCCAGGACACAGTGACACACATCAAATCTCTCCGGATTATCAGGAACCAGCCAGGATTCCCGCTTACTGATGGTCACACTGCTCCGGTCCTCAGACAGGATGAGTTTACGATGTGCTGTGTTTGGGTCCAGCAACAGTGAGACTGCAACTGGAAAATACAAAATAAATCACAATAAATATGTTAACCAGAGGAAGCTGCATGGACACAGGTTACCAGTAGGTGTCTGTATAACTGGACTTGGAACATAGTCCAAAATATCTGCATCACCAAATACCTCAGTGTGTAAAGTGAAAAGATATTACAGACTGGGTATGGTGTCCAGTTAGATATATTCCCAGACTCCAGTGTGTACAGTGAACAGATATTACAGACTGGGTACGGTGTACAGTTAGATATATTCCCAGACTCCAGTGTGTACAGTGAACAGATATTACAGACTGGGTACAGTGTACAGTTAGATATATTCCCAGACTCCAGTGTGTACAGTGAACAGATATTACAGACTGGGTACGGTGTACAGTTAGATATATTCCCAGACTCCAGTGTGTACAGTGAACAGATATTACAGACTGGGTACAGTGTACAGTTAGATATATTCCCAGACTCCAGTGTGAACAGTGAGGTGACAATAAATGTTCGCAGTCTGGTCACTGTCCAGTGAGTCCAGCTGGATAGACTGAGAGTTTGATTGTGAATTAAAAAGATCTTCTGATCTCATTCTTGAATCCCTTAACCAGAGGAGCAACATGAAGAACGGTCGCTTGAGTAACATCCCTGGTGTTGCTGCCCCAGTGATCTGTTCACAGGAACAGGCAGCACCTTCAGATGTGTGGGAGGGTGGGGCGGGGCGGGGCGGTGGCAGGGGGTGGGCGGGGGGGGGGGTGGGGGGGGGGTTGGGCGGGGGGGGGGGGGTGTGGGCGGGGGGAGGGGGGTGAAGGGACCATGAAACTGTACAGAAAGTGGACACAAAGCTGTGGAGTTTCTTACCTGGAGAGATGATCTGTTTCATTTCTTTCCACATTGCGTAGAGTAACGGGCCTCGATACCCTGTGTATGTCCTTTCTTGAAACTCCATTATCATTTCTGTCCGATTCTCTGATTTCATTTTTCTCGTGTCCATCCACATCTCTCCCCACACGTCCCACTTTCTGATCTTCAACCCGTAGCTGTGTGAATGAGATTGATATAATCACTCCCTGCTGGATACAGACTGTGGTCACAGTGTAAAACCCTGTGTGAGTTTAGATTAGATACTCACCTTTCTCTGTATCTTTTTAATTCCTGAGGGACAGAGAATCAGAAACATTTTAATAAAATGCTGTTTAGATTGTCATTTTCAATTATGGCAAATCAGTGATTTCAGTCAAATGTGAAGGGATCACAGAATATAGAATCCGTACAGTGCAGAAGAGGCTATTCAGCCCATTGAGTCTGCACCGACTCTTTGAAGGAGCATCCCACCCAGGCCAATCCCGTAACTCTGCACATTTACTCTGGCGAATCGGCCGAACCCATGCCCCTTTGGACTGTGGGAGGAAACCGGAGCACCCAGAAGAAACCCACGCAGGCACGATGAGAAAGTGCAAACTCCACACACACAACCACTCGAGGCCAGAATCGAACCCAGGTCCCTGTCACTGTGAGGCAGCAGTGAAAGGGAAATGTGGATAGAGAAAGCCCAGCCAAAGCCCTCCGCCCACCTATCCAATTTAAGTGATTTCTAATTGCTGCATCAATGTTCCTCACAAACCCTCCCTGGTTTCAGCTCCCATCTCTTCATTCCCATTCCTTTTCTGAACCTTTTATTCTGGCTCCAGTCACAATCAGTGTGAGGGGTTGTTAGTGTGGGACAGTCTCCTCAACACTCCTGAACTCAATCCTGACTGATCCCTTTGTGCCTTCAGTTATACTGCAAACTGTGCATTGTTGTGATGGGGTTTGACCCTATTATAAAATGCAGTTACAATCACACCAACAGTTTGGGGATTTGGTTACAAAGGGTCACCTTGAGAAAGGAGACACTGTCTTGCTGCTCGATGTCTACACAAAGGTTCAATATTTTCTCCTCAAGTGAAGTCAGTTCCTCTTTAATTCTTCTCAGATTCTCCTCCATTGGTCGCAGATCTTCCTCCTTTTGTTTCCTCAGCTCTTCGATTAAATGTTTCTCTTTGTCTTCAAGATATCGATGGATTTTGGCAAATTGTGTGGAGATGTCTTGCTCCAGGGATCCAGTGAGTTGCTATGACAGTGAGAGAGATTGTTTAAACATCGGGTTGTTAAAGGGTTGCAGTGTTGAAAGGGATCTGAAGTCATACTCACCTCCAGTTCTGAAATCTCCCTCTGCTGCCGCTGTTTGAATTCACTTTGATTTTTCTTTTCCTTCTCCATGGAATCCAAGGATAATTTCAGCTGGTCCTAAAAATGGAATCAGATCTCAGCGTGATCCATTGTAATGTCTGCTGTTATATCACAAACTGTAAGGAGAGGTGTTCAGGGAGAGGTGTTAACATGTGGCACGAGCACTTTATAACCGGCAGAGTGAAAGGTATTGAATCAGACCAGCTCCAAACCAAGCAATGAATTATGGGCTGGAAGATAGAGAATGGGGCTATGTTACTGGACGAGTAATCCAGACAGCTGGACTAAAGATGCAGAGGCATGAGTTCAAACCCCAATTATTATTTTGCATCATTTTCAAATTCACAGTAGAAAATGAAAAGTTTACTTGACTCATCTTAGTTGAAAAATCGATCCTATCAGAATAGGAAGCCTGGTTTGATGGTGCCCTCGATCACTGGTGGGCAACCTGTGGCCCGGGGTGACCAACAGCCCATCAGGGTTGTGAGAGCGTCCCTCAAGACCCTTTGTCGACCGTTGCCCACGCACAGGGTTACCACATTCCGGGTTGCTTTTTCCCTGCCGGAAGTGATACACACATCCGACAAGGACACGCAAACTGAGGAGCCTGCTGATTGCTCACAACACTGACTGTGAGAGCCCTGCCCTGTGCCCAATCAAAGCCTAAATGTTCATTTTGGGAAATCTCTAATAATTGCATGTGGACCAATGCTGCTCCATTGCTGTGTTGCTGTTACTGGGTCTGTGAGTTAATTGTTAAAAGCGGGTTATTTGGGAAACTCTGTGGAACAGATTCATCCCCAACCCAGTGACAAATTACCTCAGACTCCTGCACTGTTGAAATGTCAGTATTGAGCTGGAGACAATCAACTGAACATCATTTGTCCATTAACTTCACATTGATACAGGGATATGGAGAGAGGGAGTAGGACAATGGGATTAGTTTGGCATTGATACTGGGTTATGGGGAGAGAGTGGGTCAGTGGGATTAGTGCGGGATTGATACTGGGTTATGGGGAGGGAGTGGGTCAGTGGGATTAGTGCGGGATTGATACTGGGTTATGGGGAGGGAGTGGGTCAGTGGGATTAGTGCGGGATTGATACTGGGCTATGGAGAGTGGGTCAGTGGGATTAGTTTGGGATTGATACACAAATATGGGGAGGGAGTGGGGCAGTGGGATTAGTGCAGGATTGATACTGGATTATGGGGAGGGAGTGGGTCAGTTTCATTTCTCCCAGATTGAACTCAATTCAAAACCCGCCCTTTTAAAGGGACACTGTTGTCAAACAAAGTCCTTTTATTCAGCAATGTTTTTTTGAACGTCAAAAATGTAATACACATTTCTTGGACCTGGGGGTCTCAGATTGGAGATGGAAATCTGGAGACGGGTCAGGAATTTGGACAAAGTCTCGCCCAAATGAATGAGACAAAACAAGAATGATTCCTCCATCAGAAATCCCACTTTTAACCCTTTCACTGCTGAAAGTGCTCCTGCAGGAATCCCAGCTGAGTTCCCTCAGCCCAGCAATGTTCCATCAGCTTCCCCAGAATTTCAGGCAAGGAACCTGTTTATTTTCAAATAT
The DNA here is from genome assembly GCF_964213995.1 of Mustelus asterias. NCBI lineage: Eukaryota > Metazoa > Chordata > Chondrichthyes > Carcharhiniformes > Triakidae > Mustelus > Mustelus asterias. The sequence goes on from NC_135808.1 coordinate 31,523,449, forward strand.
CCCTCTCTGTCCCACTATCCCCACAATCCCATATCAATCCCAAACTATTGCATCTGTCCATCTTTGTCCAATAGCCCAGTATCAATCCCAAACTAGTCCCACTGCCCCACTCTCTCCCCATAGCCCAGTACCAATCCCAAACTAGTCCCACGCCTGGCATCCCAAAACTCAGTATCAATCTAAAATGACTCCCACTGCCCCACTCTCTACATCTTGATCTGTATTAATTGGAAACTCACCCACAGCTTCACTCTTTAAACATAGCTATGTATCAATATCAATTTTAGTCCACTGGCACTGTCTCCCTATATCCCTGTTTCAATCTCAAACTAATCCTACTGTCCCTATATCCCTGTTTCAATCCTGAAGCAATCCCACTGTCCAATTCTCTTCCCATATCCCAGTTAGGTGGATTGACCATGTTCTCGGTAATCCTTGCGAGGCCAGCTGTGTGAGCGCACAGTAAGACCCCACTGTGAATGTGTCCAGTGATGGGAAAAATTGCAGCCACTTTCAGGTTTTTCCAGAGTTTTTTTATTGAGGTCTCCAGTCGCTTGAAAGGTACAGAATCCAGTTCCCAGACTACTTGAGACCACCCCTCTTCCTCCCGTGATATTCCTCACATTTTCCGCATGCAGTGGTTGCCACAGACACCAAAGTTGCAGCAGGTGAATCCGTCCTCACAGTGTCCATATGGACAGGGGTTGCAGGGACATGTTTTCAGAATGATTCCAGCTTCATCACATTTCTCCTCCTCGACAAACACAGGGCAGACTCGAAACCTCACTGCAATCCAGAGAGAGACACAAATCCATCATTTGCCATTCCCTCTGACAGTGCGGCACTCCCTCAGCACTGACCCTGTGACAGTGCAGCAGTCCCTCAGTACTGACCCTCTGACAGTGCGGCGCTCCCAAAGTACTGACCCTCTGACAGTGCAGCACTCCCTCAGCACTGACCCTCTGACAGTGCAGCACTCCCTCAGTACTGACCCACCGACTGTGCAGCACTCCCTCAGCACTGACCCTCTGACAGTGCGACACTCCCTCAGCACTGACCCTGTGACAGTGCAGCAGTCCCTCAGTACTGACCCTCTGACAGTGCGGCGCTCCCAAAGTACTGACCCTCTGACAGTGCGGCACTCCCTCAGTACTGACCCTCTGACAGTGCAGCACTCCCTCAGTACTGACCCACCGACAGTGCAGCACTCCCTCAGTACTGACCCTCTGACAGTGCGGCACTCCCTCAGTACTGATGCTCTGACAGTGCAGCACTCCCTCAGTACTGACCCTCTGACAGTGCAGCATTCCCTCAGTACTGACCCTCTGACAGTGCGGCACTCCCTCAGCACTGACCCTCTGACAGTGCAGCACTCCCTCAGTACTGACCCTCTGACAGTGCAGCACTCCCTCAGTACTGACCTTTTGACAGTGCAGCACTCCCTCAGTACTGACCCTCTGACAGTGCGGCACTCCCTCAGCACTGACCCTCTGACAGTGCGGCACTCCCTCAGTACTGACCCTCTGACAGTGCGGCACTCCCTCAGTATTGACCCTCTGACAGTGCGGCACTCCCTCAGCACTGACCCTCTGACAGTGCAGCACTGCCTCAGCACTGACCCTCTGACAGTGCAGCACTCCCTCAGTCCTGACCCTCTGACAGTGCAGCACTCCCTCAGTACTGACCCTCTGACAGTGCAGCACTCCCTCAGCACTGACCCTCTGACAGTGCAGCATTCCCTCAGTACTGACCCTCTGACAGTGCGGCACTCCCTCAGTACTGACCCTCTGACAGTGTGGCACTCCCTCAGTACTGACCCTCTGACAGTGCAGCACTCCCTCATACTGACCCCCCTACAGTGCGGCACTCCCTCAGCACTGACCCTCCAACAGTGCGGCGCTCCCTCAGCACTGACCATCTGACTGTGCAGCACTCCCTCAGTACTGACCCTCTGACAGTGCAGCACTCCCTCAGCACTGACACTCTGACAGTGCAGCACTCCCTCAGCACTCGTTGCTCTCAGATGCACGATATAACTTACTGTACTCGATCGAACAGCTGCATGGGTTCCTCTCATCGATCCTCAGGCAGAACTTGCAAAGTTCTGAAAAATCAGCAGGAAGGAAATAATTAAATCTTCAAATTTAATCTCAGTGATCGAAACATTCAAATTTTCTCTCTCTGAGTCTTTCTCTGTGTCTCTCTCCCTATGTCTCTGAGTCTCTCTCTGTGTCCCTGTCTCTGCATGTCTGTGTGTGTCTCTCTCTCGGTCTTTGTGTGTCTCTTCTCTTTGTCTGTGTGAGTGTGTGTGTGTCTGTGTGTGTGTGTATGTGTGTGTGTCTTTCTGTGTGTGTGTGTCTTTCTGTGTGTGTGTGTGTCTCTCTCTCACACCTGTGGTGCTCGCTGGGGATACAGTCAGAGTTAGGAGCAGCGTGATGGTGACCAGTCGGTCCATCTCTCTCCCTGGTGTCGATCAGGAGTTGGAGGGGTGGGTTCTGCCTCACAGAGTGTCGTTGTGTGGAAGATATGGGCTTTTTCTCGATGGGGACACTCCCTTCCCCACCCCACAACCACCCACTCCCATCACCCTCCCACCTTGATATGATTGGATCCTGATGAATCCGGCCTCACCCACTGACCCACCAGACAGTGTGTGTCACCTTCCCCCACCTCCACCCAGGTTGTGTGAGTTGGCACAGTGAGGGAACATCGCGTGAAATCAGGATCTTGGAATCCATTAGCATTGCTGAACCAGAGCCAGACTCAAAGAACAAAGAATGAAGTACAGGCCCTTCGGCCCATCCACGCCCGTGCCGGTCACAATGCCCCAGATAAACTAGAGAAAAAAATCTTCTGCCCTTCCTTGGTCTGCATCCCTCTATTCCCTCCCTATTCATGTCCCCATCCAATTGCCTCTTAAATATTGCGAATGTACCTGCTTCCACCACCTTCTCTGGCTGCGCATTCCAAGCACCCACCACTCTTTGCATGAAAATCTTCCCCCGCACATCTCCCTTAAATTTTCCCCCTCTCACCTTGAACCTGTACCCCCTTGTAATTGACACTTCCACCCTGGGGGAAAAAGCCTCTGACTATCCACCCCTCCCCATATAGAAACATAGAAACATAGAAAAACTACAGCACAAACAGGCCCTTCGGCCCACAAGTTGTGCCGAACACATCCCTAACTTCTAGACCTACCTATAACCCTCCATCCTATTACGCTCCATGTACTCATCCAGGAGTCTCCTAAAAGACCCTTTTGAGTTCGCTTCCACCCTGGGAAAAAGCCTCTGAGAGTCCACCCGATCTATGCCTCTCAACATCTTATACACCTCTATTAGGTCTCCTCTCATCCTTCGTCTCTCCAAGGAGAAAAGACCGAGCTCCCTCAGCCTATCCTCATAAGGCATGCCACTCAATCCAGGCAACATCCTTGTAAAACTCCTCTGCACCCTTTCAATCCTTCCTATAGTGAGGCGACCAGAACTGAGCATAGTACTCCAAGTGGGGTCTGACGATGGTCTTATATAGCTCCAAGTATCAATCCCAAACTAATCCCACTGCCCCGCTCTCCCCATAGCCCTGTATTAATCCGAAACCAAGCCCACTGCTCCACGCTCCCCATATCATTAAAGCAATCCCAAACTAACCCCAATGCCCTGCTCTCCCGAGATCCCTGTTTCAATCCCAAATTAATCCCACTCCCCCACTCTCCTTCCATCCGTTTCAATCCCAAACTAATCCCTCTGCCCCATTCTCTCTATCTCCCTGTTTCAGTCCCAAACTAGTCCCACTGCCCCACTCTCTCCCCATAGCCCTGTATCAACCCCAAACTAATCTCACTGCCCCACTCTCTCCCCATAGCCCTGTATCAATCTCAAACTAATCTCACTGCCCCACTCTCTCCCCATAGCCCTGTATCAATCTCAAACTAATCTCACTGCCCCACTCTCTCCCGATAGCCCAGTATCAATCCCAAACTAATCTCACTGCCCCACTCTCTCCCCATAGCCCAGTATCAATCTCAAACTAATCTCACTGCCCCACTCTCTCCCCATAGCCCTGTATCAATCTCAAACTAATCTCACTGCCCCACTCTCTCCCCATAGCCCAGTATCAATCCCAAACTAATCTCACTGCCCCACTCTCTCCCCATAGTTCCTGTATCTATCCCAAACTTACCCCACTGACCTGATCTGTCTGCTAATATTTTTCTTCTGATAAAACATTTTTATTATGAGTATGTATTAATGTGCACGAAGTGTACTTTCACGAGTTGTTTTCTTATTCCTTGATAGTTTAACTTTTCAGATCCTCTTCACTTTCCAATGTTTTATTTGACTCCTTTTCACTTCTCTGCCTGCACCAATGTCTGAGCCACTTGGTTCTGATCCCCAAGGAGCCAGAGGTCCTGACTCCTCCCCATCCCGAATAGCAGCACTCTGAGCCACACCAGAGATCGGCCAACCTGTGCCCCAAGGGAGTGCCACTTACAGTGCCAACTCACACCCTCACCTCTCTGCTGTTTGTGCCCAGTTCCAGCCTTGTGACAAGGCCCCGCCCACTTTCCAGCCCCACCCACTGAACCCTGCCCAGTGTCCCCACCCATTGAACTCAGTCCAATCAGTGGCACCACCAAACACCCTGACCCCGCCCACTATCTGGCCCCGCCTACACTCAGTCCTGCCAACCTGTCAATCGTGGTTCCCAATTGACGACCCTGTGAAAAGTCTGCTGCCTTGTATTGATCATTGTGGTTCCATTCACTCACAGTCTTCACATATTTTCTCTAGTTTTGTAAATCTTGTGGAGATGTCGGTGTTGGACTGGGGTGGGCGCAGTCAGAAGTCTCACAACACCAGGTTAAAGTCCAACAGGTTTATTTAGTAGCACAAGCTTTTGGAGCATTGCTCCTTCATCAGGTGAGTGGGAGTTGGGTTCACAAACAGGGCATATTATAGACAGTTTAACAACTTACTGTGAAAAACACTTACTGTGTTTACCCCAGTCCAACGCCGGCATCTCCACATCATATTATAGACACACAGATTCAATATCAAGATAATAGATGGAATGCGAATTTTTAACAGGTAATCAAGTCTTTACAGGGACAGACAATGTGAGTGGAGAGAGGGTTAAGCACAGGTTCAAGAGGAGTGAATTGTCTCCAGCCAGGACAGTTAGTGAGATTTTGCAACCCAGGCAAGTCATGGGGGTTACAGATAGTGTGACATGAACCCAAGATCCCGGTTAAGGCTGTCCTCATGTGTGTGGACCTTGGCTATCAGTCTCTGCTCAGCAGGCCCGGGTCCACAGGCAGAGTGGAGAATGGTGCGTCCACTGGGTGAGTCTGCCTGGAACTGGGCGGAGCACAAAGCAAAGCTGCCTCCGATATGGGATTGGCTGCGCCAAATGATTGACATGTCCATTGTAGGCGGAGCCCAAGTCCGAGCATTACTTGATTGGCTGTTTGAGCCGTCAATCAGAGCGCTGAGCTGTTTGATTGGAGCTGTGTGTTGGGTATTGAGTGTGTTTATTGGAAGCATTTCCCTTCTGATTTACAGGCTGAGTTTTGTTGATGGGTCATTGCTGAATATGAGAAGGTGAGGTGTAATTATCTGGGAGGGCAGAGTGTCTGAGGATTCTTTCTGACTTCCTATTGTTAAGTTGTGTGTGTGTTGGGAGCTGGTTATTATCCTGTGGACTGGGAATGGTCAGTTCTGTCTGTGTGTTGGATGTTTTCTGTCTTTTCAAATCTATCTCAAGATCCCCTCCATCCTCCTCTCTCTGTAACCTCCTCAAAAAGCAGAGACTTCCATTTATATTGAGCTTTTTACAATCACCAGTTGTCCAAAAGCTCTTTACGTTGTGGTCACTGATATAACGAGAGAGACATCGCAGCCAGTGTGTGCACATCAAGATCCCACAAAATGCAGTGTAAGAATGAGCAGATAATCTGTTTCTTACTGATGTTGATTGAGGTATTGTTACAATCCTGGTAGAGACTGAAAACTTTATTTCAAAAGATTTAAATTCTCAGTGACCAACTTCAAGGAATTCCCTGATAAGCTTCCAAATTTTAGCACTCTCACTGTAACAAAGTAACCAGGACAAGTGTCTGAACAATACCTTGTCGTCAACTAATACAGCACCCTGCAGTAAAGATATCCCCCTTTAATGCTTAACCAGACCGAACACACCACAGTTATACTTTATGTTTCGCTGTCTGCATATAGTTTTACAGGAACCAACCTCAGACCCAGCTCCTATCAGACTCTTCTTCCTGTGTCTCTGATTTGTGACCTTCAGTGACCGTTAAAAGACATTTCTCTGAGTTTCCATGAGAATTCCAAACTGACTGCCAACGAGGAGGTTCCCTGGAGGAAATTCCTCCCCCGGCCTCCCCAGGTTGAATCTTCTGGTATTTTAGATTGCTCAGGGGTGTATTTCTTGTCCCACGTTCTCCCAGAAAACTCTGAGAAAGAACCTCCTCTCCTCTCTGCTGACCATACTGGCTGCAGTCCTCTATCTATGCCCCCTGCCCACCCCTCCACTCCCCCTGCCCCACCCCACCCACCCCTCCACTCCCTACCATTCCTCCCCCTCATCAAACACCGACATCTCCACATGGACTTGGAGCCGGCTCACCAGCTTCCCTGACACTGAGAGTTGTCTCTGTTGTTTACCCTCCAGTGCTCACACAGGGGAGCTGTCCTTCCAAAGCACTGTCTGTCTCAGCAGTGTCTGTCTCCAACCTCTCCCACCATCAGTTCCATCATTTCAAGAAGGCTAATTTAATCTTGGACCACATCTCCAAACATCACCAGAAGAAGACATCAATATGTATGGAAGCTGCTGTATAAACTCAGCATCCTTTCAGTGCAGCGCCAGGTACAAGTCACTCTCTGAGTCACTCTAACCAAGAAGGTAATCAGATACTCAGTGGTTAGAAAGGCTTCAGCTTCTAATCTACCAGCACAAACACCCGGGGGAGGAGCCATTCCTGGGGTAGTAATGGAGGGACTTCAATTAGCCTCAGCATCTCTGGTCTATGGAGGGGAGAATCGGCCAGGAATCCCGTTCCTCATCAGTGAGTCCAGCTGGGAAGTCAGGGGGAGGACAGGATGTGTCTCGGCTGTGACAGTCTCCATTGTCTGACAACACTCACTGTCTGGGTCTACACATGCTGAATGGCCACTCAAACAGAGCACGAGAGGCCACTCAATGTCCACAGTCTGTACCTTGAGGATTGGAGGGAATGGGAGGGGACAACAGCTTGTATTTATAGAGCATTCTAATATAGTCAAAGGTCCCAAAGTGTTTCATAGACATGTAATCAGAGAAAAATTGATACTGGGAGATATTATGAAGGGATGACCAGAAATATGATCATCCAATTTAACACATCAGCCATGCCGCATACAGAAATCCCATTTTTGATCTCTAATTGGCCCAATTTCTCTTTTCACTAGTTAAATACCAATAGAAGACTTTTGGATTCCCTTTTATGTTCCCTCGCACAATCTTCTCAGTCTCTCTTTCCTTCTCTTACTTGGTTTTCCAATTCCCCTCTGAATCTACAAGAGACGAACTAGGAGCAGGGATCGGCAATTCAGCTCTTTGAGCCTGCTCTGCCGTTTACTCAATGTCCCAGCATCCACCGCTCTCTGGGGCAGTGAATTGCACAGATTCAAGACCCTTTGAGAGAAGTAATTTCTCCTCATCTCTGTTTTAAATCTGCTGCCCCTTAATCATAAAACTATGACCTCTTGTTCCAGGTTGCCCCACAAGAAGAATCATGCAGTCTACGTTTACTTTGCCAATACCTTTTATCATCTTATGTACCTCAATGTCCTCTCATTCTTCTCAACCCGAGAGAGTCCACGCCTAAACTGCTCAACTTCTCTTCCTAATACAGAGTCCTCATCTCTGGAATCAATCTCGTGAACCTCCTCTGAACTCCTTCTAATGCCACTATATCCTTCGCAAATAAGAGGATCGAAACTGTGCACAGTACTCCAGGTACGGTCTCACCAATGCCTTATATAGTTGTAGCAATGTCTTCTTACATTTATACTCTATTCCTTTTGCTATAAATACCAAAATTCCATTTGCTTTCTTTATTACCTGCACACCAGTTTTCTACAACTCATGTACGAGGACACCCAGATCGCTCTGCACTTAAGCACCTCAAAGGCTTTCTCCAGTTAGATAATAAGTTGCCAGCTTCTCCCTTGTATTTTCCACCTGACATGGGTCATAATCACACTTTTCCTCCATCACCTTAATCTCTGTCTCTTTCATCATCCAGGGAGCTCTGGATTTCTTTGCCCTGCCTTTCCCCTTGTGGTAATACACCTTGAGGGCAGTTCCTCCATCCCGCTGCGCTGCTTTTGTAAAAACAATTTATCACTACAAAGGGTTGTGAACATAGCCCAGTCCATCACTCAAACCAGCCTCCACTCATTGACACTGTCTACACTTTACACTGCCTCGGAAAAGCAGCCAGTGTAATCAAGGACCCCACGGACCCCGGACATATGCACTTCCACCTTCTTCCGTCGGGAAAAAGATTCAAACGTATCAGGACATGTACCAGCCGACTCAAGAACAGCTTCTTCCCTGCTGCCATCAGACTTTTGAATGGACCTACCTCGCATGAAGTTGATCTTTCTCTCCAGCCTGGAGAACACTGTAACACTGTAGACTGTAACACTACATTCTGCACTCTCTCCTTCTCTGTCTGTATAACGCGCAAGAAACAATACTTTTCACTGTACACTAACACGTGACAATAATTAATCAAATCAGGGGAGACTCGAGCGGAGGCTGTTTTGCGGTCTTCCCGCTGGGCGCCACGGCGTCAGCGCGTCTCCCAGTGCCGGATTTCTGGTGCCATCAGATCCGTGCCAGAAATCGGTGGGGAGCTGCCTGATGTGTTCAGCAGCTCATTTAAATACGATTGAAATGCTATTAACGGGCCCGGGTCTGAAGTCTCCAGACCTGTTCGCCTCCCTCCCACCACCCAACCAGGAGTATTTCACTCCAACGGGATTTAGTATCGATTCCCACTTGTGGGGAGCTGGTGGCCCGACCCTGCTAGAGTGAAGGGGGGGCAATCGAGGCCCCCAGAGGGTCGGGCGCCGATGGGGTGCCTCCTGGGCATTATCACCTTGAGAATGCCAGGCTGGACCCCCTGGCACTGTCCAAGGGGCAAAGTGCCAATGTCGAGGGGACACCTTCCCACTGCCCACTGGGCATCGGACAGTGCCCAAGGACGTGGGGCCTAATGGGGCAGGGCCTGAAGCATGGCAGGGCCTCTGGGGTGGGGTGGGGGTGGCTGTTGAGGGCGGGGTGTTCCGCTGCCAGTCTGACTGGGATCTGTGACAGAGGCAGGGAGGCCAGCGATCGGAGCTGGCCATTGGGGTGGAGGGGGTGGGGCTTCGGGGAGGGCGTTCGGCATTGTGGTTGGGGGGGCGGTGTCGAGACTGCCGATGGTGGTAGGAGATCGGAGAGGGGGGTGTGGGGAGATGGTGCGGGGTGGCGGGGGGGGGGATTGAGGCGGGCTGGGCTGGGGGAGGGGGGTGGTGGAGATCGTGGCTGGGCTGCTGGGGTGGGGTGGGGATTGAGACGGTGGTCGGGGTGGGGCTGAGGGGGGCGGTGGTCGGGGCTGGGCCCAGACATGTCCGGGGGGGGGGCGCAAGTAATCAGGGTGCGGGGGGGGAGGTGGTTGCAGGGCCGATGATGCGGGCGTTGCAGGGCTGGCCAGCGATCGGGAGGCTGGGAGGGCGACTGCACATGCGCTGATCTCTGCTATGACAGATTGGTGTACACGCAGTGGCCTGCTCAGCGCGATGCTGCCGGCCTCTGCTACAGGGACAGGCCCCGGGCACAGATTTCTGAACTGATTTACTCTGCAGTGCAGAGTGTGGGAGATTCATCTTCAAAATCCCGCTGAAAAAACCCAGCATGATTTACTCCAGTTTTTACGGGAATTTGATAGTTAGAATTTTGGGAGAGTTGTCCCCTTTGACTCTGCCTGATTAATTTGCTCTTTAAAGGCATCCTACTGTAAAAGTCCAGGACACAATATATTCGTGAATGTCACTTTCTCCATCAATGGGTTTATAATTTCCAGTTCACAGAAAGCATAACATTTTCCTGAAGAATGAAACACTTGCATTTATATATCACCTTTCACAAACTCAGCATCTGCAAGCACGACAGCCGATGTAGTGTTTATTGATGGGTAGTCACTGTTCTAATTTCGCAAAAATGGCAGCCAATTAGTACACAGCAAGCTCCCACAAACAGCAATTTGATAATGACCAGATAACCTGTTTTGGTGATGTTGATTGCAGGATCCATACTGACTGGGACATCAGCAATAACGCCCCTGCTCTTATACAATGTAGTGTCATGGGATCTTTTACATTCACCCGAGAGGGCAGACAGGGACTTTGTTGAACTCATCTGAAAGATGGTGCCTCTGACAGTGCAGCACTCCCTCAGTACTGCACTGGAGTGTCAGCCTCACCGCTCAAGTCTCTGGAGCGTGACTTGAACCGACAACCTTCTGACTCAGAGATGAGAGTGCTCACTAAGCCATGGCTGACAATAATGTATAATATTTCTGTTGTATTAGATTCAGTTTCCAAGGGGTTCAATCCCAAGGCTGTGTACAAAATGCTTTCCCCCTTGTAAACTGGCAGCCTGGAAGTTTGATTTGATTTAAAGTGGTAACTAGTTGGAGCTGCAGGTGTCAGTGTTGTGTTTGTGTCTGGGTTCCTGAGGTTGTGAAAGTGGTAAAGTCCCTGGTGTCAGGAGAAGTGAAACTGATGGAGAAAAGTGGGTAGACTCCAGGGGTGAGGAACAACCTACAGACTCGGTGCTGATAGAGGATCACCACATCGAGCAAAAGCCCAAACTTCCTAAATCCCACTGACTCAAACAGAGCCACACTCCAGAACAACCATCAACTGTCTGAAAATCCCTGATATTCCTCAGGGATATTGGCAGCAGTGCATTCTCCTCCCACCATTAGATCTGCTGTATCTGGAGGACTTTCTATTTCCCCAGGTTCTGCTCCCAAACATAGTATCCAATGATATTAAGGTCAATAATAAAGAAGTGTCTGAGAGACTGAGGCAGGTGAGTCTTGATCCTGAACTGGGTGTGTGAGTGGCCCATGAAAATCACACTCTTCAGGGACAGGTTAGACTCCCCAAACACTTGACAGTCTGTGTTCTCCCTCCCCAAGCGTCCCTTTGTATCTATCCCTCTCGCTTTTACCCCTCTCTGCGGTGTCCCATCCTCCAGTGCCCCTGTCTCTCCTGGAACAATGTCCCAAAAAGTGAGGAGATGGTGAGTGAAGGAGCAGAATTTATAATAAGTACATTGCATAATATCCACACTCATGTTCAGCGGTCTGACTATCCTGTGGGGAATCAGGTGTGGAAATGCCCCTTATGCTGTGTGAGAAGATCCAGCTGAGAGACCTGTTTACTCGGTGCTTTGAGCTGAGCTGTTTGATTGGAGCTGTGTGTTGGATATTGAGTGTGTTTATTGGAAGCATTTCCCTTCTGATTTCCAGGCTGAGTTTTGTTGATGGGTCATTGCTGAATATGAGAAGGTGAGGTGTAATTATCTGGGAGGGCAGAGTGTCTGAGGATTCTTGCTGACTTCCTATTGTTGAGTTGTGTGTGTGTTGGGAGCTGGGTCTTCTCCTGTGGACTGGGAATGGTCAGTTCTCACTGTGTGATGTTATTGGTCTTTTCAAAGAGCTTCTTCCACTCTATCTCTGAATTTTGGAGAAGATACAGAGGAGATTTACTCGAATGTTTCCAGGATTGAGGGATTTCAGTTCTGTGGATAGACCAGAGAAGCTGGAATTGTTTCCCTGAGAGCAGAGAAGATTCAATTTGTTTGAGATGTTTAAAATCATGAAGTGTTTCGAGTAAATAAAGACAAACTGTTCTCATTCACAGAACATCGATAATTAGAAGTTATAGAAAAAAGATGATTGAAAAAAAATCAGAGTTGACTTGATGAATAATATTTTTACACAATGTGTGGTTAGGATTTGGAATGTACTGTCTGATAGGGCGATGGAGGCAGATTCAATAATAACCTTCACCAGATTTAAACCTGGACTCTAAGGTAAACCCAATGCTGCTCCTGACATCTCTATCCACTGGTTTGATGATAATCATAGAATGAGGGCTGTGCCGGCCTGTGGGATTGTGGTGAATACAATCCTGCTGCTGCTGATGGCTCACTGCACCTCATGGATACCCAGTTTTGGGATCTGTCCTTAGTCTACTTTCCCAGTGATGATTAACAGGGTGAAGTACTCACTCATCAGCTGGGAGGGGAGTTGTAGTTTTCCTTGAATTTGTTTGACCTGAAGGCATGAGATTCCATGGAGTCAATATTGAGAACTTCCCGTGTGAATGAGATGGGACATTCCCAGGGATGGTGAGGGAGGAGTCTGGGATGTTTCCAGATTGATACGATTCAGTGAGTATCACTGCTACTTGACCAGTCTGTGAGCAGCTCTCCTCACTTGGGGACTTGTCCTGTGACCTTGGGAAGAGAGACTTTACAGATTTCACTGGGTTGAGATCAGCTTAATCTTATTCTGACACAATGTCAGGATTATCCAGATCTCCCTGATTTTCCTCTGATTGGATTTTGTAGTGATTGTTTCTCATTGTTTGCTGGGCCACTTCACAGGGCAGCTCAGCGTCAACCATGTTGTGTGGGACTGGAGTCACGTGTAGACCAGACCAGTTGTAGCAGGTTCCCTTTCCTGAAGGACAATATTTGGGTTTTGAGGACAATCTGAAAATGTTCATGTTTTTATTTTGATTCTATTGCAATGTGCAGAGTGCAGTAAATTCAGTTTCACAGTATGGAATGATTGAGACAAATAACATTGATGCTTTTCAGGGGAATGAGATCTGCCCATGAGGGGGGAAAAGGAACAGAAGGATATGCTGATAGAGTGAGATGAAGAGGGACGAGGGGAGGCTTGTGTGAAGCATGAACACCAGCATGGTCCAATTGGGTCAAATTGCCTCTTTCTGCACTGTAATACTCAGTATGTAACTTTCCGTGTGTAACCCCCTGCTGACAACTATATGCTCTGACCAGCTGAGTGAAGTGAAGCTGTCCCTGGGATGTGCTTGATGTTATAAGGGGCGACTCTGTAAATGTTCAATTAACAGGATCCTGAGTTCTTAGCGGTTGGTGTTGAGCTCGGCTAAATTTCCTATTTCCCAATAAATGTCAGTACAGGCGTGAATGAAAAGGATTAGTGGATGCAGTTGCAATCTAGAGTAATAACCTATTAATAATAGTGTGGTGCCTCCTAAAGTGGTAAGTATAGAAACCTTATAATAAGAAAAGGTTCAGGACAACTTTGCAAAAGGAATAACAAACATAAATTTATTTTCTTGCATTGTTGCGTCTCATAAAACAGGTAAAGAGTCCCAAACTAAAGATTTTTCAATTAAACAGTTTCAACCCTGAGAAATATTCAAAATATTACCAAGCGCTTGGATTTATAAACGTTGGGGCCCATACGTTGGTGCACATATGAAGAAAACACACCCTTAACAACACACTGCTGATACCGTTCAGTGTCTGATAGTACAGTCTCCAGTTACTCACACAACCACGACACACACAGTCCAGAAGGGTCTGCGAGTGGGAAGATGATGCAGCAGGAAAGAGAGGTGCAGCAAGCTGTCCGTGTTGTGACGCAGGTCCAGTGCACTGAAGTCTGTCCTCCTCGGCTGTGCTACTTAGCAAGTTAGCTTCAGCTAATCCCCGTTCTCTCCGTCTTCTCAGTGAAAACTACGCCCGGCGTTTATAGCTGACTGTCCCTCACCGGCAGTTTCTAGCAGAAACGTCCACGCTTGAGAGTACAAGATGATGCGCTTTACACTTTTACTCAACAGTAATGAAAATAACAAACAGGACTAAACCTTGCTGCCTTTCACTTCAAACTGGAAAAAACGAGTTACTAAACTGCGACAAACACGAGCTTTAACTGCACAGTAATATTTGTGCCCATACTGTGAAGTATGTTAGTCTACAAATATTATTTGCCTTGACCTTAAAACTGGGTTTTTACCACATGGAAACAGCTCCTCCTCCCCACGTGTGTCTCCTCACGTGTGTCTCCCCCCTGTGTGTCTCCCCCCTGTGTGTCTGCCCCCCGTGTGTCTCCCCCCCGTGTGTCTCCCCCCCGTGTGTCTCCCCCCGTGTGTCTCCCCCCCCGTGTGTCTCCCCGCCGTGTGTCTCCCCCCTGTGTGTCTCCCCCCCGTGTGTCTCCCCGCCGT